>NC_031774.1:28618228-28918228 GCF_001522545.3 Parus major | reverse complement strand
TACTGGTTCTTAAAAATCTTTCTCGAAGCAGTCTAGTCAATAAAAGCAGAAATTTAAGAATAGTTGAATGTTTTAAGCAGAGCTTTGGGAATCCAGTCATGCTGGTTTTCTGAGTCTAGTCAGCATTTTACTTTGATGCTGTATGCCCTGCACCTTCACCCTGTGAAGGGTGAATAAAAAAGTAGAATGTTGGTGCTAATCCAAAACTTTGTTTATCATTCGTTACCTGAATTTCACATAACTGTAAAACAGAGCTTGAGATTCCACAAGAGAAATTTTCTTTGGAGATTTTTGATTTTATTAGGGTTGGATCTATGCAGAAAATGTCTTGTGGCATATTATTTGAATTTTTGCAGGATTTTTTATCCATCAGGAAATAAATTTCCTGCCTTTCTGAGCCAGCGGAAGAAGGTGAAATAAGATAGAAGATGGTCATGTAGACAACTTCACGTTTGTTCAGAGGATTAATCTTCAGATTTTTGCCAAGTTTCGTATAAAGTTTTGTCTGGCTCTGATGTAATCCAGAGTGATTCATCTGCTTCCCACTGTCTCCCACGAGGGTGAATCACACTGTGTATCTCCAAGATAAACTATCAACATACACTGGCAGAGGTGTCGTTCAGGTAAAAAAGTACACTAGAAAACATACTGTCCTGAGGTCAAACCTTTCTTTATAAATGGCAGCTAGCAAATACATGGAAATGTCCTTTACTGCTTCTAGATTGTCTCTTTGGTATTTCCTCTGCCTAGAAAAAGATGAGACTGAGAAGCAGACAAGAATAAGTTTCTTTCCTGATATTGAGTGCCATAGTTGGGAAGGTTATTTTCCTGCTAAGTCCCCTGGCACATGTCTCTTTCCTCAGATATTGCTTGGCAGTTTCAGCTGAAAGAAATGGTTCTGTTTGGGATAAAACCTTATTTATTTCTCTCCCACTCACATTTATTTTTTTTTATATTAGACTGGAGAACTATGTAATTTGAAGAATAAAAATCAATTTTCTATATCTGATTTTCTCCCCAACCTTTTATCTATTGATTTGAAGGATTCGCAGCCCATCTTCCCCTCCCTCGTTGCTGATAACTAATGGACTTTGGTATTAAGCCAGCCTTTCAGTGCACACACCACCATGCCAACGAGAGTGTGTGCAGCTATTCTGTCTGCTTTGGAAGCCTACAGATGCAGCCAGAGCTAGAACAATTCCCGTATTGATCCTGCACTTGTCAGTTAATCCGTCACAAGGCATGGGAATCCTAGCCCTATCCACATCTGCCTCCATAACTGCAGGGGGAAAACCAATTCTCTGAAGCTCTCACCAGGAGACAAGAAAGCAAAGAGAAATGGGAGCTTGCTGGGAGAGAGGGCTGTAAGCTGCTGGGCCAGAGGGCTGTGAGATTGCCTACCTGCTCCACCCTTTCCCCCCAACTCCTTTTCATCCTCCTGCAGGTCAGCGGGATCAGGTTTATGTTAGTGAACCATGAAGCTTATCAAATAAATGTTGCAGCAGCAGGTGTTTGGCTCTCTCCACAGGCCAAGTCTAACAAGGTTGATATTGTGTCTGTGGCCAAAGTAACGCAGTAATTACTTTTCTGGGCTTGGAACGCCCAAGAGATTTCTGGGAACCAGTTAGAAAAACAAACCTTGCTAAGAGCAGGGGATTTTTAAAAAGGAACAGTGGTGCTCTCTGTGCCAGAAGGAGAGGACAGGCATTTTGAGTGCAGCATCCAGCGTGGTGCCCCATCCCCTCATAGACTGCTCATGTTACAGGGGCCTGGAACAGAGGCAAAGTGCCTGAGTTTGGTTGCTCACGTTGGGATGGGCAGCTTATTTTGGCCCATGGTGGCATGTGGAAAGGCAGCTGCTTCCTTTAAAGTCGTTAATGTGTACTGCAAGAAGAGAGAACCCTGGATTTGGGGCACCTTTAAATAGTGTTTACAATTCCATCTATATAATTCAATTTGACTTACACGTCAGGAGTTGCATAGCATAGCATTCCCACTGCTGTCTGTTTCTTGCTTTGTGCATTTCCCTGTAAGCTCTGAACACAGGTACTGAGTTGCAGGACATGATGCAGCCTAATTACCCTAGAGGAAGAATGAGATCTCACAGCACAGCCCTGCTGTGCCATGCCCCTTTATCTCACGTAGTCCCTCTCAGGCCAGGGAGGAGAAAGTTAAAACAGGTCTGCACAGTGATGACATTTAAAAGCAGAAATCTCCGTTGTTCTTTTCAAAAGAGTATTGATCATTTACGCCAAAGCTTCTTCCCTGTAGCTGATTATTATATGTGATAATGTTACCATAATGTCATTTAAACCAACTTAAGTAATTGCAAAAATGTCCTGAGCTACTGGAAATTTCTTCTTTTGCTGTGTGGTTGTCCAGGAGACCCGAATTTGAAAGTGAGAAGAGGAAGAAAGCAAAACTGATTAGACATTCATAGGGTTGCACATTAGACTTGAACTTGGTATGCTTAAAAAAATTACTTTTTTAATATAAAGAGCCTATAAAATTCTTACTACCTATTAATAATTCTATAGGCTTCCTTCTCTGCTGCTGAACCAAGCTACAAAGCAATGCCATTGTAGTGATGAATGCTTTTTCCCAAGCTAGGAAAGTTAGCATTCCGTTAATGTCTGGCAGGGCTTTTCCATTCCTACTGTTTATGTTAAGCTCTATTTTTGCATCTCACTTTGTATTACGAAGTCCTGATGCCTTGGTGGTGGTCCAAAGACACCACACCATTCCCTCAGTGTTTCCTGCTAATCTGTTTTGTTCCTGGTATTCTGGGCTGGGCATGCAGTGCCCGAAGTGCCGTGAAGCCCTGCAGTGAATGCCATGGCACAGCAGGCCCCGGCGTTTAATTCTGCGCCGGGAATGCCGCGCACTTGGAGACCAGTGCGGGGGTAGGTGAGACACCTGCTTCTTCCAGGTGTTCAGTCACCTCCCATAAACACTGAGTGTGGCAAGTAGTGAAGAAATGCTGGACTAAGACTGCTGGAAGGGAAAGTAATGGAATTTGCCTGAGCATTATTGCATTAATGGCAAACCTTGTCTGCTGTTGAAGAATGGCACCAGGGTTCCTTCCACAGCAATTTCCCCATTATAAATGCAATACAGATCATCCAAAACTCGGGCAGGTTTTGTATGACCTAAGATGGCCTAGATGGTACTTACAGAGCTCTCTACTTTAATCTGGGACACATTTGTATGATATAGACAGTTTTTATAACATGTTACTTTAATTTGATTCTTTATATATATTGTTGGAAGGCTTGTTAAGCACTTGGAAGGACACATGAATCAGCTTAACTGGGACAGATTTTTTTCATCATGTATTCTGTAAACATTCAGGAATGATGTCTGAAAATTGTCATTTGAAGAAGGCATTGCCACAGAATTTGGCCTACTTTTCTATCTGAAGATTCTGAGGGAGGATGAAGGCCTATATATTTATTTTCCTATAAAAAACAAAGACCAGCTATGGCCAACTCTAATAAATCTCCACTGGAGAGAAGTGGATCAGCAAGAAGCGGTTCAGGACTGAGTTGTATGGCAATGTTAAAGAGAGCCTGGAGGCATGTTAGGATTGGTGTTGCAGTGCCAGAGCTATGTATGAGAATCTCACACATGACTTATCAGTGCTCACCTGAGTGTAACCAGACATGAACCAGAATATATTTGCTATTAATATTGCAGCTGGGATTTTTCTTTTCTTTACTTTTGTGATTAGAAGAATGTGGCAGCTGTGTACATGTGTGTCTTCTGGCAGTGGAGGGATGACAGTGCTTACAGTTTCCATATGAAAGCAAGAGCATGCTTTCTCTAGGCCCAAAACATTTACAGAAGTACTTCATAAAGCTTAAGAAATAATGACAAAGAGGAAAATAAGTGGCAGTGGATTAAACTAAGGTATTTTCTGTACTGTGATGTCTTATATAGTCATCTGGAAAGAAATGGGAGAGATCTTTTGAAGATCATTGATTGGAAACAATCTTTATTACCGATCAAGTTCACCTTTGTCAAAAAAGATGGTTATTTAAATATTAGGCATCTTTTACTCCCATGGCACAAAACTGATTCAAGGACTTGATCTGATAGATAAACTGTTAAATGGCTTGTTAGATTAGATAAGGGAGTTGGAATGTATTTGATGTTAAAATTACATCCCTACATATGAAATCTCTCCTCGTTTATCAACTAGAAAAAGATATTACCTGGGTATAGGAGGTCATCTGCATGTTGTGTAGTTTTTTGAAGGCTGGGGATTGGTTTGGACATTACTTTTGTATTTACTACTTCTTATCTCCAGTGGAAAAAAAATGTTTGTATTGGCTATACAGAGATGAAAATATGTTGAAGTTTTCAGGTACTGGTGATGGACACCAGAGTTCTCACCTAACAATCAGTTTACATTAAGATCTGGGCTCCATCAGGAAGAAGAAAAAAGGACTTCTAAACAATCTAAGAGAGTTATTTCATTCCATTCTTTAATGGAGCAGATTATTCCTGGCCTATTATTGTAGAAATATAAAAATTTGTGTCAAGACAAATGGGATTACACAGACTCCTGCAAAAACTCTTCCCGAATATAAAATATTTTCTTTTTTTGTATGATCCCCAAAACAAGCTAGCAATGTGGCTTATTTGACAAGGATGCTAAAAGCACATCTACCACTGAAATTAATTAATTCTTTTTTCCTTGATTAAGAAGTTGTGCTACTCCATGGCCCAGAATCATCAAATTTATTTTTCTCTAGCCCATTTCCATTCATGGCTTATGGTCAAAAAGGAGTTTAAATCTCCATAGTTAATCTTAAGCCCTTAATACATCATGTGATTTCTGACCAAGCAAGGACTTGGATCTCACAGTAACATATGCAGCAACAAAGTGGTATCAGTCTTCCTGTTTCTTGTCTGAACCTGCCAAGGGCCACTGTGGATACATGTCCAACACTATACTGTTGCAGTTGCTGAAGATGCTATCAGTCATTCCTGTGGGACTCCTAAAAATCAGAATGAAACAAAGTCTTCTTTCTTGAAGGGTTAATCAATTGATCATGAGAATGAAAAGGCTTTAGTTGTAATTTGGCTTTTCATTTTTTCATTTTACATGGCAAGTACATGTATTTTGTATTTGGGAGCCAGTCCTAATGTGACTGGGAAGTATGCTAAAAGGCTGCCTAAGCAGAGTTTCCCTTCTGGGCAGCATTGTATTTGAGCTTTTAAGTATCACTCAGTGTTGCTTGAAAGACTTGTCATATCCATCCCAAGTCTTTTGCATTCTTAGCATGGGCAATTTTTTTATTTTTTTTATTTTATTTATTTTTATTTATTTTTTTAATGAGATGCTTTCAATTAAAATCAGCCCTTGAAAAGTTTAGCATGAACCAATTTCAAGTGCTCAAATATTCCAAAAAGTGAGTCTGAGGCAATGGCTGGAGGCTCTTACTAAAACATGAAGATATGAACTCTCAGAAGTATCCACTGGGGAGGCTCTCTCGAATGATGGCCTATGCAGAGTTGCTTCTTGTCATCCCCAAGACAACTGGTTTCCACTGTGATTTCAATTCTATCTGGAGATAGTTAGACAAATTTTGGGGAACATATCCAGCAGAAATACTTGAGCCTTTATAGGTTAGTCTGAGTAGCCTTGGGAATGCACACAAAACTGTGCAGTGCTTACTGTGAATAGTGGGAGACTCCAACTGACTTTGAATTTAAAAAAAAATCAAATAAAATTTAAGAAAGTTCTTCTAACTGGAATGCTTAGAATTTTCCTGTTGTTTTTTGGGGCTGTGAGCCATCTTATAAATGTTTCAAGCAGCTAATGCTAAAAAAATAGGAGTTTTGAGGTCCATTCCAAGGGAAATACATGAAGTTTGTCATTTCAGAAGGAAGACCAGTGTGCCCGGAAATCATAGACTTCAATTTTCCATGTTAAGCCATTGAATTAGTCTATTTTCCTTTCTTTCTGAAGTTGTCTTTCTCAAAAGTCCTCCTTTAGTCCATTTTTCCTTACATGTATGTTTTCTATGCTAGTTTCTGAGGAACTGGCAAGAGTATTAAAATATATGTATCTATGTATAAATAACTGCATTAGTTAGACACATGTAAATAAAAAATTCCTTCTCTTTTTTGGAATAGTGGTCTTAGGCAACTGTTAATATTCCTGTTTCCCAATCATTTAATACATTTAAATTTAACCAAGGGATATCAAAGAATATATCTTTGGCCAGGGAAAAATACTTCAGCAAAGAAAAGGTAGGAGTATTAAAGGTAGGCAGTTTTTTAATAAGTTTCCCTGAGAAAGAACAGAAAGAAAACAAATGCAAAAAAAGGCTAAAAGAAAGAAAAGAACCATAAGGCTGTAAAAATTAAAGGACAGTTCCCAAACTGAAAAGCCATTGAGGAGAAAGAATCATCTAAAACTCCAAAGGGTGGGGAATGGAAAACTGGAATTAGGAAAGGACCTTGAAAAAAGCCTAAAGCTTTGTCCATGCTGCCAGCAAATCTATTTTGCTCAATTTTGGCTAAGCTGGATAAACATTTTTTCTGGCATGTAGAGGTGGTTGCCCAAATTTGTTTGTTACAAGAAGGTTGGAATGAACCTCTCAAAAATGTTTTTGCCTAGTCTCGTGAATTATGCTAAACCATATTTTTACTTGGAGTCAAAAAAATTTTGGCCCCACAGAGGCCAGCCAAACACCAAGGCAGCTCAGACAGTTGGATTGCACAGCTGTTTTTACATTCTGTGGTTTAAGCTGTGGGGATGTGGCTTAACTGCAACATCCCGCCAGATCTCCGAGGGAAGGAGCACCCCAAGGTAGCATTTTCCAGCTCTGCCAAACATCAGGAACAGCCTAAGCAAGAGAGTTTCAGTCCTCAATGCTCTTGATGTCTGTAGTATAAATTTACAACAAAATGCTTGCAGAAGACAAGAAGACAATTTGGTAACACAAACCAAAGACACACACAGCCAGTGTGAATGTGCTTGGCTCTGTTTTGTACAACTGCAGTGGAGCTGGGGCTCAAGGCAGGTCAGAATCCTGCTGGAAGAGGGGGGAAAAGTGGCTGAATGTTGCCTTTGCCTTTAGTTTCACAAAAGTTTGTTTCTCACTCAGAGTGGCACTGTGTGCTGTGTCCTCCCAAGGGAGCCATTCTGCGTGAGGGTCACCAGATGCAGATGTTTGGCTGTGACCACCCACCCAAGACCATAGCCAGGTTTCAGGTTGTAGTAATGCTGATCTCTCATCTCCTGGTCTTCAATAGGTGTCCAAACCAAGGCCAACTTCTGTATAATTTCTGGTACTCATCCAACCCCTCAGTGAGCTGTCTATGGGAGCTAAGTAATCTGTTTGCTCTGTACTTGTGGGTTAGCCTTTTTCCATCTTTGCTGCCTGAACTGATTTCTCGTGGAGTATGACCACTAGTGCAAGGGAATCAGGTATGGCAGGGTGAAAAAGAGATGGAGGACATGGAACAATGTCTTCTGGTAACCATTCACAGTTAGAGTAGCTTGGGTCCAGTATCAAACCATGTGGGACAGGGAAGTAAAGTTACTTCTTTCAGGATAGCATACCCTTAGCTGCAGGTGCTGTATTGCTGTCATGGAAAAGACTGTATATTTCCACTTTTTCCTATGAAATAGGCAACTTCAAGGTTTTTTTGTAAACAGTGGCAAACCTATGAGTGTAGGAAAAACTAATAAAATGTGGCTTGGTACAGGTCTGTACCTTGTGGTTGGTTGACTGTATCTACAAGTCTTTCCTGTGGTTGGTACTCAGAAGTCCTCTTGGTGGATTTCATGGAATATAATAATGGGTAACCTAATAAGCCATCCAGAGATATTTACAGTCACTCTCTCGTCTACTTGTTCATCATTTTTCACTGAATTTCTGTAATCTCACTTATGTCTGAGAACCCCCATCCTTTGTCAGACATGGTTGAAAAGGTTATAGGGATAAAAGCTAGTGGGGTACAGAATGTGATTGCAAAAGTGTTGTCTGTGTAGAAAACCAGACTAAAAAAGAACCTGATAAACAGTATTAGAAGGAAAATGACACAACTGTATTGTTTGACTTTAGTGATTGCAAACATGATTTTCTCATTTCTTCAAGCAATGTCTAATGTCCTACTGCTTCAATTCATCTGAAGGTTGCAACTTGAATCTGTTTTAGTTGAGCTGAGAAAAGACTGGGCTTGTAAATGCCAGTCTAACTCTTCTTGTGTCTGTTCCAGCACATGCAGAAGGACTAACAGGGATGTGTTAAACTGACTTTGGCCGTTAGAAATATGGTCTACATCCATGGTCCTTAGGCAGCTTTTAAGGCTCACAGTACCCCATAGGATGTAGGGCATTAGTTTGGGGCAGCTAGTTAAGGCATCTTCATCCTATTCAGCACCATTTTCTCTGACGTGCCTCAATTGAGAGGTAATTGAGGAACAATGGTGGATTGAACTGCTCAGCCTGATTTTTCTGACAGTCCGAGTACCTAAAGGTCCTTATGCTTTTACTGGCTGTTTTGTGATAGCATCTGTGACCCCTATTCAGCATCCAAAGCTCCACAATGTAAGGCTGTGTGTACTCAGAAAGAATAAAACTATGGCCCTTGCCCTTGCTGACTCCAAATGTGGTTTATGGTTCATCCGGCAACTCACTGTGTCAAACTGAGCACTAAAACTAATGGTCAACAAATTCACAAACCACTTGAAAACAAACAGCAGCTTAAAAAGTCCACATGGATCACCGTGTAAATGTTGTCCTGTTTTACTGGAAACATCTCTGACTTCTGCTGGCATGTTGATAAATTCCTGCAATCAACATCATGTGACAAAAGGGATAACCTAACATCCAGGATTCCTAAGTGCTCATAAATGGTATCACACTTCTTTACAAGCTCTCAAGAATGGAAAATATATATTTTTAATTGCCTTATTGGCAAATAGGAAGAACAGGTAGGGAAAACCAAGAACAACATATTCAGTTGCAGTAAGTGCCCAAAACAAATATCAGTGCTTTATTACTGCTGCAAACAATTTGAGCAGTCCATTTTTCTTACAGTTATCTAGTCATGAAC
Source organism: Parus major (assembly GCF_001522545.3). Classification (NCBI taxonomy): domain Eukaryota; kingdom Metazoa; phylum Chordata; class Aves; order Passeriformes; family Paridae; genus Parus; species Parus major. The sequence goes on along the minus strand of NC_031774.1, from coordinate 28,909,151 downwards.
TATTCCCAGTAGATGAACAGTGCCCACCAGTGTTTGCCAGCCAAAGAAAAAGAGGGGAAAACCTTCGCACTTAGCTTGCTGTGGTCCATGTTTGATTTGCAGTAGTTTTGCAAAGCAGTGTTCACAGTCATTTGTTCTGTTTTCTGCAGTGTCCTTGACCATACCCCCTGCCAGCAATAGGACCTTTAAGACCAAGAGAAAGAAACAACTTTTTTTTTTTTTTTTACCCAACTAGCAGAGGATGTGCTGAGCCAAAATAGAAATAGCAAGGTCAGGTCAGGGCAAGGCCCTGCATTTCATTAGCTAGGCCTGGCTAGAAGTGATTAAATATGTACAAGAGGCTTTGAATAGATCCAGGGAGGAGGGATGACATTGTGGAATACAGAAAAATCATTCTTTGGTGCTAAATGACTAAATACAGGATGGTACTTAATGAGAGAGATAAAAAGAATTTATTTTAATTCTGTACAAAAAAGGGGATTTTGTTTTTGTTTTTGTTTTTTTGCTTTTTGCTTTTTGTTGAGTGTATTGAAGAGAAGGAAAGGAGAGTCTGGACAAAATGTGTCAGCCTGGCTTAACGGTATCCAGATAACCTCGAGATACACATTGACCAAGCCTGCAGTTCTCATGAATTTAACTTGATGAAGACTCAGTAAAAAAGACAAAAGTATATTGGCAGTGAAATCGAGGCTCTGATAAAATTTGGAGGTTCTCTGATTAGAAACTGAGGACCTTCAGAGCATTGTTCTGTCTGTTTCGTCAGACATGTTAGAAAATTGGAAAGAATAGTGCTTTGGAGCTGGAAAAAGTACTGTGTCAAGTAGTACTCTGTCTGCCTAGCTCAAATTTGCTTCTGGGGCTGCCTGACTTTACTGATGTTTTCTAGCTGTATTGTCTATATGTAACAATTCTTGTATGACAATCACATTGTTGCATAGGCACCTAGGCACTGAACACTCACAGTTTGTAGTCCTTTTCCCTAGAAAATAACAGCCCAGCTGTTTGAAGTATGTTTACATTTGTCCAGAGCACTAACAATAATGCCTTTGCAAAATTTCTAGGGGGTCATTTTTTTAGACCAGCCCACTGAAATATGAATTTCCACTTTATACCTCTTCTGAAAGATTATTTTTGCAGCAGAATAATACTCCTTAGTGTCATGTTGTAAGGTCAATTCAGAATCAGCTGGGGATTTCTGCATACTCATTTTCACATGAATGTAACTTAAAACATTGTGAAAGCCTGGATTTACTTGCAGTAAAACAATCTCTGTGTCTAGACACTAGTGTATTTACAGTAGTGTAAAGATATTAGTATCAGTCATACTGGTTCTTGTTACCTAAATAGTATATTTTTCCTTCTGGTCCACTATGTCTTAACTGCCTGAAAAGTGTTTTCTTGGGCAGTGTTGTATCTTCTTTGCTCTATTACAGAAAATAAAAAGCTTATGAAAAATCTTTTGCTTTTCTGAAAGTTGTTTGATAGTGGAGCTGACGTTAATGGTCAGTTCACTGGCAGAGGTATATGGTTTGATTTATATGTTTTCTTGCTAAGATGTCAGATTGACAGCCCTGGGAACAGAAATCCTCAGCTAATTGCCCAAACATGCAGCATATTGCAAACTTTGCCAACCTTTCACAGCGATAGTATCTTGATCTTTGAGCGTGAGAGCATATCTAAGCCTTCAGAGGGCATTCAGTGCTGAACCCGATAGGGCCTAAGAAGTACTTTTTGTTAGCTCTCTTCATGATTCACGAAGGTAAACAATGACCCTGAGTTTCCTTTGTAAAGCCATTGAACAGCCAGCCTGGCAATAACAGCTCCAAGTCAGAATTAACAAGAGCTAGGTTTCAAGCTGTGGTAACTTTATTGTGAAAGAGTGCAGATCCCACTTTCCATCCTGTGAATGAGCACTTGCCCCTGCTCATTCTATCTCCCCCTGTTGTTCAAGTACCAGGAATGACCAGTTGTGGGTCTGGAAAGTTTGGATCACACATTCTTGAAGATTCCTAAGCTAGCACTAGTGTAAATTTAGTCTGTGAGGCTTGGTCAGAAGCAGTATTTTTCAATAAATGGTCTCTGAATCAACATGGATGTTCTCAAGTACCCATCATGGCAAGTGCTAACTGCTGACTGATTGTGAAATTTACCGTTCTTTCCCTGACCCTTCCTGCATCTGCTCTTCTCCTTTTCAGGTTTTCCTTCTGCTGCTTCTCTTACCCATGACCTTTGCCATTTCCCTTCACCTTTCCACCATCCACTCCTTTTCCATTTTTCTCTCCTGCTGTTGTCAATTCCAGTCCTCTTGTATGCCCCTATTCCTACTACTCTCCCTTTCCTGCATTATATTTTTTCCTTCAAACATCCCCACATATTTTTAATTTACTCATCTTCCTACTGCTTACTATCTCCTTCCCCTCATTGTCACATGGAATAAGCAGTGGTGTTATGACAAGGGGGGTGCTATTAATTTACTGCACTGCAATTGATCTAGTCTACATCATTCCTCTGTCTTGTCCTCACAGTTTCTTCTTACCAATTGCCTCGATGTATTTAATATATTGAATTTTATTCTTTTTTCTTCCTTTTCATTAGAAACCTGGGGGAAGGAGGACAAGCAATAGGGGTGTGCTTATTTGTCCTATTCTGTGAGGCCTTGTCTTGAAAAACTTGGCTTTTTCTTTCCTTGAGGTTTTCTTCCAGGCCCTTTCCTAAGTGAATGGAGAGGAGTGATTTTCTTGTATCACCAGCATTCTTCTCTTTCCCTCCTCCTCTCTGCCCAGTCACGTCCCTAATTAATTGAATTCCCTACTAGACCTTTTGTGAGTCATTTCAATTACCCATTAGTGAAGCAGCCTGGGATTTCTGCTGTGTTTTCACTCATCTTCCTGGAATTTCTCTTCACCTCCCTCCCCCTCCTTCCCCTTTTAGTCACTCTGCTCTGTGAAAAGCATTAGATGGACTCCAGCGCCGAGTGCCTATATTGTTTGCAGGCCCAGCTGCATACTTCCACACTCTGCCTCGTGCGTCACAGCTATTCATCTTGTTTTGTACTTGGCTCTGCTGCAGATGCTGTAAATATGGTAATTTTAGATCCCCTGATTGGAAAGGGTTGCAGGGCGGGTCTAAGTGGTAAGAGCACTGTTTGATTTACACTAGTTCGTTCTGGTTTCTCAGGGTTTGGGGTTTTACCGATACAAATGAAATGAAATAATGGTTGTAAAAGCAGTCTCTCTTTTACGGTTAGGAGAAGGATAAAGGTGAGAGTATCGTTGTGTACAGACATGCAATAGCACTGCCTCAGAAACAGAGACTGGAAAGCAATAGAGCAAAAGCAGGAGGTAGCTCCTCAGATTATTATGCAGTATGCCTTCACACACAGATAGCTGCAAAACATGGATGGATCTGAAAACTGCAAAAATGGAAAAGATCCAAGACAAATGTGAAAGGCAAATCTGGAAACTGACAGAAATCTGTCAGTTTGATGCACTGATGTACTGCCATCAGTACTCCAGTACTGTAGACTTTTGGCAAAACCTGAAGAACAAAGTCAGTGAGAAGCTTATTTCTAAAAAATTTTTGAAATACTGGATAGGACTGCAGCAGGTAACATGCATTATATTTCTGAGGAGAGAGAACAAGGCAGTGATAAAGCCAGCTTGCTAAAATTATGATGGATGAAGTGACTGCCTGAAATCTGATATATGGAGAATTGCATTTCTATTCTGAAATTGAATTTTTACAGCACATGAATCTTTTATGCTTGGGGTAATTCTCAAGTGATACAGAGAGGCAAGCAGCATCACTGGGAACCAACCTGTCGGAAATGTGCCCCACACATCCCAAGTTACAAAAGTAATTTACATTGCTCAAGCTATTATGATGCTTTCATATTATTAGGATACTTGTCCCTGTGAGGTTAGAGTATTTCAAGAGAGAACAGACTTTTGATAATCAGGCTGTTGTGAGAAGGCTCTCTCTCATGACTTCCCAGAGGGAGCTCATTTGTTGGACTGACGGGAAGTGAATTTACGAGGGCTCCCTCCACATCGGTATTCATAGGTATTTTTTTTTCTCCTCTGAGCTCTTTATCCAGTCAAAGGAGAGAGGAAGGGAACAGTGTGAAAATACCGCTCAGTACAGACACATTAAGATGTTCTTAGGAGACCTACTGGGAATTATTTTACCTTTAATGTCTTGAAATCTTGGCCCCCTGTTAAGCAGTGGTGGATTTCAGAGGTTCATTAGATGACTCTGGAGTTCTGCCACTTCACAGGGTAACATTACTCAAGTCAAAACTGTAAAAGTGAGAAAGGAGCTAGCGATGAGTTGCATATGTGAGCCCCCTCATTCTTTACAGGGCACACAGCAGCAGCAGAGCCTGTAAAATTTTATCTGAAGTTAGCAGGTCATGACAACATTTTTTTTTTATCTGTCTGTGGTGTTGCCCTATTTTCTTGCACACATACGGTTGCTAGTATCATGTTACGAGGTTTAGTGATTTGGCAGTTCTCACACCTTTTCATTTGTTACATATCCTTTTAGACTGTTTTCCACTGCAGAGTTAGCCTGTTGAGAACTACTACCCAGCTTCTGGGCTGAGCAGGAGCAGCATTTGAAATGGAGGTTTGGGCCTGCTGTCATTTCACCTGATAAGATGTCCAGTGTGTGCCAGAGGATGCCAACTGTGCCAGGGATACTGATTGAACTGCCCGTGCTCTGGGCAGCTTTCTGTGCCTTTCCATAGTAACTCCTTTCTTTTCCCAAGAGTACACAGTGGGACAGAAGACTTCTGCTTCACTGGACTGAGAAAAGCTGTTTGTCACAGCATAGAGCTGGCTCCGCTATCACTGGCAAGATAGCACATACACTGTAGGTGAAAACCCAATTAGCCCTTCCATGCCAAAGAGTATCCAATGTTCCTTTACCTTATGTGTTCCTTTACCATTACCTAAATTCTCCTTCTGTAATGTTATTAGATTTCTTTATATGTTTTTTGCCACAGTGTAACACTGCTTGTCTCCTACAACGTAGTGCTGTGTTTTGCTCCACAGCTGTTTGCATCTTAGCAGATGAAAACCTGACAAAAACTTAAATTATGTAGTTAGTTCAGGTGGTTAGTAAAGGAGCTAAAGAAATTTTATGTTTATTGTATTCATAAATTCTCTTGGAGTTTTCACAGATATGTTTGATATATATATATATATATAAAAAATCCACAACTTCTGGAAAATATTGTTCATTGTGGAGTTATTTTGGACTTCCAGGGTTCTGGGCTGTAAAAGGCTCTAGAGCCTGATAGATTCCCAGTTATGGGCTATTTACATTGCTGTATTTTTTTGACAGAGCAGCAAGAAAAACAATGATTTCTCAAACAACTGAACAGTGACCGGGTTTTCTATTTTTACTTCTGTTTTGATACACAAAAACTAGATTTACAATATGTCCACTATATCCCTCTACACTGTAAAAATCAAATTATAAAGATAATTTCAATTTCTCTCATCTCAAAACTATTCAAGAGACTGTCTCAATCGCTGTACACATATCACATGCTAGTGATTGCTCCAGGGTATGCCCATTTATAGCATTTCTCTTACAACACCTTCTCACTTGACTGTCACTGTTTGTACTCTAGACAAGGTGCACCGTTAGGAAAAGGAGTATAACATGTGACATGAGAATTACTGTGTGCCAGCATAGTTTCCAAGGATCTTTAGTGGTTATCAGTTACAGAGATCTAATACCAAGGCTATGGAAGCACACCCATAAGATGTACATGCAAAATTAATTATCATCTGCCCAATCTTTTCATTTGCATCCTGGGAAATTACTTGCTGGTTTAGAGAGAGAAATGGTTCTTTGAATGGGACTTGCCAGGAGAAAGGGAAAGGTACCCATGTGCGCAGCCATAAGATTTCTGATTTATCTGTGCTCTGTATGAGCAGTTGGTTACTCCTCAGAACTGTAGAGCTGAACACAGGATAGCCTCCAGTAAGCAGGGAGAGAAATTATGTGTTGGGTTAGTGAACTATGTAAGGGACGTCAAGGAGAAAAGAATTCATTAAAAAGGGAAGTTCTGGGAAAGACGTTACAATGTAATGATGGGGAAGTAAAACCTTACTGGATGTATTATTTTTGGAAGATGAAGAAGGGATCAGATTAGGATAATCAGAGAGATCAGGGAGGGAAGATCATTTATGCAGACCAAACACTTAAGCATGATTCTTCAGGTGACCTGTTGCCAGGTTTGAGATCAAATTAAGTTGGGTATATTACCAAATTAAATGAGTACATGCATGTAAAATACATATTCAAGAATACTTTGCAGAGATGGACTCAGTACTGTGTAGTACAGAGAATTCTTAACTCTTTCTGACCTTCCTAGCACCTTCCAGGAACTACTCAATATTTTGTTCTGTTCCCAAATTAGCTTTGCTTCAGCACTACGCTCATTTCCATCTCCAAGTTGCTGGGTACACATGGCAGCTTTCAGGGCTTCAGGTTTCATTCACATGCCACTTAACACAGTGAGCCCATTGCCGGCCCTTGTCCTTGCCCTACCTGTTGCTGCATTGTCATTTGATGCATAAGAAAGGTGGTGAAAAGCGAGTCTTGCTCAGTGTCCTTAACTGGGTTAGCATTTGAGTGTAGGGTAATCTTTGAGCTGGTTTAATTCAGAATTTCTTAGGTCCCAATTCTGTACCTAATTTTTCTCCAGCATAGATGTCTCATCTACTTCAGTCCATATTTTGGGTTCCAAATAGCATGTTAAATCACATATATGAAACACAGTCATTTAATAGGGCATGCAGTTTACAGGATGAAAATGAGGAGAAATCTCATTTTAGTTGATTCTTTTACTCACATAGAACTTGTACACAGATATTACTTTTTAAAAATAAATTGTTAATCACACTACCCTTTTTCTATCTAAGCAGCTGGATGGCCTATTCACCCACTGCATTTGATTTTGCAGAGAATTGGCACTTGGAGAGGGTCAGTTTGCATTTCTCTCTCTCCATTATGTTGTGTGCTTAGAGGGGTTAGTGTGGGCTATTACACTTGGCTCCCACGAGATCCCACATCTGGTAAAGGATAGAGTGTATGACCCCGCTCTCAGCCTCTTCCTTACCTCCAGCCTCCCCCCATCATCTGAGAAGGTTAAACTAAAAGCAACATGTATGATGGCAAAGGTCCAAGTTTGAAATGTGTCCATTGTATATGTTCAGTTCAAAAACAACATATCAAGGCGAGTGCAGTCCTTACAAGTAGCACCCCTGGGCCTTCTTTTATTCCAAAGCAGAGATATTTACCCAAGGAAAAGATGGAAGTGATGGTGTAACAGAGTACACATGTTGGGAAAATATGCAGGCAGAGACTGAAGAAAAAATAACATTCTGCCACAAGTAGCTGCCTTGTTCCTCAACTTTTTTTTCCCTTCAGATTAGAACCAGCCATTTCTTGTGCTCTTTCAAGCACCTTCTGTGGTTTCTTGACAGCTGGCTAGAGAGGATTGAAATCTGGCTTGAAAAATAGGCCATGGGTCATGTTATTTTCAAGAGGGGAGAAGCAAAAATTCCCATAATGGTCAAAATTCACAGGCTTGAGTTTTGTTGGGTTGTTGTTTTGTAGAACATCAGTGTTGGATATTTTAATAAGTAACTTCAGTTAAAAATTCATAATAAAGAAGTACAGATTAAGCTCTTCATTTCTCTTCCCTCTGATTCATAATGGCAAGCAGTATTTTGTGTGGAGTTGCAGCATGTCCTTTTTGTGACAGGGAAATGTTCAGCTTCATAAAAGAATATGCTGGGGTTTTAAAAAAGTATTTTTTGTTTGTTTTTTTTAAGGATATGGTAACACTTGTCTTGCAAAAACTGTTTCATTAACAGAAAGATAAGTAACAGCCTGCAGACCAGTGTTCTTTTTCTCAGCTCTCCTGAGCCTGAATTGAAAATACCAATACATTCTCAGCTTTATGTTCAAGCAGATGGTTTCTGTTAGGAGTTATAAACCTTTCTGGTGTTTCGTTCTTTTGTGAACAAGTTCTTTTTTTAAAAAATACTATAAAAAGAGAATACTCAGCTCACAGAAGTGCTCACTTCCTTGACCTGCATTTTAAGGCTTGAGGCTTCTTCTTAGGAATACATTTCACTACTCCTGCAGTCAAAGGGCACAGCCTAAAAAGGTAGACCTGTCAACTGGGTTTAAGGAAAAGAAAAGAAAGAAGAAATAGAGCAAGAAGTATACAAGAGAAAAATGTCAGTAGGAGTCAGCAAGTAGAGAAAGTCAACTATCATGCCCTGCTAAATGGGGGGAGTCAAGAATTCCAGCAGAAGTTGTATTATAGTAGAGCATGAGGAAGGTGAAAGTGTTGATCAACTCCTGCCTTTTGAACAGATGGACGAACAAAACAACCTCAGGCAGTGGCAGAGCACAACTGAGTCATGTACAGCATCACAGGGAGTGCAGGAACTGAATGAGTGGAGGGCTGGAACCATGTCAGCTGACCAGGGCATACCCTGCATCAGCAACTCTGCATCCTTCAGAAATGTCTTTCACAGCAGCTTTCTTCTCTTAGCTTTAATAATGTGTTACAGTCCCTTCCACACAAGAACTAGAATGGGGTCAAAGGAGAGTATTGTCAGCATTGGCCAGTCCATCCATAACACTTTGAGAGACTCTTTCAAGGGCAGTTTTAACAAGGGTGTTTTTTGTGTTATGAGCAGACATTCTGTAAGAACTAGAATTGAAGTCCATGCTATGCAGCCCATTCACTGGATAAAGGAGTTTTTGATGGGTGACTGAGATAAAAATAGTCATCAATTCTTACTCCCAGACAACTCCTTCAGAATGTGAGTAAGCAGCACTGTCTAATGGGAAGAAGGTGTTGTTGGAAACTAGGAGCTCCATTCCAATGTTTGCTCAGCTCTGGACTTGTTGAGGGACGAGTAGCTAGTAGTTAGCAATATTGAACTGCTTTGTGAAAGTGCATGGAATAATTAGTTAGCATCTGCAAAATGTTTTGAAGATACTCAATTTCCGTATTGCCATATTTCCATGCACTGTAATGGTGGCAGTGCATTATACTGCAGAGTGTAAAGGAGATCTGTTAAATTAATTAAATAGATGAATGTGTCTCATCAGATCTCCTCATGTCCATTCTACAAATGATAAAAACCCACTGATAAAAGATTAAACTGATTTAATCAAATTTTTTCATCACGTCTCTGAGTTTACACTGATTGACATGAAGCTATGCCCATCTGTAATCATTTTGCTTAGTAGATCCAATGTCTATATAAACAAAATTTATAAATACAAAATTTATCAAGTGAGAGGGTCTAATGTCATAACTTATATCTATTTTCATTAGGGATTTCTGCACCAGAGGTACAAAAACCATTGTGCAAGCATAAAACATAGTCTTCAGTTGTAGACTGAGCCCTTTCAGAGGTATTAATGGTCCCGCAGTTACACCAGAAACTTGACTTGGCTTCTGGCAGTAGTACTGAGTTCCAAACCAGATTACTCCTACTGTGTAACCAGTTTTCACCTGTTTTTGTATACAAAGGCATTAATGAAAGAATACTTCTTGGAACAGTTTAATGGTTAGAGGAAGGTAGTGCTATTCATGGTTTTGCTAGGCAGTAGCCTAGGTATACTCAAGGATTGTTTGCAAACCACAACAAACCACTTTAACTATCTGTAAAGAGCCTTCCCTGTCAGAAAAATGGGTGTAAGAATATTACCACTTTTCAGGCTTTGTTACTTGTAAGCTGTTCAATGATCCAAATCACTAGCTATTCTTATTGTAGCACCATTTTTTAAAAAAGTCTATTTTTCTGTTTTTGGTATGATTGACTATCATAGTAATAGCCCTGTTTTTCGTATGACATACTGTACTCACTATTGTTTGAAATTGCCATTAGAACATTTGACAATAACGTTTTCTTTCCAAACTGACTTGTATTTTTTCCAGCACTGATTTTTTTTTTCTTTTCCTTTCCTGTTTATCTAAAATAGCTGAAGGAAAAGGACACATTGCGTCAAGGCTGATAGGACAAGAATTAGACCTACTGTATGTGCTGGTTGCATTCAGTCCTATGAGCACTTCCTTTCTCCTCCCCCATACCCAAACCCAGCTCTGCTCCATTCTTTGGAGCAGGCAGGATACTAAGATTTACAAGGCCCCTAGTCTTTGATGTACTGGGAGACCGTGCCTCTTTCTTATTTCTTTACAAAGCCTGAGCCTGAGGAAAACAGGTACAGGGATCATGAGGATGGAAAACTTAATATTCCCAGCATTTCAGGTAGTGTGACTGCCCTGAAAGTGATAGTAAAGGAATACAAGGTTTGCTGTGATTTGGTCTTGGGATTGGTTACAATCTAAAGCTCGCACTGGGCTTGGTGCAGAGCCAAATTCTGATGTGATTTAGTCCTACTGCTTACATGTTTACTCCTGTGTAGATATAGACATAATGAGAGAATTTACACTTATGGAGTTGCAAAAGATTTGTTAACACATGGAATTCCCACTGGTTTAATTTAAATAAGTGTAATAGGTTTACTGGAACTACTGCCACACCCATATTCCTCCTCTGTTTAAGCTGCATTTCACTAAGTGCTTACACAAGGGTTTGCAATAGTTTAGGTAAATTGGATATAAACTGTGCATTTACTTAAAGCAGTGTAATTTCCCTATGTAAACAAGAGTGAAGTCAAAACCCATGGACAACCCCCTTCCTCCGGACGCAGCTGGAAGGCGTTGCTGAGCTCAGTTACCACAGTCCTCTGTTGGCCACTGCCAACTGCTCAGCCATGGACAGGGTTTGTGTGTATGCTCCCCAGTATGTTTTGGGGGTAGGATAAAGGTGCATTGGATCAAACCACTCATTTAAATTGATGTGACGAATCTTGCCTGGAAGCAGTCACACTGGTGTCTCTGCCAGCCCTGAGCGGGGTGGCACACAGAGGCAGCTGGGGGGCAGCAGTCTCTCAGACTAGGACAGCTGTGCACAGAGTGAGCATCTCCCCCTCAGCTAATTTCTACACAAGCTAGGGTCCCTTCAACTAGCTTATTCACAGTTTACCCTTTACTAAAGACTTCACAGTTGATTTAATTTACGAGTCAAGGAGCATCGACTTCTATCCACTACTGTGCCACTTCTATCCACTGCATTCAAGCTGTCAGACGTCAGGAGATTTGTCTACTGTAAATCTTTTCCATTTCCCAGTTAGTGCAGAATATTCAAGAGAGCAGGTTTCAGTTCAAAATCCAGAGGGGCTTCACTTGCCATTTCTCTTCAGGGTTTCTTTACTGTCTGTAATTCTAATTGTAGAATATCTTTGCACAGCTGCTTTTCAGTTTCACTCCTTGCTTGGTTTTCCATTGTTGACTGAAAGCAGCATGTTTTCTTTCCACTGCCCTCAGTGGAAGTGCCACAGGGTCCAGTTACCTCTGTGATAATCAGGAAAGGTCTTTTATAAATATCTGAGAAAGTGCTTTAGCATAAGAAGTGAACACGTAGGAGTTCATGTGCTACATTCAGTAGTGACTGAAAAGGAGATCAAAGAGTTTCATGGTTCAGCTCCATAGCAGTTTAAACTGCTCAGTCTGCTGTGCTCCTACTCATTCAGCTCCCAGTTCCCTCTCCTTCTCTTGCTCTGGCACTTTTCTGACCTGAATAGTTGCCTGAACTGGCTTAAACTGGATGAAAAACAATCCAGGAGGATTTTTTTAGGCTACTCAGCTGAGACTGGTTGAAGGTGCCATGGAACGGTATCTTTAGATCATCATTCATCAGTTCATTGAAGCTTTCCCATTACATAAGACAGCACTGGCTTGTGCTGTTTCCAGGACAGTTTCTGAATTTGGTGGCCTGTGTTTCACTGACTTAAAAATGCAATTCTTCATGCAGCCAAGACCTTCCATAAAAATGTGCTAATATGTATTCTTAAAACAACTGAAAAGAGAGTCCTAATTGCTGTATAGGCTCTTTAACATCATGAAGAGTTTAGTTTCAGTAGGATAGTATAAGTCTCCAGACTTATATCAGATATTTTGCTCTGTAAGATTTGGCTTACTTTGTCTCTAACAGTCACTAACAGTAAGCTAACAGTTTGAAGACATTTACCTTTCAGAAGTCTTCAGCAAGAGCAGGGATTAGAATTCTCATTGCTGTAGTCTGTTTTCCATCCCAGCGGACAGCAATTGATGACCTTGACTCCCTTCATAAGGGATCCTTACTCCACATTGACATACAGGACTGCAGGACATCTAGGATGGGACCTAGACCTATACTCCTTCTCATCTTTGGTCTTTCTGATAGGGGTCAGTGGTCCAACATGAGTTTAACTAGGGCAAACCACCTGAGACCTTTGTCACTGATGTCAGCAGAGAAGTCCCAGGGTGAATGGTCAGAGGCAGTACATCATTCCTGTCCTTAGTCTTCCTCTGCCTGAGTGACCATGCAGCATCAGGCAGTGGGGAAACTTGTGCTGCTGCTCATTCCTCACATGTGTTTTGTAGTTAGATCCCTGCATTCTTTGGGCTTTTTATTTTTGAGCAACACTAATTTGCAGGCAAAATGGAATAAAAACTTAGATCATGCAATCCTGATTTGCTTTCACTGTGTTTCCTGTATCTATTGAGTAATCCCTGGCAAAGGAAGGTGATAAGGAGTTAATGGATGGCTGTGTTTGTGAGCACAGAAGCATGCACCACTACACCTGCAATACCAGAAAGCACCTACAACAAAGCAGCAGACACATGAAAGCCCATGCAGTGACCTCCAAAGGAAGTACATGGATTAAGACTCGTGCAGAGATAGTCATGGAATTGCCCCTGTTATCTGGGGAGCAGGAAGCATCTGGGTATATCCATGTGCTCTAAGTGATCTGTTAAGGAGTTTAAGCTCATTTTTGAATGTGTTTGGTCACGTGGACATTTGGAATTGCTGTCACCTTACTGTTGATGGACAGGCAGAGCTAGTCACCCTGTGATTGTTGCAGTTGTCTTAGACCTTCCATTACAAAATCCTGTTTTCATCTAACTATAATTTACCATAGCATTTGAGCCAAAAAGGCTAATATAAGGGATTTGTTTCCAAATGGTTTTGATAGTAAGTTTCTTCCAAAAGTTTGTATTGAGTTATGAGGAAAGTGGTTATTTTACAGGTGATTCTTCTTTTCTAAGAAGCTCTATGGTCTCCACATTATTGATGGATGAATGGGGTATTAGGAGAAAAAAAGAGAAGGAGTTTTATTTTTACATTAAAATGTACCACAAATAAACATATTCTAGGCATGCTGCAGCACAAGATTGAGTCCATTTTCTTTTGAAATTCCTTTTTCTAACCTTAAGAACTGATGAGTCACTGTAAGGCAGTATTAGGACACAGAAAATTGAGATGTGTCCCCAGTTGCACAGTACCCATCTGGACATCTTGAAGGAACCAGAATGGAAAGCAGCAAGCAGTAGAATTATGGCAGTGATGAGCTGGGAACTTGTCAAAGACTCTGGAAGTAACAGCCACAATGAGGTTTAAAATTGGTGTGGCATGAGAGGAGATCCATGTAGGAAGGTAACAGCTTAAAGGAACTTTCCAGACCTTAAACATATACTGAAGTTTCTGAATCTTCCTGTATTTCACTGTTGCATAGCAATTGACTGACAAGATATTTGCTTCATTTCCCTCTTACCTTTAGAAAGAACAGTGTGCTTCCTATTTGTGCATGCAATTAATAGTATACACCTTAGATCTAAAGTTATCCAAACTCTAGAAATTCCAGCATTTTTCTCTAATGGAATGCAATTTGACATTTTAAATTAATAAGTGTTTGACAACACTAAACCAAAACCTGATATTTTCACTCTAGGATTTATTGTCTAATACAACTGAAACTGAGTGAATTTTGAGGCAAAAGGCCATGAATGGCAACAAGAACAAACACTGATGTCTATTCTGTGAAAACATTAAGGGTATCTGATTTATAAATCCTCTGAAAAAAGCAGTTCAGTAGTTCTGTCCAGAGCAATGGGGACTTTTGCTGAACTACAAAGCAAGAATTCTATCTAAATATCAATTTAAATTTTAATGAACTCTTTAGTAAAATTTTATCTATTTCTTCAGTAGAAATGAGTTCATGGTAAGGACATAGTTTTTATTTTCTTTCCCTAAGTTTCTTTAAACTTTCGGAGTGCTTGTGAATGTAATTTGAGTTTGACCTATTTCTAGCAATCACAGAACTTGCTTCAGAATTCTGGCTGTTCTGAAAATGCTCTGTTTTGATATTGGCAGCATTTAAACCCTTCTCATTTCCTCCCCAAAACTGGAAATTCTCTCTTGATTTGTGAGAGGTAAGGAGTAGCCTAAATAATAAAATTGTCTTAAGAGACTATATAACGTTTATCATGAGATGGAGTTCTATCAGCATGTAGAATTGTCTTTGGCTTGATTGCATCTCCAAGTTTAACAGAACATACTCAAATAGTTTCTAGTTCTAAGAAGTGTGTAGACCTCAGTTTTACATAAGGCTGTCTCTCCAAACCACAAGTCACTAAAGAATGTCAGTGTGATGTTTGGCAAGTTAAAGGAGGGCAGCACTCCTAAAAGGAGGGCAGCACTCCTAAAGCAGACTTGTGGTTTTATCCCTGCAGTAAGAAGACTCAAATGTTAGAGAGATTGTTTTCTTTCACATGTATTATAATTTATTTTTTTTCCACAGTCTGAAGTAGCAGCACCTGTGTAACCTTATTTAACTGCCTTCACACATTTTTCTTTCCCTCAGCTTATATTCTGCCAAAGTGACAAACTTTCCTCACTTTGAACGGCAAAACACCATGAAAGCATTTCTCAGCCATGTCCAATACTGTAAGTCTTCTATGCACTGTTCATTGGAAGCTGTCATTTTATTAATACTGTAAGAACATGACTGCTCTAAAACAAGAGTATATCTTAGAAGGAAATGGTTATAACTTGCTAAATTAACAAAAAAAAAAAAATGTTGATGCTTATAAGAATCTACTATTGGCTTAGGCCTGAGTCTTTCCCAAGAATGGATCATTCCAGATAACTTGCTGCTGCTCTTTGATTAAAATTTTTGCTCCAGCAGGGGCTGTGAGGATCATACATCCATAGACTTGAATTCAGTGTTAAGAAGAGGAGCTTGAAATTATGTTTCCTTACCTTTAGGTTGATCAAAAAACCCAACCTTTAAGTCCTTCCTCATTGTCTGGAGACCTGAAGGATGTTCATTCAATTTTTGGCTTCTCAGCTCATTCTGATAATGAGAATGTTAGGCTGGGGCATTTGAAACAAGTATATAAGTTCAGCAAGGACAAGAGAGGCCTGAGACTTTTCACATATTTAATTTCCACTCTCTGAGACACTAGAGAAAAATTATAATCAGCATTTGCACCCGAACCAAGGAATCTTGTCTCCATTCCAGTTCATTTTCCACTCACAAGAATCAATCCTTTTCCATCACAGCAGTGATGGTAGTTCACAGCAAATTATCTGCCATGTGGGTAAGTGGTATTCTGTTCCTCACTTGCTTCCTTCTGCCATCTGGTGCTCTTGCTTTGCTATCTGTTACTTCTTATCCAGCCTAGCAGGGCTCACTATCCCTGGAATGGCCTAGAATTGATTTCAAAGAAATACAGGTCTGTGAAAGATAGAAATAAATCTCAAAGAGGAGGCAATTAGTAGCCTCTTTTAGTAGTCTTCATTTGAGTTGAAGGTATCTGCCTTCCAGTGACCAAAAAGTCTTATTTTTTATGGTGAACAGCCTTTTTGTTAAAGATCTTACTAACACAGGGAATGGAATTTGTTAAAATACTAATTTTATTTCCATACTATCACTTTAAACATGAGCCAACTCTGTGTTTTCCTGAGAAGCAATGAGGCTTGAGATTTTTTTTTTAATTAAAAGCCAGCAAAGGTGGGGGTTTTATTTCCTTTCCCATTGAATGCATTTGAAGCACCTCTGTCTCCAGCTGGCTGTGGGAGCAGAGCCAGCCCATAATGGTTTCAAGCCCAGGGTGTGCATAGGGGAAAGGGTTTTCACCTGATTGATGACTGTGGAAGTGCTTGCAGCACAGAGTGCTGAAGCTGGTAGCACTGGAGTTGTTTAGAAGATAAGAGAGAGGAGGTGGACATGTTTTTCAAAAGCTGGCAATTCTTCCCAGTCAAGTACAGTAAATGGCTCATGAACAATCTCATTTCATCAGCTTGTGGGCACTCTGCTCCATTAAACCCTTTGAAATGGTTGTCAGAGGTTGAAGCCAAGATTGGTTGAACTTTCTTGCTGTCCTGATCACTGGCCTTACAGCCATTCCTTCAGGTACACTGTCAAAAGTTTTGTTACTGGGCCTATCTATCCTTTGGGACTTTGCAAAAGTAGGCCTAAAAATTTTTATTCACCATGTATTGCTTAAAAATGCAAAGCAAGTGTGACATTTATCTATCTGCCACAGTTGTGGTATCCTTTCCAACTTTACATAAGATTTACTGCTTTCCAGGCTTCGTATTGCTCTAGTTTTAGCATGGATTTCTTAGGAAATTCATAGTATCTTATCTCTGCCTGATCCATTGCACAATGACCAAATTGTCATTTCCTTAGGTATGATAACATTATTGGCCAGAGTATCTTAACTTGCTTTAGGGCCCTGTGATCTTGCAGTCATCTTTTTAGCACCTCTCCAGTGGGAATGCTTCCAGCAGTATGCTGTAGAGGAGAAGTGGGAACACTTTTGTAAAGGAGTCTGCTCTCAATCATCACATGTGGGTAGAAATAAGGTGTATGATTTTCAAGGTTCACAGGTTAGAGGACCAGGAGAGAGAATAGATTGTTAAGCAGCATGTGAAATGGCCCCAGGGTTGCACTCTGGAGGAGCTGACTACTTTTTGAGTGGGGAGGACAAGACATCCTCAGGAGCACTTAAAAGTAGAAATAAGGTAGAGGAAATACAGAGACTAGAAAGAGGGGAAGGAGACTGAGGAAAGAGCAAAGAGAAAGGCGGCACACATCTTGCTCATGGGAGTATGTGTCCGTAAAAAAGGGGATGGCTATTTGAGAAACAGTTTGTCTGCAGGTTTTCAGGTTCCTGCTTCTCACCAGCTCAGAAACTACATGCATGGCCTGTTTCCTGATAGATTACTGTTCCCGTGTGGAACCATAAAGCGCAGACATGCTTGAAGATGGGCAGGTGGCAAGAGAAATAATCTGAGCTTTATAAAAAGCCAAAAATTCAGGGAGACAGACGTTTGGTTTCAGTTCTGGGCAGATGCTCAGGTCAAGTCTTATTTTGTCCAAACCACTTCCCCTACCCTTAGGCGCGATATTTTCAGAGTGAAAGGACAGACAAAGCCCAGGGAGATTCCAGAGCATGGCTTGCTTGCAGCTGGCTGGACATGGAATTCATCAGCAACAAAGCAAGACTCGCTCTTCTCCTGCGGATATGGGAGTGCTTGGATTTGTGCACGCACGCACCAGAACAAACCAGTTCTTCCCTGTCTGCTGGGGAGGCTTCAGTTACAGTATCTGAAGCCAGAGATTTCATTTAAGCTATTTGGACCCATTCGGACTCTGAGTGCTGTAGCCTTGCCTGCCTCCTTCCTCTCTCAGCTCCCAGCCAGAAAAATCCTCCCCCTCGCCGCCCTCCCTTTCCAGCACACACAACACAGAAAGCAAAAACCGACCCAAGCTTGCCTTTGCAGCTGGGACTTATCAGCCAGAACACACACATGTAGGTCATCCATGGGAACTCAGCAAAGTGTTGGATCAACAAGAGCACTGGAGGGGTGCAGGGCAGCAGGAGGAGCAGGGATGGAATCTTTTTTTATCGTTATTATTATTATTTTTATTATTGTCTGCTTTTTTAGAAAGGAAAAGGAAGAAAGATTACAGCAGCTTTCCTATTAAACGAAAAGATTAGCATGCCGTGGATGCTTTGCAGGGGCGTGATGAGATTTGCAGCAGATGAGTTGGTTGCTAGGCAATGCTAATGAAAAGCAGGCTTTCAAAACTTCTGTGCCATGTGGGCCCAGAAGTTATCTAGCCTCCCTCCTGCAGCCTCCACTTTCCCTACTATCCCCCACCCCACCCCATACAACCTCCCAAATATTTTTATAAAATCCTCACCAGGTACAAGAAATGCTGGAGTGGGCTTTTGACAACTCACTGTTCCTGAGCCACCCAGGACACACACACACACACAAAGTTTGCTGAATTTCTTTTCCTCCTTAGAAAGGTCAAAAACAAAACCCCACCCCCATCCCCCAAACCAAACCCAAAAATAAAGCAAACAAAAAAAAGAAAAAAAGGGGGGGGAGAAAAGAAGAAAAGTTAGCAGTGGCTTCCAAAGCAGCTCGGTCTCCGATTTCAGAGTTCAGTCAGAGTTTAGGGCTTGCATGTGTGTGCATGTTGGGGGTAGGTACGTGTTTGTTTTTGATTTCTCTCCATGCGTTTTCAAGCTGCGCTCTAGCTCTTCCCCTCCTCCCATCCTGCTGCAAGCCTCCTTTCCCTTTCAAGGCCTTCTGACACAATGAGCTTATTTTCCCATGCTCCCTGTGAAAGCCGGGGTATGTGCGTGAAAGCTGCAGCCTCAGAGGACTCTTTTAAATACAGAAATTGAACATTGCTGAAGTTACAGGCAGGGTTTCTGCTATTTTTACAAATGACCCATGTCTTGCTCCCCTTCTCAGAAGTATCAGCATTCTTAGATATCTTACCATCTGTCTCTCCCAACTGTTTTTTTAAGTGAGTTTAATGTTGGTATCACAGCATTGAAGAAGACTTGCTCCATGTTCTCCTTACTGCTGTGACTTGTGTGCCTCAATCCTAAGGCAAAGTCCTTTCATATGAGCAAAAAAGTTTATTTCCATGCTCACTTGTAGAATAAAACTGTCAGAGGCTTCATTTAACAAGATCTGATTCTAAATGATCCAATGGAGTAATGTAGTCCTATCAAGAAAAAGCAACATTTCAAAGTTACTGAGCTATCTTGGGCCTGTAGATTGGGCAGGAGAACCTGCAGAAGCAGAGCCTCACTGCACTACCCATTCTGAGACTTCACCCATCCCCTGCTGCAGTATATCATATTGGATGTAAAGTCTCCCTTCAGTGCCATTCTTTATTTTTTCATGAATGCTTCTGGGGAGGTAAGAGGTTAGCGTGAATTGGAAACAAAATTTAAAATTACTGTGCAGAGTGAATACAAGTCTCATATGGGGTCCCATATAGTCCAAGTTTGGCAGACCTTGGTTGTGGTCTGCAGAAGTCAGTGGCACTTGGCCTAGTGAAAACAAGAGCCTTTGCGGGAATGTGGGATTGTTTTGTATTGTTTTGTTTTCAAACACACTGGAGCAGCTTTGTTTTGCCTGGACTCTTTCTCACTGATGCCAGTATGAACTGTTAATCAATAAAAAATTCCTTGGGCAGACAGATTCTATGGGGCTGCTGCAGTAACCTCTTTATACCATGTTTCAGATGGCAGCAGCCTATATATCCTTTCATTTTCTTCTTTTTTTCTACCACCAACCCTGTTTTAGTCAGTACAGTGTGGATAGATTATATATTAAGAAAATGTCTTAATCATATGTTGTCGTTGAAAATCTCAAGGCATTCCCTCCAGAAGTTAATCTTTCAGTTGTCAGTTAGGGGAATTCAATTCTGCTTCCATAAATTCTCCCGCTGTTTCAATTAAATAAGGATGGCAAATTTCTAAATGCTTGGGAATACAGCCAGCTGCTGTGTGCAGACTGTGGGATGACTATTCAGGTAACACTCCAATATCTGAAGTAAGAATTTTGGCCCTGCAGGACATGTTATAGGACATGTTAGGAAGTGTAGTAAGGGCAGAACTACCATGTGTCCTCCTTCCTTTCCTTTGTCAGGCCAAGGAAAATGCCTAGACAGTATCACATTTTTGAAACCTGGCTCCAGGCATTCCAAGTTTGTACAGACATGCCCGCAAGGTATTGTTGGCCATTTGAAAGGCAAACTTATTTGTCATGTTTGTCTAAGCTGTTGTGTAGTGCTGTCCATGTGGCTAACCGTTGCCCCCAGTTCCATTCCAGTTCTGGATACAGGCATTCCTTTATTAGCTTGGTCCTCTCTGATATTTTCTAGATTAAAAAGTGATGTACAGATTGACAATGGGGGCATCTCTGACAAAAACCATTATCTGATGTTCTACACTCTGAAATCAAACCCCTGCATGTGCCTTTCCCACAGAGTTTTGCTCCCACCAGAGTGGTGTCCCAAAGCCTTGAATGTACACACTGTCTGGAGTCACTCCATATACTGCATGTCTTAGCAAGTGACCAAAGTGCTACAAAAATGCCTTGTTTAATAATGTTAACAGAATTGCATAAGAAATGTAAAAGATGGCAACCTTTCATTGACACATGGCTGCATTTTTTGCTGTTACATTAGCAACTATGAATTTTGGCCAGTCAGGGTTGACAATGTTGGTCATTAGGGAACACATCTGATGGTCACCTCTCTGACCACTGTGCATGCTATATCTTGTATTCACACACGCAAAAATTCATACAGAAAGCATTAACCCCTTCAACAAAAAGGAGCCGGACCATGTGATTTATCTGCATTACTTGTGGGAGATCAAGTTGGGATAAATCAGTTCAAACATTTTATCCTTTAGGCTTCAAGGTGTTTGATTTGTGTAAAGAGTAGCTGACCCATTTCAAATGTGTGGCTGAAAGCACTCTTGATAGCAAACTTTCCCTCGCAGAGGACTTGCCTGTGTGCCCACTGGAGTCAGTGGACTTTCTAGGAAGTAAGATAGGGTGCATAACAGATTTGGGGGTAAGTACTAGCAGACCTACACATGCAGAGCAGTATTTGCTGATTGAGAGACAGCAAAACATCTAATTTTTCCCTAAAGAAATGCTATGTCACTGAAATTTGCATTGGATTTCTGGTTGTATGACTGCCACTACCATCCCTACTGATTGTTTGGAGAAGGTCCTCTGCAGATTCACATACACTCAATTGATCATGAATGAAACTAAGAGCAGTTATTAATCTTACTGCCTGGTTGCACTCTAAACCGCCTTCTAATCCTGCCTCTGTTCTCTTAGACAAAGAATGCAGTGAGATGAAGGCAGGATCAATGCCAGCATGGAGCTGCCCTTTTTAGTAGTTGTCGTGGCAGGGTTTTATACATCAGCAACAGTGAGTAGTTCCCAGTGTACTGGAGAAGAAGGGAGGAAAGATGAATTAAAAGGGTCAGATGTTGTGCTCCTGAAGGGATGGCAGAGTCCCATCCTGATTCTTGGTCTCTGGTGAATTTTTCAGTTCCTCATATTTAATGACTGACCTAATGAGACATTACAGCCCTACTGCCCTTTGGAGATCCATGAAGAGCTCAGCACAAGCTAAGAAAGGGTGCATTGTGTCTTTGATCCAGTGGGCACTATTTCACAGGCTGGCAGATTTAATAAAATCTCTGAGGAACCTCAGCTCATTTTTTAAGAGGCTTAACATTGAGTTAAAAGTTCCCTTTACTCCTGCATTGTTGGAGACCATTCCCTTCTTGTGTACTGGCAGAGGACCTGCAGGGAATTGTGGCTTCATGAGACCAGATTGGATGTAGGCAGCTGGTTTTGAGACTGGGTCAAATCTGCAGGAGCAATAGCGGGATGCAAGATGCTTTCTAAGCCTTTTTGTTTCCTAGTCTTTGAAGTCATCCAGTGCTTCACATGCAGTGTGACAACTTTGCTCCACACCTGAAAATAAAGCCAAGCTACTGATAAGTCCTTTTGATCAGTAATTTTGAGCTGCATGACATGAAAAACTGTGTAATACCACTGCTTCTGGTAATGTTATTTGTCCCACCATTAACACTACGTTATCCTGCTGTCTTCACAACCAGAAATAGGTAGGAGTTCACTATGGTAAAGTCCTCCCCTGATACAATGTTTATGGACATAGCCAGAAAGTAAGTATGAAGATGGAGAATATCTTACAGACTGATGAATTGGAGCTTTAGACAGCGCCATATTTTCTTGTTCAAAGCTGCTAATCTAATATAAAAAAAGCAAAAGGTGGGGAAGAAGAGCAGGGAGCTAGGTAGGCTGGAAGAGATTCCTTGAACAGCAAGCTATCCTTGATGTTCAGTGGTGAAAACTTGGAAACTTTTGCACCAGGAAGCAAATTACACTGTGCCACTTTGGAGTGCAGGTCTAGAGCAGGTCAGAATCTGAAAACTGATGAATACTGGGAACTGCAGAGTTTGTTTTTGAACATCTGAACACTTTAACTACTCTGCTCACTTCTGTTATTGTTATGGAGGTGCTGGTTGTGGACTGCATGGATAATTTCACAGCAAGAGTTCCAGTGTAAGCCACATGTTTATCCTTCACTCTAAATTTATATAGAACAACTATTGCTAGGAAAATGTTAGTGACTAGTTTAAGGGGGCAAAAGGATTTTGCTTAGATTTTCAACAGTGTAGGGTAAATACTTCCAAACTACCAAGCACTCAAATACTGCCCTTTTTTGAGAAATTAAGTATAGGTTGCATGGTATTTCAGTCACCACTAACTCTAAAGTAGAATCCTTTCTAAACTCAGAAATTCAGTGCTAGGTTACTGCCCACTCCCGTGAATATGGCAGGCTGCTGCAATTTTGCATTTGCAGCAAAAATGGAACCTCCACCTAAGGACCAGTAGCTAAAACTTTTATTGTCATTGATTGAAGTTTGGCCTTCTTGGTCAATAAATGTTCACATTCTGTAAGAAGCTTTAACATGAGCAATTAGTCAAAATTGGCACCTGAAATGATTAGAGATGGGAAAAAGAATGCTCCAAACCCTGCTTTATAAGAACTTTTGTCAATGTATACATCTCCTGTAATAAAGTGTTTGAGGCCCCCAATTATTGAGCCTTGTAAGATCCAGTGGAACAATGTTCCCTTCCTGTTGGCAAATGCAGATCTGCAGAGATGAACAAAATACAGTCTCCACAGATATTTTTATGATAACTCCTTTCTTGAGAGAAGATAGTGAAGGGGGACAAATGCTTTCAGGAAGAAGAAATTACTGTTTAGAACTGGTATGTCTAGGGGCACTGTTGAATATCAAGAGAAAACAAAGTTAAATGAACTATCACAAAGGAAGAGGCAGTCATGAAAAAGGCAAAGATGATTTGTGAGATTTTGCAATAGCCTCCCAAGGGGAGCAAGGCCTTTTGCTTGAGACATTTAAAATTAGACTGGACAGAGCAATGGAAATTCAGTGTATGTACACCCCATGGGACAGAGTGGATAAGCCACTGGGTCTCCCGTTGCATGTTCCCTTACTCTTTTGTAACTCTTCCTGAATACCTCCGTTCCAAATAATAATTTGTTTTCCCCAGACGCCCATCCTGGTTCTCTGTTCCTCCCCTTTTCCCCTTTAAGAAAGGAGCTGTGTTTGATTCATGGTGTCAGCTATCTTCCAAGCTCTGATCCAGTCCCAGGGGTGGGAGCTCATGGGACTGATGAGGGTAGGAGTGATCAACTGCAGACTTTCCTGTTGCTGAGCTTGCTGCAGGCCTGACCGTTTTTAAGACCTCAACAGATGTTTCTGCTTAGAAACTATTGGCATCTTTATGGACTGTTTTTTCCATTCTTCCCTCTCGGCCCATGTCCAAGCAGCAATGAATTATGTAAGACTACATTCTAGCCTCTTCTTTATTATTATTTCTGTAGATGCATCTCTAAGAAGTACATCTACAGTTCTCTCTACCTAATTTTAGATGCATCAGCTTTCTCTTTGACCAAAACACCGAGCTACTCTTAAAAACACTTATGTGTCTTTTCATCATCTTTAAGACACAGATGCCAA
Source organism: Parus major (assembly GCF_001522545.3). Taxonomy (NCBI): domain Eukaryota; kingdom Metazoa; phylum Chordata; class Aves; order Passeriformes; family Paridae; genus Parus; species Parus major. The sequence continues at coordinate 28,885,291 of NC_031774.1, read as the reverse complement.
AAGTGCAAATGCTACAGTTCCAACTCGTGGCTTCAGATTTAAGATGTCTCTCACTGTTCATACTGTGGTTTTAATCAATATGCCTTTTACTTAAAAGTTAACCCCTTGCTATGGAGCTGCCTGTGTATTCTTATTGCTGGTACTTCGCAAACTGTAATTAATAAGTATTTGAAGGAAATTTAGAAACTGCTGCTGGAGGTCAAAATGGCTACAAGAAGCATCATCCCTACCTGGTTTAGTGGTTTAGCTGTCAGTTATTAGAAATGGACACATTTCAGACAGTCTTGGGTAGAAGAAAAGCACTGAGCTTTTTTATTTGCAGTGTTGGTAAGCACTTGTAATCCCACAAAATACATGGTGTAATGTGTGCAGGGCACCTGATGCAGTCTGCATAGTCTTAACCCTTTACCATTGTACAGCAAAACTTCAAAGCTCAAGACTGGCTAGATTAAGTTTCTTTAAAAGATGATCTAAGTAATATGTGCAAGACCACATGGAGATTACTTTAACTCAGAGGACAGAAACTTTCTGCATTGGAAAATTTGGCAGACTAGTACTTAATTTCAGATGTACTATAGTAGCAGAAATGAACTGTTTCCTTCTTTGGGAACACACAGCTAGAAGGAGACAAAGTAATTTAGCCAGTGTGCCACAGCCAAATGTGGGATTTTCATGCAGGCCTATGTTTAGTTATTACAGCAAAGGGTTGCTGTAAATCCTCTTGATGCACTTTAGCAACTGAATTCCCACTGGAAGAAAAGCACATCTTTTCCAGTGTAATACTCTCATTGTTCACCACCTCAAACTCTTTCTGTGATTGTGCTGTTCTGACAAGGCACAATGCCACTGCAAATGGTCTTCTTGGCATTTTACCCTTTCAGCAATCTAATGGTGCTGATAAAAAGTTATTGAGTAGAGGACTTCCTTTTGTTTGCAGTACATGTATGCTTCTCAGGTAACAGCCAAGCGGTTACATGTTGTCCTAACCAGGTGCCTCTGCACTGGTTTTGCAGGACTGTGAGGGCTAAAAAAAGACTCAGTCCTGTCTCAGTACCTTGTCTGGGACTGCCCAGCAAGAGAGTCAGTGGTACTGGTGGATGTGATGTGGCTTTGGATCACGGAAACAAGCAGGACTGGTTGTCCAGCCACTAGGGTCCCACTCTAAAGAGAGCAGACTGCAGTATTGTCAGTGCATGCACTGGATGTACCTCAGCTGGTCCACATGGCCTGGGCTCACAAAAGCCCTCACTGAAGTACCCTGCATTTTTCCTCCTGAAAGCAGAGTGCTGAATCTCACATGGTGAGAACTGAAACATATACAGTAGCAGAACATGAGTTAAATTGTCCCATCTTTTTCTGACTTTCGGTAGAAAACCATACAATTAGGATAGTGAGGTCATCCAGTTCGTCATCTCTTTTCAGTAATTGCATTTGTGTGAGAATTGCATACAGCAGGCATTATGGTAAAACGGAATTTTTTTTAAAGCATTAAAATATTGATCTAATGGAAGATAAAACATTGCTAATGGGAGCAGGTATTTCCCTGGATTTGAACCAGGGAGTGCCATTGCAGTTGTCAACATTTTGTTGACTAATGTAAAGAAGGCACGAGCTCTGTGCCCTAATGTTCAGAGAGCTTGACATTGCACAAACATCTTTGTCATACATCCCTACTGCTCCCTGGTTTTGCTGTTACTGTTAAGACCTAGTGCTCTGCTGGTGAAGAGTCAACACAAACTGAAGAGACCCAGTCTAAATTCAAGAATTCTTGTGCTTGCTCCTTTAGACCATGCTGTTTTCCTTAGGAGTGTTTAATTCACTTTAGGATCCAGGAGACCTATGAGCCAAGCTTTGAGCCATTATCCACTAACAAAAATCTGCAATAATAGGAAATGGAGCATGTAAGCTGCCTTGCCAAGGAACTTCATGCTCTCTTTTCTCAGAGGTCTCTGTGCTGAAGGTCTCCCCAATCTCTCCCTGTTAAATATGAATCTCTTAGCTCCCCAGCGTCTGTGGCTGACCCCCTGGCTAATGGCTTTTTGCCACTCCTGTTTTGTATGTTATATTGTTGGCTGACACTGCACTTTTACAGTTTTGTTTCTCATGGTTGTAGAAGTGGCCATTTTCATTTCAATAAATATATCTCTTTGCCCAGTATGCAGTATTCTCCTGGCAACTTGGTGCTCACAGACTATAGGGAGCTGTAAACAACACTGTTTATACTTTCTGCTGATACCAGAACATTAGCATATAAATAGGGGAGAGATTTAAACAGGCTAAAACAACTCCAGCCTGGCCTATTGGGAAGGGTGGACAATCTGCTTTTCACTCTCCTTGCCAAGGATGTCAACTTTTCTGTGGGACTATTGCAAGAATGAAGGGCTTAAAGAGATGGGAAGCTTTTATCTGACAAAAGAAAGGTCGATGAGCCTTAGAAATGCAGAAACACACTGAATAACAGTCTGCCTGTTGGGATTTCCTTGTAAGCCCTGTTGGTGCTAGTGTGGGCATGTGGAGGGAGGGGAATTACTTAAAAATCACCACAGAGCTGATGGATAAGAGCTTCCTTTAAATGGAACTTGCAGCAAAGTTTTAAAAATATGATAATTACACCTGCAATGAGCTTACTGCTTTAGAAGAAGTCACTTCACTTACCCTAGAGAAACATATCATATGATCTTTACATTTTTTAGATGCAGAGTATTTTAGAAACATGGTACAGCCAAATACTAAATCAAATAACCTCACATATCTTATTAATCTATTGAATTACTAAAATTCCAATCACTTTCGGCACCAGTGAGAGATAGGCACGAATGCTGTAGTTACCATCAAATTGCTTGAGTCCTTTTTTCATGCAGTTGAAGTTTGATTTTATTTTTCATCATAGAATATGTAAAGCAGGGTTAACAGGAACATAGATACAAGGGAGAAAGAAGGTTCTCAGTTAACAGTCCATTGGAAACCAGAGACCAAGACAAGGAAATAAAACAGCCAGAGATATTTCCAGGTGAGAAAGAAATACTGTGGGATTGTTAAGAAAGCTGTCACATGAAGAATGGGGGTGAAACTGTGAAACAGAACTTAACTGTGTTGGAATTTGTTGTGGGCTTTGCAAATGTGCCCCAGTGGCCTGTAGACCTTTGCGCAGACTTCCATTTCAGGTCTGGGCAGCTTCGTGTGGAGCAGCCACTTGCCCCATTTTCCTTCTCTCTGCTGGAAGGGGGAATGTTTGTGATGTTAATTTTCTTCTTCAGAAGCAATGAAATTTTGTGTCAAAACGAGCAATTCCCATGGTTGTTTTGTACCATCACCTTTCTGCTGCCTCTAGAAAAAAGAGTGGTTTCAAAGTTACATTGCCAACATTAGCAGAAGCACTGTGACTTGCACAGTGTTTAATACACAGAAGTTGCTGTAGCCACCATAAATATGGCACTGAGTGGGGCACGTGAAAAAGAGGAGGAGATGGAAACTGAACTGGCTTTTACTCTAGGTCTCTTCTAGACCTCTTCATCTGATGCATCTGCATTTGGTCTTCCCAGTGGTTTGACTCAAGTCCTGGAATAACTGGCAGTGGTGGTAAAACACAAGTCAAAAGGCACTTTTCAAATCAAAGTGCAGTGCTCACACAAGCTCGTGCCTGTGCAGTCAGGAGCTATTGCAAGCAGGAGACAAACCTGTTCCTTGTTTGGGGTGCAATTGCCTATGATAAACCACTGCCTTTGTACTGCACACTGCTGGGGTAGCTCTGTGAGAACAGGAGACATTTCTGTGCTGGGGACAGTGGATGTTCCAGAAGGGGAGAGGCATTAGGATTGAGGATTGCAGAAGACTCTTGTATTTCAGAAAAGGCCTTGATCACAAAGCCACCATATTCTCCCACAGGATTAGTTGCCCTTAGCTTAACCTCATTAACAGTAATTATAAAGTCTGACACATTTCACTGTCATTATCTCCCTAGTATCATGTTGTAGGATTTCTTCCCCCTGCTTCTGTTTTTTTATCTGTCTGTTGGATTAGAGACCAGAGTTTTTCACTATGTTATCTCTCTAGGTTTTTTCCTCCAATGTAAACTGGCCAGTTTTAGTGCAGGATACGTTGCAGTGATCAAAGTTTAGTATCTCACTTTTGTCAGGCAAATGTGAGATGAAAGGGACAGCTAGTTGTTGTTCAGATAGTAGCCTTAATACCACTGGGGGTAAAACTGTGCTTTGTCTTGAGGTTGGAATTCCAGTCCCATGGTTTTTATCATTCTTTAATGAGTGTAGGCCTAGAAAAATGTTCTCCATCTTATGCAATTTCTGTGTCTCTGTTGGGAAGAAGATGGATAGAGCACAACTGTTCTGGTGTCTTGAGGGAAAGGTTAATTAAGTACTAAAAGTCTTGTGTTCAAGGCAGGGTGATCAACCAAAGATTTAACAAAGGAGAGGAGCTAGAAAGTGCATATACACTAATTTAATTTGCTTAAAGGATGTTGTGCCCAAATGACAGAGGAAGGATTCTGTTCAAACCTGCCAAATGTGAAAACTATGCTGAGATGCTCTTAGCTACTGTGGATCTCCAGCACCAAAACCAGAGTGAGACAGGAATTGTGGCACTGGGACTAAGTGAGCTCCTTGATCATGCAGTCCCCATGTTGGATTTAAAGTATCACAGTGGACATTCTTCTTTTCTCATGCCCAAAGATCGAGTAGAGGGAAACCAGAGCAATGCCGTAATCATTAAAAGCCCAAGACAGAGAGATGATACCTGGAGCTGAGCTATATTAAATGTTAGCTCCTGCTCCGTAAACTCAGTTTATGTTGCATGTGTCAAGGTAAGTGGAAGTTTCCCCTTCCTCAGTTTGGTCATCACTTGTAACTAAGGCAGGTCCCATTTGTTCTCCCTAAAATAAAAAATAATAATAATAATAATAATAATAAAAAAAAAAAAAAAAAAAAAGAGAGAGAGAGAGAAAAAGTGATAGTCCCTGTTGTATATACTCCTCTCACCAGAGGGCAATGAAGTCAAATCTGTTAGTATAGGCCTGTCTGGCCTTACATAAGCGATGCCCCCTGTGTGCTGAAACCCAAGAACACCACCTGACTAGGCAATAGTATTTGAATAGAAAGGTGGCACTGGGTCAGGGTGACTCCAGCACAACAGGTGGCACGCCGATAAGCAGGCTGCCCCAATTGTCCGAAAAACAGCATGGGATACCAGTGGGAGGACTTGGCAGCAGTCACTGCAGGAGTAACTGGCATTCACACCTACTTCGTGGCAGATAAACTTATCTGCATCTCAGTAAATCTGCTTCCAAAGTGGCTTTAATAGCCCGCATTAATAAGCCAGATGCATTGCAAAAACAATGGGGTTTGGTGGCAAGACACTTCCATTCCAAGCAATTGAATTCAACCTGAGGCACAGTTCAAGTGCAGAAAAGCCATGAAGGACAGAAGGCCTGCAGGGAACCAAATGGGAAGAGAGTAGAGCATGAGATGCTGCCTGTCCTTGGAGGATTTTAAAGAGGGTTGATGTGAACCGATAGAATCAAAAGTGAATGGGAGAGGTTAACGAATGCAAAGATCTGCATTTGTAATGTCTTAATTTTTCCATTACCTTTCCTTATTCTCTCTAGAGCGCTGCTATTCCATCTCACAGCAATAAGCAGCTCAGCCAAGGACTGTCATTTTGTATTCTAGTCTGACCCAGTATTTTACAGAGTGCCAAACAACCACAGTGTGGATGCCTCAACCCTCCCCCCAGCCCCAACACACAGAGGAGCATCTATGCAAAGCCTTACAAAGCCTTTCAAATGTCCTGCAAGTGGGACAAAGATAGGAGGAAATGAGATCTCTTCTCAGATTTCAAGAGTCCATTTAAATTTCATACTATGTGGGTGAACTGGGGTTCTCACCAGCAGGCTTTGGGAAATGAAATTTTTGCTTTTATGTACCAGCTTGACTTTAATTCAGGAGCCCCATCACAGCTACTGTTTAACATTAGACTTTGAGATTGTTGGAGACGAATGCGTTTGGAACTGTTTTGAGGGACAGTGACTTCTGTGAAGCCTTGTGGCCAGGTTGCAGCTGAATCTGAGCCTCTTCAAACAGGTGATCCTATTTCTAATCAGAGTGGGCTAAGGGCAGGACAAGCTAAGGAGGACCAGCTCCCACTCCCTCCTGGAGCAGCTAAACAGTGTGTTGCCTTACAGCTCTTGCTCATACTTGTGCTGTGGTGAAGGATTTTAGCCTCTGGAGCTATTGATCCATCAACAGGCATGAACACAAAAGGTGTATTTGCTACAAAAGCACTGACCTGGGAAGATGGCGGCTTGGCCAGGCCAAGCTGGGGTGCACCCGCTGTGCCTTCCCTACTTGCCACTTGATAAATACCCCGCTCCTTCCCCCACCCTCCTGCCCATTTTCCACAGCAGAGAGCAGACACAAGGGGACCCTTTCATCTTGGCACATCCCCTTGCTGATTAATGTGATGCAATGTTCCCACAACACCACCACTATGCCGGCCATGTAATTAGGCAGGAGATAATGAATGCTTCAGAGACTATTCAGGCAGCAGTGCCCGCCTCCCTGCCGAACAAGCTCCTTTCTCAGCAGTGAAACCAAGTGGAAGGAGCAGCAGCAGAAATGCCATTGGTGCTGCGCTTAATTGTGCAGGAACCGGGGGCTTTCGCAGCAGAAAGTAGAGTAAGAGCCAGTGTGGGAGAGATGGGCAAGTGGATCTACTCTGATATCTTGGGGCCAAACTCTTTTTTTGTGTCTTTTCATGTGTTTGACCTTATGGCAGGAGAAGCCTTAAATGTCCACATCTCTGGTTTTGTATGTGTGTGCCTTTTTTGTTTCAAATCATTAGGGAAAGACATCATTTAATAAGCATAGGAGTCTGTCTTCTCAGTAACCCAGAGGCAAAGATGCTGGTGCTACTTAGTGGCCTTTGAAATGTGGGAAACGAACTGGGGACACAATAGGCTTATTCTCTTTTAGGGGGCTTTACAGTTAAGCTGCCATTGTCTGGCTAACATTAGCAAGAAAGATACTCTCCTTTCTCCCGACCTCTGTGTGGACTCTGAGAAAACAACCAATTGGTTTAAAATGCACTATCCAAATGCCTTCAGATCATGGAAGAATAAAGCCAGCAAGGAGCTGAAAGTCTGTCTCATCAGCTGGAAACCAATGAAACTACTGTCAAAGATCTTAGCAGAAATTCTGTCTTCTGCTCAAATTGCTTTCTGCACTTTTTTATTATTTTGCTTGTTGATGCAAAATCTTTTTAGACCTCATACCTGACCATACTACCTACTAAATGTCAGCAGTACAACCTGCTGTAAGCAACTGGTAAGACTCATCATAAACTGACTTCAATAGCTATAAAAATAAAAGGGTAACTGAAATTTTGTGCTCAGGACAAATAGGTAGAAAACAGCTGTTGGAATAGTGATGAATCAGGGAAGCTCAGTTTCTGTGAGGATTACGTTAATTTCTGAGGAAAAGGTCACTGGAGGGTGGAGTATATCAGAAAGAGGAATTTACAAGTTATAAAATAGAACAATTCATATTCACACTCACATTTAAGCCTGCTTCAAGCCTCCAACAAGCTCTAAAGCCATAGTGTGTCCTTTTGTAAATAAGTACGTTCCCAGGCAGACCCACTGATCACCCTACTGAATTAAATGACAGACTCTTTTGTGCATCCCTTCCTGAATGACAGATGGATGCAAGTTATATTATTCTATTGCTTAAACACGTTTTCTAATCAGTTTATATATAATGTACTGCAGGTCACTGCTGTGCCTTTTGACACTGCATCAGAAAATTCTTAGGCTTTCCTAAGTATCTATAGTGTCAAGAAAAGAGATTTCACTGAGAATCTTACCATGTTGCAAAGTAATACTAGAACTGTGGCCAAAAAAGAAAAATATGGCAGGGAGAACAGCTCTTACAAAAGAAAATTAGTTCCACTGACATCTTCACAGAGCTGCCCAGCAGTATGCATAGTCGTGTGCCTCCGTGTCATACAAACACACTGCACGTGTTTGTGCCATGCTCTTGTGTCCCAAAGCAGGTGCACGTAGTCTCGCTGTAACCCCCGGATCATGCGTCGTTCATTTCTCCTCCCTCTGTCACATGCACAAACATGGCCTACAGACTCTATATGTGAAACAGATGACACTTAGTGCTTCTAACATTGATGGTCAGCATTTTATTGATGTCAGCGACTCAAAAGTTAAGAGGCAAAAGGATGACTGAGGAGCCCCATTGCTCCTGCCCAGAATTGGGAAAGAACTCTGTACTGAAAAGAGATTCAGGTGTTTTCCATCTGTCTGTGCTATTTGCTGCCATGGAATCATGCTCTAACACCAACCTAGGTCAGTACTTCTCTCAGCATGATGTCCTCCAGAGGAACGTGAAGGCAGTGTCAGCATTTACTCTGATTTCTAACCTGGACCTATATTGAAGAGCGCCATTCCTGTGAACTGACCAGGCTGAGCTAAAGGTATTTGATTATCTCACTGACAGCTTGAGACAACATCCTATAACAGTGAGCATGCCCAACAGGTTTCAATAGGAATGAAAATAAGCACAAGTCATGCAGGATCTATGAGACCAGCTTGATCTCATAAAGTAGGGTATCTCCTTGTGATATCTCTCTTTGTCTGCCTAAGTTAACAAAGCAAATTGCATCAAACTTCAGCATGCATTGCACATCTGGGAGTGAATTTTCCAGGACAAAAGCCATTCAGTCACCAAGAGTTCAGTGACATGACCTTTCTCAGAGCAACCCACAAAGAGATTGGCACTTCTAGAATTATGTGATTTTGACAACATCTGGAGTTCAGTTGTCTCTGGTAAAACAGATGCTTCACTTCTGCTGATCACAAATTTCTCCCCATGTTCACCATTCTAAGTTCTGTTTCAAGCAGTATTCAGCCAAGAAATAAACATACATTTGCTTGGAAACTGTTCCAAAGAATCTCCTATGTGAACTTCAGAATGTTTTGCTGCTTTACTTGCTCTTGACAAGCTCTGAAACCCATCCAGATCTCTAATTGGGATGGAATCTCTTTTGCATTTTTCCTATCGGCCCAAGTGATATGAGGACCATCCCAGTGAAATGCTGATAGTGTAGTAGGAAGAAAAAAGGTAAAGTAAGAGTCTCTTTGTTACGTGCCTTGCTGTCACTCTAACAAGGAAAGAGTAATGCAGCAACCTACGCTCCCAAATTGTGCTAAACCGGGACCATATTCTGGTCTCTTATGGCTGTTGCAAAATACATCAAAAGATAAGTTAGGTAAGAGTAATGATACTAAATAGCACCGTGAGCACTGAGCCTTGCTGGGCTCTTGCTGTGGCTTGTGTAGACTCAAAAATTTCTGCAGGCAGATGCAGTATGTTAAGAAGTCAATACCATAACAGTTCATAATTCAATTTTCATTTGCTTTGCATTTTACTCTTTCAATAAGAGTGAAAACCTAAAAGAAGCTCTCTTCTGGCACAGCATAAGAGGTTCACCAACCATTTCTGGAATGTTTCAGAGCAGAGGAACATCAATACTGGCACAAGAAATCAAACCAGGAGGAGGCATGACCAAAGTACATCTCCAGCAAACCTCAGCACCTAGGGCAATATTTCCACATAGGTCTGAGCAGGTAAGGGAATAGATGCCATTTGTGCCAGGTAGAGTGCCGTGACTGTAAGACAACAGTTTTTCTGGGAAATAGAAGGGAGAAAAGGCAGCAGCAAGAGGCCTGGCATGGTACTGAGCTCAATCCTGACTCTGCACCCCAGATCTGGCATCAGTGCAGTGGTCTGGCCCTGTGCTCCCTGTCCTCCCATGCGCAGTACAATACCAGCCACATGTGAAACTACTGACTCACACCCAAGAACAGTCTTGGTTTTACCTGTGTTTTGTTCTCCATGAAGCACTGCATAATCATGTTCTTATACAAAATCCTCTCTCAAGTGCTGCAGTTTCTCTCCATCCTAGCTTCATATTATCACCCATTGCCCAGCTGAAAAACATTATTTCTACTGCACTAAGTACTGCCTACTAGTACTTCTTCCTCCTACTAACTTCTCCCCTGTATTAAACTTCCCTACCTTAAAAATAAACTGGACCAGGAAGATGGTTGTTGGGAAACAGTCAGTTTGCAGTTTGCAGTGGTTTTAGATAAGCAACTGTATAACCAGATGTAGCAAGGGCACAAAAGAGGGGCAAAAGCAAGCTTATAGCCAGCTTCTGCATGTGCCAGCCACAACAGGCAGGTGTTTTGCCAGAGCTGAGAGCTCATAAATAAGGGGACACTAAAGAGTTAAAAATATTTTCAGGGAAAGCCGGCTGATGAGAGAAGGGGAAAAGAGGAGGAGCAATCCTCTTGTGCACAGATTTTCCAGAGCCTCCAGAGATCAGTAAGCCCCAGGATGCTTTTCTTTTAGATGTTTTAATTTAGGTGGTTGGAATCTAAATAGGTAATGATTTACCCTAAAGTTGATGTATGGTGACAGGATATAACTTGTCATAGCAATCAGAACTGCAAGAAATGACTGAAATCCAATCCTCAGATTCAGCCTAAAATTCAGCCTGAGAGTGAGTGAATCTTACAGTCATATTCAGAAACAAGCAGTTATTTGCTGTGAGTCATTAAAAATTTGAGATCTGACAAGGTACCGAAATAACTCAGATATGCACCTATATGTGTCACACTTACTCATATCTTACCAGTTCCTGGTAGCCAGCCTTTCTCTCGTTTAATTTCATCTCATTACCCAAAGATATGCCCCTTGTGCGTTTATTTTGTTAATGAAATGCTAGCTTTATTGGAATATCAGCTCTGTAGGGGTTGCCAGGACATATAAAAAAGAAAAGCTATAAACTATGTTCATTATTATTGCAGTGCAATGCCAGGTCTGGTACTGCTTCCAAAAAGTGGGAAAGCGAGAACTTAACATGTCCCTGACCTGTCCAGAGGGACAAAACAGAGAGCTTTTATTTTATTTGTTTCTACAGTGACTCAGTCTGTAGTAACTGGGTTAAAGTCCACTTAGAAACGAATAGAACAAAAGGCCTCCTGTTAGTCCTGGACATTTTCCCTCTTCAGATATCACCAGTAGGATTTAAAAAAAAAGGAAAAAGAAAAAGAAAAAAAAGCCCTCTAACAGAATGCAGGAAACCACAAGCTTATGGGAATGTAGCAGCACTTTGGAAAGGAAAACACTGCCTCAGATTTTCATCTGCAGGGCTTGTGCTTTTTTCCCCGTTTTTTCCTTACCTTCTTTTCATCTCCTTACAGCTAGAAGCATTTGCCAGGTCAACACACAGCCTGGAGAAAAGGCTGGTGAGGAGAGCAGTTAAGTTGCAGGGGGCCATTGCCAGGTCCCAGATAGAGAGGAAAAAAATTGGTCCGTGCAGATCACTGTAGTCTGCAAGGGGACTCCAGCATAGATGGAGAGAGCTTTGGTGCAGCTGGAACTTGCAATAGTTACTTGACAGACTGAGGGTCTTAGCAGGGTCAGAATCCTGGATCCTACAAGGAGGGGAAAGGGGCTTTTTAATAATTTTTATTTGGTATGTCTAGTCTTTTTTTTTTCTTTTTTTAGCTTAATGACATCTAAGTAACAAATTACATAATGTTCTCTAAGATGATAAAAATAGCTGAAATGCTTTCTGTATTACATTCTAAGTATTGTTATGACATGCCTATATTTTCGTTATAAGGAAAACCTTTTCCAGCAAACATTCACTGAATTTCATTAATTTTCACTTCAACTTTTTCCTAAGGAATGTGAACTGGCAGCAATAGAGAAAGCATACTGAAATTTTATTTTGAATATAAGAATGATCACTTTATTGAATCTTCCAAAACTTCACAATCCCCACAACTCCCAAATCTGAGGACAATTGCAGCTGTCTAAAATGAAATGGAAAATTGATACTAATTATTATTTCTTGCCAATAGCTTTAGCTATTGTGATCCTGTTTAGTACCAAAGACCATATTAATTTTTGTTAGGTGAGGTTTATGTTGACCTAGATCAGGGAAACAGCTTGGTAAAAGGTGTAGTGCTGGGGGTAAGGGAAGAAAGGGAATGGATAGCCAGAGCTGTATCACATAAGGCAGCTGTTATTTGACTGCTGCAGGACCATAATCTCCAGTGGTAAGCTTTTGAGTGACTTGACCAAGACCATGTTGCACATAAATAGTTACTTTATTTAGTTAGCTGACTGATTTCATGCTGAGTTAGAGAAGTTTGTCTTTTGTGTTCATAGTTAATAGGTAAACAGAGTCGACCTTGCCATGCCTATTTCACTGACAACTGATGACACCAAGCAGAAAATTCAGTCTTTAAAACAAATTTCTGTTGTTAATACTATATGAATCAGTTCCTTGTAGTAGTTGGTAATGTGTTATATACAGGGTTTCTTCTCCAGGTCATTTGGGCTGGTTTCCATATAAGAAAAAAGAATCAAATATTGAATGACTGGTTTTCATTCAATGTGAAGTGAGGTATTCCAGATCCTAGTGGACAAAGTATCTTCTGAAAAGCATCCAAATTTTGCTCCTTAATCAGCATTTTCATTAAAATAATAAAGTTCAAATACTCTGTTTTCTTATATAACTCTCCTGCCTTAGCCCTCTTCAGGCTGAAAAATTTGAGCTCTCCCAGCCTTTCTTATATTCCAGCCCCTGACCATTTTAGGATCCCCCACTGGACTGCACTTCAGCTTGCAAATGTCTTTCTTGCAGTGTATGCAGTGAGCTGGGCACAATATCCCAGTTTTTGTTGACTAAAACATGGTTAAAGGCTATTTTGCCCTTAGTGTGATCACAGCTGGTCACAGTTGAAAGCATATTTTAAAAACCGGTCCAGAGGTAGAAAATAAAGCCTGACTAGCCAGGGTGTTTTAAAACACAGTTGGGACTACTTACACTTAAAGATTCCAACATCTTATAACACATGCTAACTAACACACTACTTAGTGCTTAATATAAGAAGCATGACTCTTCCTACCTGGATAGTTTTAAATCCAAGTCTGAGGAGTTATTATAATTTAAATATAACAGTTAAATTTAGCATCATTCCAGTAAACAGATGTTCTAGTTCATATTCTAGTGTATATGTGCTGATGTGGAGCAGTTTGGTCGCTAGTGCAGTTTATTACATGATGCACTTTAATTTCATTTTTATGCATCAACCATCCAGCTGGAAATGGAAACATGCTGTTGGTTCATAGGGGAGAAGGCTTGCACAGCTCTGGCTAATGGGGTAACTGGAGCACATCATTCTCTGCTGTGACACTGTACAGGCATTGCATTGCCACATGCAGAAAGTCATTCATTGCTTTTTGAGGTCCAAATTGATAACCAGCACTACCAATACCAGTGTTCACAGGGAATGGAGAAATTCCCTGGAATTTGTTTAAGGTTCAGAGCTTTTAACTCCACCTTCCTGAGCTGAAAGAGAAGCGTTTTTCCTCTGCTCCATCTGGTACAGCTCTCTGGAAAACTTCAGCTTGGCCCACGCCCTCTTCAGCCCTGAACTTTGTAATTTTTCGGCTGCCAGAATCACTAACTGCCCAGTTTAATGTAACTCCAAGTATCTGCAGTGGAGCTGGAGAATACACACATGGAGGAGGCTTTTAAGCTATGCCCAGCAGTTTGCCTTTTTTTTTTTTTTTTTTTTTGGAGGGGGGAAGAAGATGAATGCAGTAGGGGTATACACAGGACTTTCCAAAATAGAACAGATATTCTGTCTGCTGTGAGCTTTGCTTTTGAAATCCCCCTTTTTTTGGAAGGGGGCTGAAACACATTTCTGGAGGAGGGGCTTGCTCTTACATTTGATAAGTGTAAATACATCCATAAAAATTTTTAGAGGTTTTCAGTTCTTCGTGTTTGTTGCCTGTTGCTCAGAAAGCCAAATCCAGCTTGTTAAAGCTATTGTCAAAGTCTGTATAGCCAAAAGGGACCAGCGATTTTCCCGAACCCCAACTAGCAGCTTCCCAGATGAATATGCTGTGCCTGAGTTCCTGCAGCCAAGCAAAGCAAACGGTCATGCAGCTTTTGTGGCACTTGAAGCTTTTTATTCCAGTACCACAGAAAAAATGTCAAACACTTAGAGAAGGGCAGGGAGGCTGCATTTCCAGGATCTGTAACTCCCTTTTCCCTCATTCCCTTTCAAATTGTTTGCAAACCCCGAGCCGATTTTTGTGTTAGGCCATTTCAAACTAAATACACTGTGGTGGTGGTGGTGGTGGTGTGTGTGTGTGTGTGTGTGAAAGGCAGCAAACTGCAAGAAGGAGGCTTCAGCACTATAATAACAAAACAGCAAACAGCCTATGAAGCCAGGAACAGCCCTGCAATAAAGTAGTGTATCCAGAGCTTTAATCACAAGTGACCTAGCAATAACAAATCCGTGCATGCCTGTGGGTGTGGGAGAGAGGAGCAGAAGTGAAAGAGGTACGTTCCCAGAAGGGCAGAGAAAGAGAACAGAAATATTGAGGTGTGGAGGAGGTAAACAGGAGGAGCATGTACTTTGATTGTGTTGTTTATGCATGTTCATTTTAAACAGTTGAAGTTAAAGCTTTCTTCCTGTTTCCTACAACATGCGGAATTTCATGCATTTGCCAAATGTTGAAACAGGAGCAAAAATCAGCATCAGTTCCTCTTGAAACACAATTCAAGCTGTGTGAAAACAGCAAACTGTTAATAAGCACAGTATCCAAGTCAGAGTTATTATCCATAGGGCAGCTGTGGTAGTAGTGAGGAGCCAGAGTTAGGATGTCATAGGGGGATGAAACTAAATCAAAAACAAAATGGAAGTTTACAGAAGTAAATTGTCAATAAGGTTAGTTTTAAAGGGATGTGGTTAAAGAGAAATATCAAACTGTGCATAGCAGAGATGTGTTAATGAATTGCAGTCTTTCTAGTGACAGAATCAAGTAAAACTGTAGCTGTGTAGATGATTCTACATGATATGATATAGATATTCTATATGATTGCCATATAACTGAAAGGTCATCTCACAGCTTGCAAGACTACCTTCTTGGATGTAAATAAAATGGAGCTTTGGTTAGGACTGCTGTATGTCTCCCAGGGACAAGGAGTGGCTTAAATAGCAAGAGTGGACATGTGTACAAATGCAGTGATTCATGACTGTGTGTATCCTCTGTCCAGGGGAGAGACAAATGTGTCAATGCAAACAGAACTGCTGCCTCACAATCCTTAGTGAGGTTTTTTTCCTGTGACCCCTTTGGGGCCATGTTGGTGCACAGCCTTTGTGCTGGAGG
Organism: Parus major; assembly: GCF_001522545.3. Classification (NCBI taxonomy): domain Eukaryota; kingdom Metazoa; phylum Chordata; class Aves; order Passeriformes; family Paridae; genus Parus; species Parus major. Next base: position 28,870,010 of record NC_031774.1, on the reverse strand, counting down.
CTGAATTGGTTCCTGAGTGCACTTAGTATTTAAAGACATTAATAATTTAGGGCTGCCTGCCACAGCTTCATTTGATGTGATTTGGACTTCTGACCTCCCCAAGCTCTAATTCTCAAAAAGCAAGGGACTGGAGAGCACAAGGACAAGGCACAGAGAGTGCTCAGCTGTTGAACACCCTACTTGTCCAAGTATGACTGTGGACTCCAGGGAGAGCCTTCCAAAGGGACTGAGATTAGTGTTTGGCAAGGACAAGAGTTACTTTACTGAAGTCCACTTTTTATCAAATGTCTTCACCATGTTGCTGTTATGGAGCCAGAGTGATTAGGGGTCAGAACAAACAATGTTCTGCTTGCTTCCCATATATTCCCATGGCTTTTAAGGAGGTTGATGAGTTGTTGGGTCTTTGCCATGTAAACAGAGCCTGCATGTAAACAGAGTGCTGTCTGGTGTGTCCTTAGCCAGTACCAGGCTCAGAGGGCAATAGAACCAACTCAAAAGGCTCTAATAGAGGTAACGACAATGCTGGAGTTTACAGCAAAGGTCAGGGACGAGAGAGCAGCCTATCTTTGGGGAAGGCCATAAATTGTTGCAAGTTCAAACTGGAGAGAGGAGCAAATGGCTGTATTGTTTTCTCCTTTTCTTCTAGGGCTGACTTGGGAGGCTGAGCAACTAAAATCACTATATATTGAACCTTACACATTCCAGCCAGCATACTGATCAAAGCTGTCCAGGGACACTGGTTGTCTGCAACTGGGAAGTGGGGCCCTGTGTGTGTTGTCACATTATAGGCTTTTTTCTCCTGAATCAAATTTGGGCAGTGGCCTGGCATAGGACTCGTTCCCTCTCCACCCTCTCAGGCCAGCTGGCTCATGGCTCTAGGGTTTGGCAGATATGTTTTGGGCTGGGTGCATATCAACGATGTCCACCCTCTCTTGAAATTCTTAGTTTTACTCAAACTTCTGTTGAAAGAGTAGAGTTATTTGTGCAGAGGATGAGGAGAACTGGAAAGAAAGAGGATGTCAGTAAGTACAGCTTTAAACACACATGCAGAACTCCTCCATGGAGGGTAGCGGGAATGACAGAAATTACAAGAGCGGCAGGTTTGTCATGTGGTAAGAGGCAGATAAGAGGCAGAGGGCCAGAGCCCCCTGAAATTACACAGGAGAGACAAGCCCAGGCTCTCTTACTCCCCAGTGTGAGATGGCTGTCTGAGAGGTTGATCCTGGTGAGGCACATCATTGCCCTATACTTTCAAGTTGCCCAGTGTGCCCTGTGACCTGGGAGAGGTGCATGCACAGTGGAGGGCAGTCTGTTCACCCAAAGGCTCCCAGCTTCCACTACTGCCAAGTGAAGGAAGCCAAAACTGGCTTTGCTTTAGGGTGCCAGGATGCAGCTCAGAGGATGTGCATGTGCATTTTCTAAACTACGTGAAGTGACACAGCAAACAGTCCCTGAATGGGAGGAAAAGGTAAAACATAGTGACCTCATTTCAACAAAGAAAACCTCATCCATCATGCAGAAAAGTTAGTAAAAAACATGGCAATTAAATATGTGCCAGCAAATAGCTTCAAATCCTAATTCACCCATGCCCAAAAAAAGCAGTGCCTGTGCCCATTTGGAGGAAAAGACTGTGTTTCATGGTTTTTTCCTTTCAGTCTGTGCAGCCTCTGAGTCCTCTACAGCCAACTTACTTCTTTGGATTCTGTACCAGAGGCAAAGAGTTAATTTCAGGAAGAAGGACAATTTCTCAATGGGTGATAAAAATTATAAAGAAAAATTCCAGTGTGCTTGGCAGTATTTGGAATGAAGTTGTTAAGTCACCTTTGCATCCTGAAAATTAGCACTCTGATAACCAGGACCTGTGGTATCTCAAGTAGAAAGGTGATATTCCAAATCTGCAGGTAGCACATTTTTGTGAAATTTAGCAGTTGCCCTCAGAAAAGTGTTTTGTCAATTTCCTTTTAAATTCCCGTATCCTTATTTTTATTTTGTTTCTGTTTCTCTTTCTGCTAAAGATGAAACAACAGATTCAGAACTTTAACTTTTGGGAGTGTCAGACACATTCAGATTTCTAATTGGACTAATGCAGCAAAATAATGGGTTAAATCAAAACACACACAAACAAAAACATTCCTAAGAAAGTCTGGTTCCAGATTAAAGCATATTTAAATTAAATTCTTGTTTCTGCTACTAGCCAGAAACCATGGTGAGATAAATGAAATCATATGGGAGGAAAAAGGAGGCAGAAAAATTCTAAATGTAACAATGTTTCTTTGGCTGCCCTGTCAGGGAAGGAAGAGAGGAATATTTCTGTCCACTCCACTTTATAGCTGGCTAGGTACACTAACTTATTTCGTTTTCTTCTGAATGAATTGACTTTTGCAGGAAAACAGACTACTGGCATTATCTGGTTCAAGAAGCCTGTGTTATTGCCTGGCTTCTCTTACTGGGCGGATCCAACATGACTTTCAGCAAAAACGCTGCCTGCCTTCACTGTTTTGTGCTCAGTTACTAGCAGTGATGGACTTGTGTAGGAGCTGTTAGGAAAGCTTTGAGTCTCACTGTGACCAAATTCTCACAAGACTGTGAAGAGCAGATTGTATGACAGGGTGATGACAAGGCCAAAGAATGGGCCTGATGGAAGGAATAGGTGGCAGGGGAGAGGGAGAATGGATCTACTGTGTGCTTATCCTGCACAACCTCATGTAACCACAAAATTCCACGAGGGAAAATTAAATTCCAGTTATTTGTGTTTCAGTGAAAAGGGAAGAGAAAATCTGGTGACAGAGAGGAGAAAGTTCCTCGTGTTGGACTGGAGTTGAAAGCAGTATATAGGTGATTCCTGTCTGAGGCCTTGTTTTGTGTATGGGGTGGTACAAACCACTTGGACCCCACTAGTCCCCAGCACCTTCTCAGGGTCCCAACAAGCCTCAAGGAGTGCCAGCAGTGCACCTTCAGCTTGAGTGGACAAGCATAGTGGGCTTTATCCCTATTACAAGAATAGCAAGACTTGAGACCTGGAGTCACAGGTTGTGGGTCTGGTTGTCCCTTGTGACTATTGTAGAGAGCTGTGACTCCATCAACAGCAAAAAATTCACTCTGACTTGTGACTGTGTGTGAAAGAGGTGTTAAGCCAAGGAAATCCATAGCAGAGCAGAGCACGAGGCTGAGGACTGCTGAAGGCCTGGTGCAACTTTGTGTTGTGGCGTTGCACTGTTTCTTTTGTCTGTATTGGAAAAGGTGCACCCACGCTTTGCAGTGAGCAAAACCTTGACAGTGTTCTCACCTCCCTTGCACTGTGTCAGCGGGCATCTCCTCTCTCTCTCTGGGCACACATTCCCATTGCACGAGAAACCACGAGTGCATTGAGGCTGCAAACAGAACAACACACAGTCACACCAGCGGGGACAAAATGCGGAGCCCTTTCCTCCCCCTGCTCCTGCTCCCACTCCCAGGACAGACGCCATCAGCTGTCTGTTACTGCAGGTTGCCATGAGCCTCGTCCCTGGCTCTCCCAAAGTGCATCTTAAGTTTCTGGCAGCCGGACTTAGAGGGCCCAGAAACAGACCTTCTGCCTGCTTCGGCAGCTCCACATCGTGCCTGCCTAGTGCTGACCTTCCCTGCCCTCTGGCCTCTGCCCTTGCCTCTCGACCTGTGGGATTATTCCTGCTGTGCCTTCTCCAGGAGAAGGCCCCTCAGCTGCTGCTGTAGTGTCGAGGGTGACTATGAGAGGAAAGAAGAAAATCCCCCTCGGATGACTTGCTTTTGTGGTGGGCAGAAATCAACACCCTGGGCACAGTGCTGAAGTGCCTTTGGAAAAGCACTGTTATTCTTCTGTGTGCTGACCTCCCCCAGGCCATTCATTTCCCCCCACAGCATGCTCAGCTGCCCTTGTTTCCAGCCATGAGGGCCCTTACGATTCCAAATTCTGCCCATTCTCCCCTGGTTTTGGTCTGAAGAGCAAGACTGGAGTTGGGATTTTAGCTGGAGTTTACCCTTTCCTAGTCCTCATCTCTTGAAGGGCTAGCTGCCAGTAATGGGACAAGCCGCTTCCTTGGTTACTGCACCACAGGCCACGGGTGCTGGAAGGGGGAAGCAGGGGGGATTTTTTGTTTGTTTGTTTGCTTTTCCCTGAACCGTGAAGCTCTGGGCAGTGCTGGAGACAGGATACAAGACCTGATGGACAGGATCTGGTTTTAGCCCATTCTCCCTCCCCTCTCCCGGAGGAGTGGGGCTTGTGGCCCCAGCAGTCTTTCAGGCCCTGCCAGCGGGGGAGTGAGAACTAGGCCCACGGATTGCATCAGGAGTCTTTTTTCTGGTCATGCTGGTTGGTTATAATGAGAAAATACTCCAAATTCCTAGTGAAAAATCTTTTCTTCCTTTTCATTATTACTGGGCCAGACAAGCTAAGCTAGCACAGGAGCCCTGAATGGTAGCTGGCTAGTGGTGCACACGGTGGTGCCAGGGTGGGAGGCAGGACTCCTGAATGCTCATCCCAGCTCTGTGGTTTTTTTATATAAACCCAAAAAAATCAGCAAACTCATTGTGCATTCTGTCTGAACATATCTGGGCATGAAACAGGATCAGTGATACAATCCCGAGAGTTGTTTAAAAGCTCTCTTAGCTAAGTAAGTAAAAAAGACCTCGCAGTGAAAGATACTTAAATACAAAGTGGTGGGACTGTCTCAGATATCATTTCTGAGCAAAGCTGCTTTCAGATGTAGGGGCGAGTACCTTAAAAATGTTCTTCTTTTTTTTTTTTTTTCTTATTCTTCTTCCTCATGTTTGACAGAAATTTAACTTTGTTCTAGACAGTGGATTGAATCCAAAACAGATGAAGACTTCAGTTCAAGGTGTCTTGTCTGTGTCACTGAGGCATTTGTAGCGAGGTGTGAATGGATGAAGTCAGCAATGCAAGTTTTTCTGGAGAATGTACTGGTTAAATCATACTGGTGGACTGTGAAATGTAAATAAATTAATATTTAGGAAAGATTTTATGATTTTTCAGCTGCAAACCTGAGTATATGCTCACTGGTTAATAGACTTGTCATTAAGGCATCAAGACAACCTTTCTAGTCCTTACAGGTGCTGAACTGAGGGGATTTATCTTCATTTATGTCTGACTTGATTATCTTTGCTTCTTTGTCAGGGCTTTTTAAAATACTTTTTTGTTGTTGTTTTTTGGTGATTTAGATTATCACTTTAACTCCTGGGAGCTCTGAGAAATTGTATTTTTTCTTCTTAGGAGAGGGACACTAAATTTCTTCCACAGTTGGTTCGATCAATATGAAATCAACAGTGACACTAAAGTACTGGTTCCCACTATAGGTGCACTTCATCGGTGGGGATTTTACTTCAAAGTATAATGAAGAATGGGATCCAGGATTTGTGTATATACTATGTTACCAGTTTCTGTTGGGTTGTGTAGAGATAACCTTCAATTCCTTCCCTGTATGTTTCTCACTGTCCTTTTTATTTTTCTGTTTCAAATCACGATTTTTCCATGCTTTCCTTTAGGCTTCTCTAAATATATTTAAAATACTCATTAGCTTCTTAATAATACTCTTAGATAAGTAAATGCCTTTTAACAGAAAAATCTTCTCAAAGTGGGAAAAGTGAGGTACAAAATATTAAAAAATATTTCATTAACTCAAATGTGATTCAAAACTTTTAAGTAAATTTTCCTGTCAGCCTTTGAGCATTCTTTAAACAAAAAACATCAACTGTGTGATGGTGGGCAAGGAACAGATACTGAACATAGTAATTTTGGAGGAAATCCCTGGGAATTCCAAATACTCATCCCAGCTCCAAATGGCCTGAAGGTCATGTTTTATATTACAGTATTTCCACTGATTTTTGAAATGGTTTTCAGATATTTCCAGATGTCTTGACTGGAAAAGGTGCTGCTGAAGGCTGAAGCTTGTATCACCATTATAAAGATATAAGAACATCATGGAAAAAAATCCTATCATTCTTTCTTTTGGTGCTTATGTAGCCCCTATCAAAATAGTATCTGAGCATCTCATATGTCTTTAAAAATAGAAATAACAATAACAAACTTTCTGTCTCTCTTTTCCTTCCTAGTCTGTAAGTGAAATTGCTTGATTTGTTCAAAGAACTTTTTTCTTGTGGGTTCTAAATATTTAGCTGTGGTTTTCCACAGTTTATCTACTGTTCCATTACTCCACAGAGAGGAGGAAAAAAAGATGCCATTTCCATTATTTTGTAGAACTCAAAAAGCCACAGTGTCATTTGTTCCCTCTACTGATTCCCATGTAGAACATCACCAACACCATTCCCAGAGTTGTGCATTCATTACTTTATTGATGCATTACTGAGGATGTTTTGGCAGGATTCAGTGTTGTGTAAGCCACATGTGATGTTAGGGGAAGGCTATTATATAGGAAGGCTTTATATGTTAATTGCAGCCATGCACAGGATGGGTCTGGAGATTTAATATTTAACTATTGAGTATGTTTGAGAAATCATTATATTCCCTTATTAATACTCTTGAACTTGATAAAGTAACATTATGTTACACAAGGGTCATTTTTCTCTGTTCTGTCTTTCTGGACTTAATATAAAGCACACTGTTTTAATAATCAGCTTGATTTTTCATTCCAATTTCTGCTTTCTCCTTTGAGATAACAGTACAGCTGCATATTTTCCACATTATTATTGTTTAAAAAGCAGTTTAGAGGATTGCAAAGGAGTTTCCTGAAGCTACTGAAATTTATGGCCACTGTTAGCTCTTCTCCTGAGGGAGTTTTGAAGATTCATGCCTTTTACATGTCAAATTTTTTATAATTATCTCCCTGAAAAAATCTGAAGGTCTTAAAGGTCACTTGTGCCAGGAGACATGGCTTGTGATTAACCAAGATGCTGCACAGCTAGTGAAATTAAAACTCATCAAATCATCCCAAATGCAGTACTGAAAGTAAAGCTCGAGACCATAAAAGTGCACTTCACACTGTGATTCTAGTCCTCATCATGGTACACTCACATGTCCATGGCCTTTACTAGAACAGCATCACATTCCTTCAGTCACTGTGTAGACCAGCTTTTTTTGACTGTCATGGTTGTTTCCGTATCCTTCATCAGATCTTGATGCTCTGTGTGACTGTGACAGAAGTCTGTTCTTTGAACACATCATGATAATTGCTGGTGTGGCTAAATTTCACCTCTTGTGGCAGCATCACCTCTGTTTTTCTGTGGTTGACTAAGCAGCAGGGTTTCTCTTTTTTTTTTCTGAGCTGAGCTGAGGAATTCAGATGTCTGGGATATGGTGCTATCTGTTGTAAAGTGAAGGCAGTGTATAGTTAGGTGTCATAAATGCTCTCCTGGCATCCAAGGGTGCCGCCTCTCATGCACTTATACATGTCTTATGGTATGGGAAAGATAACTGAGCCATGTGGGCCTCTGTGGTTGCAGAAGTGTGTTAGTGTATCTCCTTTGGGAGGAGAAGGAATGTGAGATGAGTCTTGGTCTTCTACATTCACAAGCAGCTAAGTGTTAAAGAGAGGCAGCAGCATTTTATGATCATGACAGCTAAAGGTTGCTGAGAAATGCTATTATCGGAGTACTTTCCACCCCTTTCCTCATAGTAAAAAATAAATTTCCATATTAAAAAATATTCTCTTTCAGAAGTGTCACATTATTTCCAAGTTGCACAATCTAACAGTGGGAAAAAGTAATTATGAATAACACAGAAACAGTCCTGTTTCAGAAATAGGATGCAGATATTTGTCTGAATGTATCATCTGCAGTACACTTAATGAAACATTGACTTTCCCGTAAGAACCTCTGTGATGTTTCCAGTTCTATTTTACCCTTAAAAATGTTACATTTTCTTCTGCTGTCCAAAGAAGGATCTCATAACTAATAACAGTTTTAAAGACCTATCAGTGTTTAAGTGGAAACTTCAAATAAATGCTTTTCTTTTTTATGTTAGTTCTGCTAATATGGCAGTTTTACTCTCATTCTTTAGTGAAAATACCTATAGTTTGGGAACAAGCTATCTTGCCCATGTCTCTGTGCTTGTGGTATCTAATCATGCAATTTTTGATTTAGGAAGTTATTTTCCCTCTTCTTTACAAATTCAAGCACATACCAATATTCCAGCAAGTGTCTGCCTGCCCATGTGTAGAAAATGTAGTACTCCCATTGCTGTTCTCTTAAGTCCTTTATTTACTCCCATCTGTTTTGGGATCTGTTTTGGAACCATTCTCACTATGGTAAGAATCTTTAAATGACTTACAGAAACTTAGGTCAGTGGCTTAGCTTGCCTTTATTCTGGCCTAATTCTCCCTCATCTTGCCCCAGCCTTATCTGCCATTGTGTACAATTTCCCCACCATTGCAATAAACTTCACCTTCTTTTATGTTCCTTTCTCTCTGCCCATTAATTCCAGACACCAAGCACTTCCTCTTTACCTACAAGGCAAATTATGGTTTTTTTTTAAGTAGTTGGAGTATGGGAGTAGAAATTTCATGAGTAATAATGCTACCTGACACCGAAATATTGGTCAAGATGCTTTAACTTTTGTCTCTGGATTGTTTCCCTGGGTGACTAAGCAGAAAAAATAATGTGGGCTTAATTAGATGTTGGTCTATGAGCTACTAACATTAAAAATACAGGCAACAGTATGGGTGCTGGAGAGTTTGACCACAAATATCTCTTTTAATGCCTCAATGCCTCTCTTGTTCTTTTAACTTAATTAACAGATGTTAATCTTCTAACTTTATAACTTAATAGTTCTACAGCTTAGAGTTTATGAAAGACACTACGGTGCATCTTCTGAAAATATAATGGTGTATTATTAAAATTATGGCTAAAAAATTTACTTTCTGCATTAGCAGAACAGTAAAGTAAGAATACTTTGCCATTCTCAACCACTTCACACTAAAGCATCCAAGCCCTGCAGTTTAGGCCTTGGTCCTTTACTCCATCTGTATTCCTTACATCATACAAATGAGAGGTTCTTTTTGCCTGAATGCATGGAGCATTGCCCAGTTACAGGCAACACATTTTCGCAATAGCTCTTGAAGAACTTCACCAAGAGAAGCACATACAATGATTCCAGCTTTATGGTAGACACCGAGTAATACAGTATATGGTAGAATGTAGTATTAAAAAATATTTTTAAAAATATTTTAAAAATATTCCTGGCTTTCTGGCTCCCATCTCCCTGGTCTGACAAGGGGGAACTTTAATAGCACTCTCTGCATCCTCCATGTTACAATATGGAGAGACAGTGATAGGGGTCCTTTAAACAAGCCTCTTTATACTCACTGCTTAAATCAAGGGAGATGCAGAATACTACAGCATGAGTAAGGAGAGAATGAGCTTTCTAATTTGTTCATGCTTAATAACCTCTACTGTTCATAGCAAGAGAAATAAGTGTACTTACACATTGTCAGGCAACTGCCTGCAGCACATGCTCAGCCTTTCATGACTGAAGTTGCATGCATGTACAAGACAGCAGAAGTGAAACCACCGTGAATCCCTTTAGAATTTATAAATGAGGGAGGACTTAAAGAGTTAAGAAAAACCCTCTGCATATACCTGGTATATAAAACTGTCATGTAATCGAATGCGAGGAATGCACTCCACTGTGTACATTAGCAAACACTCCATGCAAGCCGGCTGGCAGAGGTTCAGGGTTTTCAGTGCTGCCTTGCATTACAAAGCCCTTCTTTGTTCTCTCAGCTCTGTTTTAAATATCTGATGACTGTTCCACACCATGTTAGTGCCAAATCCCCAGCTTCACTGCAAACTCTTTACAACAGCATATTGTGGGCAGATTGGATGGGGTCTGGCTGGTAGAATATGGGTATCTCCCCTTCCTTTGCTTCTCAGGCAAGTACTCTCACCAACTCTGCCATCTCCCTGTAATTTCTGTAGCCCCTTGTGCAGCCACCTGGATAGTGTTCAAAGCCAGAAGAAATCACTAGGGTATGCAGAAATTGAACTTGGATCCTCTGACATGGCAACGGCTCTCCGCAAATGTGCATCAGGATGGGTGTAGTCAAGGTTCAGCCAAGGAAGAGCAAATGAATCAAAGAGTGTTCTTGCAACAAATATTTTTGTTGAAACTTGTTATGCCTATACTGTTTTTGGCTGGATCTTGCCTGAGCTTGCTAGCCAACTGGTATTTGGCTTTGAAAAAAATGAGATGAAAGATTTCCTATGAACATGCACACAGAAAGGCAGGAAGTGATGCTGATGACTCAAGAGATGGTGGTGTTCCTTCTTGATTTGGAATTAAAGCACTTCCCTGGAAAGATGTTAACACAGCAGCGCACACCTCAGCCTCTTACATCAGATGATGTGTTAAGCCAGGGCCTCATCTTCTCATGCTTGTTAAAGATGCTTTTTCATAAGACTTACATATATTTTAGTTACAAGGGTGATGTTCTAAATTTCTGTACAAGGCACATACATAGTACTGTTTTAACTGCTACATCAAGAGCTGCTTTTTCATTCCAAGAAAAAAAATGTTGCTTGAGTACATGAAGATGTACAACAACAATATGCATCTTCTTCTTGATCCAAAACCTACTAATTCTTTTCATGAAGAATATCTCTGGTTTGCTTGATAAACGTAGAGTTAATGTTGTTTCCTGCAATGTTTTGGGGTTTTTATGCATAGACACTGAATAGGAAATAAACAGTAAGCTTCTTGAGTTAAGGAGGGGATTTTATACAATATTATTTCAGTGGTGCTGTCCCACTTTTTGCAACTAGTGTGAAAAGAAGCTAAGCTGCTCAGTTTCCCATTCTGTTACTTGTTTCCCTGAAGCTCCTTGGCATCCAGTACTGGTGTGCTGGAAACTCAGCTGTGCAGTGGGTGGCTCTAGTGTGTTCTAAAAGAAACAAACTTGTTTTAATTCAAATTTCTTAATTTTATATGCAAATATTTCATGGTAGACTCAGTAAGAAACCCTTTCTAAAGCAAAACCTATTTATTAAGGGCCCCTTGAAAGTGCATTGTAACACTTTCGCTTAATCAATATCTATGAGGGCTAAGATCATTGAAAGTAAGGTTTACAACACTGTAGAAGCCTTGCAAGGCTGTATTTGCCACTAAAGCAATTGCATAATTGTATAAATGGATTGCATATCAGAATTCTTCAGGGGACTTGCGATGTCTGCTTAGGCTGTGCAGTTACAGGCATTCTTGTCTTTGTCATGTTTGCTTTCCTAATACAGGACTGAGTACAAATAGGAATGAGTATCTCTATGGTAAAGTATTAAAGCATGGTGAGAGGGTTTTATTGTCATCTTACTGAGAAGGGATGTAACAAAAGCATTGAAGAGATCTCTTGGTGAAGCCTTCTCTTACAGAAGTCTGTACCAGAGTCAGAAATTGAATCCACATGTTGTATGATCCAGTCTTACTCAGTAAACTGTTGACTCTCATGTTGCATACTATCTCCTGTCACATACAGTGCCCCAGGAAAGTTCACAAACAAGACCCTGTTCTATTGGGCAAAGACTAACCAGACAGAGAGTGCCTCACTTTAAAATCTATTTCAGGGACTATGAACAGTGTACAGGCCCCTTTTAAAGAAGAAGAAGAAGAAAATATCATTGGGCTTTTTAAATGTTTTCCCAGAGTCTGGTGGAAACTAGTATATGAAAGGGAATCAGTTAGCCTTTTATGATACTTCCAAGAGATTCCTGCTTCCTTTCCTTGTCATGGCCTCTTTGCTGTAACATTGCAGAGAAAGTCATTGGGCAGCATGTAGCCATCCTGACCATAACTGGGTCTTGGCCAGTTGAGCACAGTTGAATGAGGATTGGCACTAGAGAAATCTTTTCCTTTGTGCACTAAATTATTTTTTTTCAGGATTTTTCAGACTTTATCCTCCCTCTTTCCACATCTCTATGTGTCACTAACTGCTTCTCCTCAGCCTCCTGCTTCAAAGCCCTTGCATGTATGTGGTGTCCACTGTGCTGTTTCCATAGTGGTGTACATGTGGGAGGGAGATATGAACTCTGTCGTTTACTGTCATTTGGTTTCTAAGTCCATTTTAAGTGTGCTTGTATGGCAACTTTCACCATTTTAGCACAGAGAGAGGGAGAGAGTTATTTGGCTTTTCCAACATTCACTGGAAGAGATCACAGAAAGGCAAAGTTTTGAGAGTCAAAGCTAAGACTGGTACCTTGTCTTCAGGTGGTGCCAGTGCAGGCTGTCAGGGAAAAAAGGTAATGTCAGAAGTGGAAGGACTTAGAAAATGCTCCAGCTGTAAAATTCTCCAAATGAAAATCTATTTGTTTCTACAAGAAGAAAGTTGCTCTCCAGAGGAGGAATGCAGCTGGTGTTAACCAAGGGAATCTACAAAGAACTGCACCAAAAAAGCAGCAACCCAAGTAAAAAGAAGGCTGTGTGTCAAAGACCTAACTGTATTTTGTTAGGAATGGCTGAAGTAAGCTGTTTTCCTGGCAGTTACTGTTTGGTGGAGCTGAAAGAATGAGCCAGGTATTATGCCATTACTTTGAGATTGAACATTTGGGAGAGATTAAATATATGTGCTCACACACAAAATACATTTGGACCTTAATTCAAGAGTATGGAGTTCAGCAATGAATGCAGAGCCAAAGCAATGAGGAAGGTCAAGAGGGATTCTTGACTCAAGGTGATTTGAGCTGAGCAAGGGGTTATTACTGCATGTAGAATTCTTATACTCCTAGTGAGGACTCTTTTTTCCCAGAGCAAGAGTATAGGTCCCATTTACTCTCAGGCAGGTTGAATATCATGTGGGTTTTGCTCCCTCTCTGATTTGGCTGTGTCTGTAAACAGCTTCTTGTTGCCATTCATAGGAAGATGCAATCCTGATGAAATCCAGCTGTATCTGTCTAGTACTATACTGATAATGCAGTGTCATCTGCTTCCTTCCAAACTAGAACCTCCCTCTTTGTTTTCAGACTTTACCTGCCGCAGTGGCAGATGCTCTAGTAACTACACAGCTCACATTCCAAATCTTCTGGCACCTAACATCTTGGACTTTCCTGTGAGCTATTGGATATTTGGGCCAAATCTTTCAGTCCCATGAGGTCCCACTTAAATCAGTCATTGCATAATGTGAGCACAGCCAGGCTCTCTCTTGTCTTTTCTCTAAACACTGAGAGCAGATCTCTTATGCACCGGTTGAAAATGAACTGTGAATTGGAAGAAAAGCAAATGAATTAAAAATTCCTAATATGTACACGTAATGAAATAGCACCTCACTGCTCCAAGAAAGTACATCCCAACAAAGAACCTGCAGAACAAAAATTTCACTGCACTATTTAAAGTGAAATGATCTTTTGCTTCTTTCCAGTGTAAAATACATGTCTGGGAGATGTACTGTGTGAAGATTTGTTTTCTTTGACAGTATGACTGTACTGCACTAAGAAAAAAATTTCAAGTGGCTTTTCTCCACTTTATTAGCAAGTCAGCCCCTGTATCTCCAAGGATAACAGGAGTGCCTGATACACTGAGCACATGAGCCTTGAAGGATGTGAGGAAAGCTACTATACTGGGATCAATAGCATATATTTTCCTTCTGTAGCACACAAACATTTTACCTGGCATAGACCAGAAATTCCTCATCTGCTTCTTCCTTTTATTTCTCTTTAAAGAACTTCTAAATATTTTTCATGTTTGTGGGGAAGTCCATATTTATATATTTCCTTTGGAAGTCCCATCTCTGTTTGCTTGGGATATCAGAGAGAAATTTACATGTAAGTTTTACATTGATTCTGTTTACATTTACCTGAAATATATACTGCAGTCCAAAAAAATAAGAGTTTTACCATTGACATGTGAGTTACATACAGTGTGCTCCAGACCCTGCTGAGGGGGCCTCAGCTCATTAATAGAATATTTTTATGTGTTTTTAATGCTTGAGGGCCTCTTACAGAAAAATGCTTCCAAAAACAATCTGTGTTTAAATGTTTTGCTCTCCAACATTTTTTTTTTCACAAAGAGAATGAATTGGGGAACATATTCAATTGTTTCTTATTTTAACCAGGAGTGATTTCCATTTGATCTAAATTGCAAAGAAGCATCACCTGACAAATGAAACTATAAGACTGATCTTTTTCAGAAGAGCTGATGTTTTGTTCCTGAGACATATTTTGCATATGTACTGCTAAGGCAGTGCTGAATCAAACATCATTCATCTGTAGGAGCAGCAGAGCTGAAGGTCAAGGAACAGACTCTGCAGGTGTCTTCCCCCAGGGAATTTTTCATACCTGCTGTTTGGTGCAACCTAACCTATTACATAATGAGAATTTGCTCTTCTGATGGTTGTTAATGATCTTCAAGGACTGTATTGTGTTGGCAGGGGTGATTTAGAAGGATTCAGAGTGAATATGAGAGTCAAAAAGCAGCCTTCATCTACTGCCATATGTTGGATGGTGCTGTTTGACTATGAAGGTGTCTGATCCTTCTCCAAAAGATCAGTGATACAACTGCTCTCCAGTACTCATAGATAAATTAACAAAGAATATATATTTTCTCTATCCTTTTGTATCTATTTTAAGTAGATTTGAACCTGATGAAAAATACTGGAGTGATTTCACTCTTCTATTCCAAAACCAAGATAAGTAGAAGCCAGGGAAACACTGCACTGACACAAAGGGAAGAGCATGCCTTTTCAGATAGCTGATACCTCCTGAGACACAGTCTGGAGCAGACCTGGCTTATGATTTGCTCTTCTGTCACTGGAAACAAGAGGAGAGGAGGAAAGATTGTGCTGTTGTAGTTGGCAACAGGACAGCACACCAGCACTTGAAGAACTGACTGCAGTTAGAAAAGAGAAGTACTTAGGATGGTTGCATGGTATCTCTTTTTATCTTCTCAAAAAATCAAAACACACAGTAAGCAAAGTCCAATATTAGCTTGGAATGATTTAGACAGATGAGGGCTCCTGGTAGTAAAAGAAAAACTGCACTCATTGTAGGGACACATTCATTTTAGGGATCTGCCTGAAATCTATGTAGTTTCAGCCAGGACTAATTTGGTCCTTGCCTCTGAGTCAGCTTGTAGAGTCACACAGTCTATCATATATTGAGAAAACTTTTTGCTCTATCAGAGAATCCCTCAGGATCTGTCAGTGAGTAGTTCCAACATCTGCCCTACCTGTTCATGCTTGGAACAAAACACTGCACTACTGACAACTCAGTGCATTCCATAAACAGTATTATTTTCGTCTTGGGTTGGTTTGTTGGGTTTTTTGCTGTTGCTGGTATAATATCATATTGAAACTATCCTTCTGGAGCAGAGAGGCAGTAGTGCTAACCTTCTGGCTCAGAAACCTGCCCCAGTCTTACAATACAGTCTATAAAAGGGTGCAGTACATGGCCTGGGAGGGAACACAAGGCAGTTGTGCTGACATCCTGGACTGTGGAAGCACATATGGGGCAGTTTAAGAGCAGCAGTCAGGTTCCAAAAGGGAAGCCAGGCTTTTATATTTCACACTACAGTCACCTATTGTTTTGTTTCTTGTTTTCCCAAGATATTTAGACATGTCTAGTGGGCAGAAAAGTGAAACACTGGGAGTGCCAGCTCCAGGCAGCCATAACACTCCCAGGCACACTGCAAACTTCCTTCTCACAGCTCTGTTCCTGCTATTTCACAATAAAGCTGTAGCTCCTGCCTGTGCTTTTGGTTCTGAATCTCATAACCAAAGCACCTTCAGTCTGGCCTGCACACATTTGGATAATTTTAGTGTGTAATCCCACAGAGCACTGCTGGATCACCTCAAGTTTAGTCAAGAAAGGTGAGGCTAGGATGTGTTTTAAAATGCAATTGAAAATCTGACTTCATTAAACAGTGTTCTGCAATGATTTTATAATAGCAGATGAAGGCTGACATGATCCTTCATGACTTTCATTTCAGCTGGGATTCTGGACAGAAATCAATACATAAATACATAAATGACTTTTCACAGCTTCAAAAGGATACTGTTAATGAAACCAAAATACTTAGTATTTGTTGGCTGAATAAACTCCAACAATTCTAATTCTCCGGTCTGTTAAGCCATGTGAAAGTATAAAATGGCGTTAGGACAGTCAGCTACCCAGTAAAGAATTCTTCCTGCTTAGGATTTCATTGATGAGAACAGACAGCTGCCCATTCCCTCCCTTGTAGTTGTATGCAAGAAAACAATTTGAAATAAATCTAGGTATGCTTTGTCTTCTGCTGGGTTAATACTTTGGGGTAGTCATATTATGAATGATAGCATGGCACCTCAGGGGAAAATATCTGCAAATAGCTTGTCTTTGTGCACCCTAGCTTCTCCTCTAACCCAATATCAGAGACAGTAGAGAAGCCATTTTTACTGTAGTGAAAACATTTCTGAATTATTTCTGTTATTGCAGAGCTCATGCCAGTTCCACATAGATCCAGAATCTGACATTATGCTATCATAGAAGTCTAGGGACCCTCTTCTTCACTGGTATGATCCACAGGGAGTAATTTGGGCTGAAGCACGGATTGTTTCATAGAATCTGAATACTGTCTGAATTCATGTGCCAAAAATTTCTTTTATAAAACCCGGGGTGACACCTTTTTTCACCTTTCTTTCAGGTTCAGACGACCCAGAGCAGATTGTTTGCATAAAATTAAATGGGTGCACTTAGTTTTTCATGCTAAATCAAGATAATCTAATGGTAAATGGCAAAATCATCTGCCTGACAATGGAGGTGGGAGTTACCTGGTGTTCTAGGGAACACAGAGGAAAAAACTTTTGGTTTGCTTTTTAAAAGAATTCTAGATTGGTATCTTTAGCTTTCTGAATATAACCTACAGTTGGAGGTCCTCTGCAGCCTCACCAAGTCCAGGCCCTTCATTGTGTCTTGCTTCCTCCTATGCAAAACCACTGAGATTTTTATTTTAGAATTTACTGAGATGGTGAAGTGATTCATGCAAACCTCTTGGTGCAACAACAGGTGTTTCTGCTTTCTGCTGCCAGTTGTTATCTCCCCCTCCATGAAGTTGGACTCTTTGGGGCTGGTACTAATCAGCAGCATTAAATAACAGTAAAAAAAATGTTATCTCTGCAAGTATAAAAGTACTGTCCTTTTTTATGCATCTGCACCTTCTGCATATTAGGAAACTCTCTGACTGGTGCTGGTGAAAATTAGCAATGGGTGTAGATGAGCCACTGGTGAAAAGTGGGTTTCCATTCAAGGGCAGACTGGGACAAGCCGTGTTTGGCACTGCTCAGAAACCAGAAGCAAAAGTCTGCAAGGCTGCCACAAAATCCCATCTGGTACCAGCACGTGCTATGGCCTCCCCTAACAAAAGTGGGTTTGCTTCCTGGCCTGCAGACTGTGTCAGCTGTGCCAGAGTAAGGGCACTCCACTCCTGCTTTCTGCCAGTCACTGTCAGTACTAGAAATACATGCTCTGGGAGTTTGTTTCAGGGAACATTCTGCAGTTAGAAGGTGCTGTGTCAATATAAATGGTGATAAAGTTTGTAGCCACAGGCTAAGGCCAGAATTTCAGGTTATATTTCCATCATGCTTACAGCCATTACAGTTACTGCTGCCCTGCCTACTTCTCTACCTGTGCACATATGGCAACATGAGGGGTTTAGATGGTTTTTGTCTAATCAGACTATCCCTAAATCCGTTTGTTTCTTTTATTCACTGCCACAGCCATGAATAAAACTATATAGGGAGTTGTGCTGCATCAAGGCTGGAGAGGTACACCTTGCATGCGTATGTCAATTATGATTTTTAAAAAAGGAATATTGAATAATAAATGTAAAAATATTGACTCAGTGAACTACTCATGTTTCCTCCCTTCTATCATGATGCTAGTTATATGGGTAGATCTCTGTTTTGAAAAATTAGCAATATATCAGTGATAATACACAGGAGATTCATAGACAATGTGTTGACTTCCTAGGACTGCTGGTTCTGGCTTTTATTAAAGCAGTGGGAGGTTTTAGGTATAATGAGTATACCTAATATTATATGAATACTTATTAATAATTGTATTTATTGTTCAATTTTTGGAGAATCATGACCAAAGAAGCAGCCAAGTGCACTTTAACACAAAGCATTATATAATAATTCAAATATTTATAATTAGTAATTTTAAAATGTGTGAGAGTTAATGTTGTGCTCACTTGTTTCTACACTTTTCACATCATTGCTGATTTTATAAAACTCATGGATGAGTGACATTTTTAGCTTCATGAATGCTAGTATCTCTGTCATGAATGTAGGTGGCATGTTGGTGAACTGGAATTGTTTTACCATTACTTTTCTCCAAGTATAGCTCACAGCTCATAGGCAGTGCATGGATAAGCTAATCCTTCGCTGTTTTGTCCAGTTCAGACTTACATACATTAAACAGGAGAGTTTCTTGCCTTTTCCTCTGCAAAGAGTTTATGCTTTTTGAGCTTTTGCTGTGCAGACTGTCTGTGGGAAGTGTCTGCTCACACCTGGGGGAAGTACACAAAGCAAAGTGCCTTTAATTGCTTCTGGAACAGTACAGAGAATTGTTTAGACTAGATTTACTTTTCTGATTTGTGCTTAAAGACAGAGCTGACCTCTGCCAGAACTACAAAGAGCACCCAGCTGAGGCTGTTAACATCTCTTAGGAAACTGTTCAGGAATGAGCCTAGCTCACTGCCCAGTGCTGTAGTGATTACAGTAAATCCTCATCTTCTGCTGACTTCAGCAGGGTGTTTGCAGACAGCAGTTTTGGTTCAAATGGGATCTCAGACCCCAAAGAATGTAAAACATGTATCAAAATCTACTCATTCGTAATAGCAGTTTTCTTTAGCAGCTTTCATTTGTAATATTTCAAACATATGTTTTTTTCTTGAGAACAGAACATGTGTGAGTGCCCTGCTTGAGGGGAGTGTGAGGAAAAGAAAGCTCCATGCCATGTCTGATGAGAGCAGCAGTGCTTTCCTGACTTTTTTCTTAGGCAGTGTGATCTCACCTAGTAGGATAAGTCAGATCCCATCATAGAGCTGTGCTCCACTGTCTGCATTGTCCAGTTAAGTGTCTTGATTTCCCCAATTCCTGTATCAACTGAAGGACTGATAGAATCATTTACATTACTGTTTCTAACATTGTCCTTGCAGACCACATTATGGGCATTGCTACAGTTTCTCTGTAGTTATCTCAGTCCTTACCTCCTTTTATTTGGCATCCTTGTCTCCTTGTTTTGTGAATCTCTTACACTGCACTGTTTCGACTCTGCTTCTGAAGTAGTAAAGGTACTTACTCCCCATCCTTTGTGTTGCTGGATATCTGTGGGTCTAAAAAGAGATACAATGATGGTGTCATCCCTTGTACTCTATCAAAAATTTGTTAATTTCTTCTCAAAATGTCTGCTGCTCTGGTCTGTGCTTCAAAGGTAATATTGGCACTGGCATTGCAGGCAAGACCCAGCTTCTCCTCCCAGCTCACAGATCTCTGCTGTCTTTCACCAAACTTAGGGAATTGCTGCCTGTGCACAGGTAACTCTTGCTGCTCTCTCTTCTGCTCAATACTCTCTCTTGGCCACACATCATCTTTTGGCAGCACTTTGCTTCCTAGAAGCTGAAAGCTAGATTGGGTTGAACACCAGAAAATACTTCAACATTTATGAATATAATAACCTTTTTACTGTTTTGTCAGTAATACTATTTACCTTCATCTTAGTTATCCTTTAAACAGTATCAGTGTGCCTGAGATGTGTGCCTCAGTTTAAACAGGTTATGTTTGTTATTTGAGATTTCCTTTAAAGTGCTGAAGGTGGAGGCTCTGGAATCCTAGCATCTCTGGTCTGAGAAAGTGCCAGGAAACGAGTGACTCTGAAGAGTTAGTGTATGGAATGTTTAAATCAAGTGAAGGATAAAACAAAAACTACATAAGTGATGGAAGGGGAATGTGACTGTTCAGCACCTTGTTTTTATTATAGCAGTAAGGAACTTAGAAAGTGCTACACCATTTTTATTTTGAATGAACTGCAGCAGTGGAGGTTAGCCTTTTACTTGGTGCTTGTTCTGTTCACAAGTAGTTGTAGAGGAGCACACAGTAACCTCTACATGCTTTGCAAAGGGTTCATAATGCATTCAGAACCAAGTACAGTTACACTGTGGAGTACTCTTACGGATGCAGTTACCATATGGAAAAAGTTTCCCATGCCTAACTAAGGAATATATTTAGGCCATTTCAGCCACATAAAGGAAATGAATGTACAGCAGAGGTCAGTGCCCTAAGTGTTCTGTGCCAGAAATTCTTAGAGGTGGTATTTATACTGAAGTATGCATTATCTATAGCATGTTTATAAATATGTCTGCTAACTCCATACAACATTTCTGCTTGTAGAAGCTCTTATAATAACATATACCCCAGGGTTTAATTTATCCTTCTCCCAGCTTCATTGTTCCTTTTTCTTTGTAATTAATTTAATTGTGCAAAACTGCCAACTTTTGTTCTTTTCTCTTGTTCTTTTTTGTTCCGCTCTGCTCCCTCCCCAAATTATTGCAAGTCATTGTGCACTAAATATAGTTCTGCTTTCTGCTTTCCAGATGCTGGGAGCTTGGCTGACATCCTTATAGCATTCCAGACTAATTCTCTCTCTGTCACACTCACAGACAGCTATTCAAAGCAAATTTATTGAGTTCAATGTATCAAGAAAATCCTGATAGTTTTCTTTGTAGAATACCGATTACAGTTTAATAAAATTTACTCATGTTAAATTTTTGCTGGCTTTATAGTCAGTTGCTGTACCCCAAATTCTTTTTTGTGATGGCCCAATATATGGTTCTTGCTGATGTATATATTTCATAAAAGATTTAATCTCTGTACACATCTCAGTGTCCGTTTCAATTATTTAGGTCTGATCTAGCCAGGCAAATTTCATTTCTGGTGCAGCTGTAGTACACTGGAATATCAGGACCAGATTCAGCAATGCTTCGGCCCAAAATGCTGAAGTTCCAAAGCAAAAGTCACTGGAGTGGGAAAGCATATACAAATTAGAGCCACAGCTGCAGAATCAGTTTGGATGTGATTAGAAACTTATTACAGCTATGCAAGTCAACACCAATTTTCAGGAAAATTAACTTTCTGCTCTATTTCTTTTCTGAGCTGGTGCTGGTATGCTCATAAGAGCTTCCCACCAGGCAAGTGACTGTTTTGGTAATGGTAAATAGTTCCTGTATAGGGTATGTAGTACTCCTAGCTTATAAAGCAGTTTGGATTAGCAAAAGACACAGAACAAATCCATAGTTTTCATGAATGAGCACTTAGTAATGTAATAATACTGCATCAGTGCAGTATTTTTTAATTGGAAGGATCCCAATTTCAGGTTCATATTTACACTGAAATTTGCTAGAACCAATGTATTTGGATCCTTTATGTGCTATTGAAATGCAGCTGTGGTACAACATGGCAACTGTTTTGGGCAGGAAGCAAGGAAATTATTGTGTCTAATCAAAATTGCAGTGGGAATTGATTGGCAAAGCATATTTACCCTGAAGATGGGGCTGTACCATACCTTGGGCAATCCTGGTTGGTGCTTTAGCACAGTAATTCAATACAAATGCAAAGAACTATTAGATGTGAGACTTGATAATGCACCAGGGTTAAATTTCTCTGTAATCTTTCATAAACTGCTTCAAATCAGTGTTGGCCATGGCTTATTCTCCCTCCAGACAGCACTCTGTTCCCCCTCAGAATATCGCCTTGGAGAAGACTGAGCCCTGTCCCACCACTAACCCCCTTCCTGCAGCATCTGCTCCTGAGAATTGCAACAGCCTAGCTGTGCAAAGGGCTGGGAAAAACAGAGGGCTCTGGCTCCGTGCCATTGCTTCATTTCCATAGTGCTTACTTAATGTCATAATCATACAAAGCCTACAAAACATCGGCAAAGTTGTGAGGCCAGATAAAATCTGGTTCCTGGGAGCTGTGCAATCCAGTGAATGCTCTATAAGGCCAATGAGAAGCAGCTTCCCTGGAGGCTTCCAGCCCCTGGGATTCCAGAGGAACCATGGTCCCGGCCGGGGCTGCCCCGTGGCAGCATGCACATGAATATTGGTATTAGCCTGTCACTTGCTGTGCACCCACTTCCAAAGAGGCTGCAGCAGTCCCCACCCAGAGTCTCTCACAAGAAAAGGAGCGTGTCATTCAACCCAGAAAATAGCTGCAGTTCAGCGCAGGGTTGGTGGGAAAGGCTCATGCAGGACATGTTACAGAAGCTGTCCTGGCATCCTGCTCTGTGAAGACTGGCTGGGGAAGGGGCGGGAGAGGCTGGCGGCGATGGCTATTCTCAGAGCCTAACAAGGGGCCACATTGTTCCTGGGCCTATCAGTTGGTTTCTGATTCACCCGCAGCCAAAGTGCCACGATCAGATCACAGCTGGCCCAAGGATACGCTTTCCAGTGCATTTAGTGCTTGGAATAGCCCCAGGTTCCAGGAGCACATGGTGAGGAGGAGGGGACAGCTGTGAGACAGAGAAGGGAGCTGATTTTTCCCTTCTCTCAAGATGAGCTTTTCTTTCATAATTTGATTGTGTTAACAGCATTCCAGGTTGTAAAATTAATTTGGAGCCTAGGTAGATCTGGAGGAAGGGCAGACAGAGGGAGAGGTGGGTGGAGGAGGCAGTGCTTGCTTGGCTGTATGCCCCCACTTGCAGTGCCCTCTCTCACTGGTCAGCTGTGCAACTGCTCATGACAGATCACAGATGGATCCCAAGTACTCAGCCTGTGTCATCTTTCTGCTCCAAGCTCTGAGATAGCTTTGTTTGTCTCTATCCTGGAGGTTATGTAGCTGCTACGTCCCAGTGGGCGTATCTGGCAGTAGCTGACCTTCCTTCTATGTGAGCAGTGACTGACTTCATGGCCAGAGAGGGGAATGTCCTGAGTGTGACTGGGGACAGAGCGGGGCTTAAGTTCCAGGAGGACCTTTTCGTTTATCATTGCAGCACGGCGCTTCTGAGTGATCCCTGACTTTTTGTTCCAATTTCCTCTTAAGCTATAACCTCTCCCCCTATCCTAAGCGTCCCTGTGTTTTGTAATTGGTTTTGCTGTTTCACCTAGAAGTGGCTGCAATTCAGGGACGAAGTGGTGCCTGCCTGTTTACAGGTACTTAAAGCAAATCTGTAATCTCCTTGTCATCCCTCAAGTCCTTCACTTCCCAGCAGGAATTTTCATCTCTTCTTCCTGATCTTCCCAGGCCAACCTGAGAAAGGCAGATAAATGCAAGTGGCATGTGCTGTCATCTCTGCTCCACTGCAGAATGTCAATAATAAACTACACCTTGTCAGGGAAATCTGCAATTCTTTACCTATATTCTATAATTTGTAGCCCTATAAAGTACATTAATGCTTGAGAAAGTTGATCTGTTAATCAACAAATGTAATAAGCCAACGTTTTCTCTCCTTCCCCTTACAGGGCCCCAATTCTATAAGGAGTCATAGAAATTAAACATTGAAAAAGACCTGCAGTGTAATTGAGTCCATCTCCTAGTAGCGTGGGGGTGTTCTCTACTGCAGATTTTTATTATTATGGCAGTTTGGTTTTAAATGACCTCTGCAGCATGATTTATGCATTTTCTGGAAATATTATGCTTAGCCTAACACATCCTAACATTCTGAAGGTTTTCCTGATGCATTTATCTAAATGGTTACTCTAAAAGTTAATCCAGTTTATTTCGGTTAAACCTTTCCTCTTCTGCAGCATAGTTCATTCTACTGAAAAAACAATTCCCTTTTCCTTTAAAGGGGCTAGTGGGACAGCAAGTCTGCTATTTGGCCTGGCTGCAGTCAGAGCTCATTTTTCAACTCCACCCTTCCTCTTCTCTGAGAAGGAGGGGCAGTCTTCATATTTTCCCTTAAAGCTGAGCTATGAAAAATAACTGCTTGCCAAAATCTTTCACCTTGGCCGTATACCCTCACAGATGTTTTCTACAGCATAAACAAAGCAGCAAAGAATGTCGGGGCATGAGGGAGTCACGGTAGTTGGGATGGGAGAGATCAGGCTGGAGAGTTATAGCTCCAGCCACTTGGCTGGAGTTTGCCTTTCAGAAATGCACAAGAGCTGCTCCCACTGCTCAAGGAGCAGAGCCAGCTGTAAAATCATCCACAGCTTGATATAACATGAGCATTCAGCCATGCAGTCTAAGCGTATGTAATGCACACGTCACCTTAGCATGTGTGCAAATTAAGAATAGTGATAAATCTGGCTGGTAAGACCAAGTTCTCAGCTGTTCCTCAGCCATCTCACTCTTCAGACAGAGATGGTACCAGCCACTGAAATTGGAAGAATAGGAAAAATTGTGGGAAGAATTGTGTTGTCCATTATGCCAAATGAATGGCAAAATCCGGCTTCACACCCCAGGGCTTAAATTGTGCTGTTAGTAGTGTCCAGAACTTCAGAGTTTTATCACTGGCTTCTCCAGTTACAAGTGGAACTATGCCAAATGAAACGGCATATAGGTCTTGAGTACCACAACATTATCATGTAAGAGAATTTGCTGAAGTAAGTGAAACATTCTGAATTTTGTCAGGGCACAATCCCACTTTGTCTATTCTGCCGTATTTTTGACCAATTAAAATGTTCAGATGACGGTTTATTAGGTTCCTGCTGCAGATTTTGAAGGGAATCAATTTGGACAAAATAAAGGCAAAATTTGTTAGGACTGACAACTGACATGAAAACAAGCAGATAGTCTTCCTAAGAGAAGGATTTCTAACTGATTGAATGCAATGCACAGCCATAAGTCCTGTAAGGTCCTGATGAGATTCTGACAGCAGGAAGTGGTGACAGTAATGTGGCTGTTCACCTAACCCTCGCTGTTGACTCAAAATGCTACTTAGAGCCATTGGAAAGTTTTCCTACAGTAAATAGCAGGCTTGAAAGGAAATTCATAATGACCAGTGTAAACCACCTGGTGCAGATGAAAGGCGTCAGGAATCTGGGCAATACTTAAGCTGTTGAAGACTTGGGAGGGAACCTCAAAACCTCTCCTGTTGTTACATATTAATCACAAAGAACATATTGGTTGTGTTTGAGTATATCCTAGAGGATCAGTTTGTCAGCCCTTCTGCATATTCTGGTGGGTTGAGAGGCACCAAAACAAAGGAGACCATGGTTGGAAAGATTTGCATATTAAGGAAAAGAATGTGGAATGTATGTGTTATGTGTAGTAAGACTGTGGAACTAATGGCTTATGACAGGGATACAACTATGGAATTAATGTGATTTGGCAGGCAGGCATTAATATGGAATGGACAATTTTGGAGGAAGCAGAACAGGGATGCAAAAGAGTGTAACTGAAGCTAGTCCCTTGCATAGGAGCTGTATGGAGAGAAGGTTTCTTCCACACATATATATGCAAGAGTGAACAAAGTTTATCACTGTGTCATTATTAGGAAATAGATAAAGATCTTTATTTGTATTTGTAGGGTGTGAGAAGTTTTTACTCTCTATTGACTTGGCATGAAGAGGCCTTTTGAGCATACATCCTGCTGTTTTGTGTGGCTATGATTTAACTGCCGTCATAGTTTCATTGTTGAGATCTCCTATATCTATTTAGGTTTTTCTATGGAGAAAATTAAGGTTAACATATTTATGACAATCTACTGTATTGGAGATAAATATAATTATTGTGCATAGCAGATCCCAGGATCTACTGCTCTAAATACTCTCAAGCATCCTGCCAGCTTAAGGGGTGATGAAGTTGGTTCATGTTTCATGGAGGTCCCAGAACTCACTGGTAGTCCCTGTGTTAGGGTTGTATCAGCCATAGTTCCTGCAAAACAGTCCTTGCAAAAAACATCACAGCATTTTTCAAAATTATCTCATTCTTTAAATATTTTTCTGTGCCTGTATAAGGTCTCATGTTAAGATTCAGAGTCTTTTTCAGCTGCTCAGTATTTGTTCAAGCTAATATACAAGAGAAAATAATCTCTGAAATGTTATTAGTAGTCGCTTGGAAGTCCACAGCAGTACATGTCACACTGACATAAACTGTGGTTAGGGCATTTTTCTAAAGAAAAGAATTTCTTTAGCACTTTGGTAGCTCCAGGTGATATGCTGTGATTCTTAGATCAAGCTCGGTTTGTTCACTGTGAGTTCAGCTGTTCTCCTGGCAGTTTTTAGAGAACATAATTTGTTCAAAGACATCTCAGCTTTTGTTTGCTAATGGAGAAGTTCTCGCCTGGGGCCAGTATACTCTTGGCTCTCCCTGTGTCCAACTAGTACATGCACTTCTTGGGTTCCATCATCTCTGTGCTAAAAGCAGGGAATGTACAGTCATGAGAGGGATTAAAGGGATGGCAGAGATAAGGATAATGTAGCAGTGGGAAAGCTGGTTCTGAACTGGGGGGAAGAAATGTGTGTGCCAGGAGCAAAGCAGCAAAGAGCTATGGATGAATGAAGTGTGGCAGAACTGTGCAAATGGTGTTTGTGGAAAGGATTTTGCCTGTTCTGTGCATATATCTACTATGTCTGCTAGCCTGTATATAAATGTCCCCACTGAATTATCAGCTTTTCCATGACTCCAGCATGTTCCTGCAGCCAGTCCAGTCTGGGATCTGTCTCCCTGTGTAGTGGAAGAGTGCAGATTCTTCTGGTCTCTTTAATGTGGGAAGCAGCTAAATACAATTGAGTTGAAAGCAGGAAACAAAACATTGAGGTATATGCCAGGCTGTAACTCAGCCATAAGCCTACCTTCTTTGAGCAACACCTCAGCATGCCAGTGAACAAACACTAACACAATTGCTCTCTCACCACTGCTACAAAAGAGTGGCACAAGAACACTGCAGGAGACTAACACCTTTTCTTGGCTGAAGCCTTGGTTGCAAAAGGAAATTGAGCAGCATCACCATTCCATAATTACTGCCACCTCATAAGCAGTATTTCACAATGTCTTTGCCATTCAGTCCCTGTTCAAAATGAGATTTTACATGTAGGTGTGGGAGGCCTCCACTCAGACACTTAGCTTGCTCCACATAAACCATTCCAACCATTCCAGTTTGGTAGATGTTACCAGCCATGGGCTCTCACCCTACAAGGTCCCTTCAAAACATGATTTGTCAGCTCAGCTCTGGGATCCAAGAGACATAGCATAAAATAAATGTAGGTTAAGGAGGGACCTCTGGAGGACTCTATTCCAACATGCTGATAAAAACTGAACAGTTGCCGGCACTTAGCAGGTCAGCTGTGATTTTGTCTAGCCAAGTAATGAAACCATGCAAGTTCAGGGATTGCACAACTTCTCTTGAGTAACCCATTCCAGCACTGTACTGCTCACCTAGTGAAAAGGTTTGTTCTAATGCTCAATGTGAACTCAATAGTAGGTCCTCCATGCTTATAATGACATATCTGAAAGATCCACAGGTGGAATAAGACATACCTGATCCTCTGAAGTTCACATCCATCTCTCACCACCACAGCTCTGCCATGTTGCTCCTGTTGCTGCTTTCACCGGTCATTACAGCTACCTGTCACTTAGCAAACAGGCACAGGCAACTCAAAACTGGACCTGAAAGCTGTTGAGCACTATTCAGGTAGAAGGTTTTGCACTTGGACATTTTTTGTATCTACTGATGGCAGAATTACATTATTGAAAAGACTTACTACAGAACCAAGGATGACCTGTATAACACTGACCACAGACTCTTCTCTGGTCACTCTGCCTTAAACATAATGCCTTATACTGACCTAGGGAATTCCCACAAAGCTGTGATTTGAAGATGTTAAGAAATAGAGAATATGAGAGTACTTTGGCATTGCACTACTTTAACTTGGCAGCAGCCTTTTTGAAGAGCCAGATACAAGGTTTGGATGGAACAGTACTGATATTGCTTGTAGCTGCTGTGAACCTTAGTTTGTAATTTTATGGCTTTGGGAGAAAGGTGCTAAATGTCAGCCGCTCCTCAGAGTGTAGAATGGCACAAAGCAGCCCTGCATAGCCCTAGGTTATGTCTACTACTAAAGGTTTGCAGCATCTAATACAAAACCCAGCAGTGAGTCTTTTTCATTCCTCTGATTGCATGTGCAGACATTTGAGTCACTCCTGCGCTGTCTTTATGTGTGCAGAAAGCTTTGCTGGAATCTCAAAATTATTTCCCTTGCAGCTCTAGTTTCTTACTAGAAAGAAAGATCACCTTGAGAGCTGATTAAAGCAACTGAAAGTGGTTTTGCCTTCTGTCACCTGTCCCACTCCACTGTTAGACAGCATAAACTGTCACCAGTTTTTGACTAGTAAATCCATTGCTTCTTTACTAAATAGAGTCCTCACTTTCATTTTTTGTACCAGAAAGTTTTCCCTTTCTGTAGTCTTAGAAATAAAATCACTTTCCTTTCACATCCAAAACTTATTTTGGAAGAGACAACTTTAAAATTGTTCTCAAGATGATCCCTGGTTGAATCATCAGCACGGCTTCCTGCTTCACCCTCCACTCTCCCTGGAGTTCTCTCAGTCACATACCTGACCTGAGCCTAATTATTTTGTGAGAGCTAGAAAGTTTGCCGCCCGCGGTGTGGCTGTGGGCCAGACAGGCAGAGTTCTCTGTGCCTGGTACTGTAATTGTTGTGAAATCTTGCTTGATGGACAGAAGGTTATTCTGTTGTTTGGGATTTTTTTTTTTCCCCAACAAATGTCCTAGAAATATGCAAGAGCACATTTAGGAGCTCAAGGATTTTACTCTTTACAGGCCGCGGTACCAGAAAGATCTTATGTCCTTAACATTGCTGGATCAAAAGCAAAGTAGATCAAGAGCATTTTCATTTTGAAGAATATTTTTTAAAAACTTTACCCATTTTGTCCTGCTTTTACAAGATTCCGTATTATTTTGTGAGGTCTGTTTGTGACTCTTGTCACACAGCAGAATCTTTA
This sequence comes from Parus major, assembly GCF_001522545.3. Lineage (NCBI taxonomy): Eukaryota > Metazoa > Chordata > Aves > Passeriformes > Paridae > Parus > Parus major. Next base: position 28,841,169 of record NC_031774.1, on the reverse strand, counting down.
TTAGGTCCTCAGGAATAGTTTTTATGTTTCTAGAGCAATAGGACTTACTACTGCACTTCTTTTTACCAAAATAAGGGGTTCATTTTGCAACATGAGCTCTTATAATCAGTCCTTGTGAATAGTCCTGTTGACTTCTTCAAGGCTGCTTGAGTCTGTAAGGATTTTTGAGAACTGCTCCTTGTAGAGCCCTAGAACTCGTGTGGTAGAGAAGAACCCTTCTGCCATCACAGGAGGCATGGAACGGGCTACCAGTCTTTCCCGTGCCACTGCACAGCAGAGGAACAAAGTGCAGCCTGGTGGTGTGGGCCACTTCATTGGTATCTTGCTTAACTGTGTCTGTTTCCTCCCCACTACTAATGGTCATGTGGATTTTTCCAAAGTACACACTACTCAACACTAAATGTGTTCCTTGTTCGCGTGGTTATTGGGGTGCTGTAATCTTCTCTCCCTCCTGAATCATCAGTTTCAATATCATTCTTCATTTTTGTTGGGGCAGTGCAGCACTTGGAAAATGAGAGCCTAGAAAGCATGTAAGAGCCAGGCATTACGTGGACAGGCTCTGTGCAGCATCCACAATGTAGTTCTACCAGTTTGTCTCAGACTTAGCTAGTCTTGCTCTTACAATCTGGAGTTCTCAGCTTTGTACCTTGCTGCTCATGTACCTTGGTCCCAGGTTGCAGTATACTTGTTTGCCCAGTCCTTGTGCTCTGTGAAGCTGGTATCCATTCCACACACTCTCCTGAATCTACTGTGCTTGTAGTACTTGTTTCTATTCCTAAATATCTGCTAGAATCACCATGCAGTTTACCCTGTCAGACTGTCAAGTCTTTCCATCAGTCAGACCCTTCCTTACCTGATGCTCTAAAAATATCCCGAATTTCACAATGGCTTGTACTGACTACTGGTCTGAAAGTTCTGCTTTGGAAATTGAATCTTTGATGAACTGCTGCAAGCAGCTTTTTGTAAGTCACCCCATATGTTTTTAACAACACTACCCACAGAGTAGTTAAAGTACAATTCCACATCCATTCCAGCTAACCTGAATCAGGGCTGCTATTGCCCATCCATGCTCCAGTGTTTCCTTAATACAAGCAATGGTTTGTATCTGACCCTTGAATAGCATAGTTCAGGGACGTAAACTGGATCAAAGTTAACACCAAAAAAAACTAAGTTTTCACCATCCCCTGGACCAATTTTTTGGAAGGCTGGATGAGCACCACTGGAGCACAATAAAGGAGATGAAGGACTGTGATCAGGAGCTGTAGGAGGCAGAGTTGATGCAGCCACAGTTTAGGTCAGATTATACTACCACAGAATCACAGATTTTCTCACTGGTTTTTACCCTTGTGTGTTCACAATGTAAGAAGCACTAAAAGTCGCCAAAGATTTGATGGTAGGGAAGTAATCAGATTATTTGGGTAAGGAAGCTCAAACACAACCAGAATTAGAGATTATAATTATTAGGTGCATGTATGGCATGATTGAATTTTCAAGATTAAGAGATCAATACTGATCTGAGTCTTTAATTCAGTCTGGTAGTAAAATTAAAATCAAGAAGATATTAACATAATTCCTAGAAAGACAGTGGGAGTTATTTCCACTACTGAGTTGAGTCCTAAGTATTTTCTGGACTTCTTGTTTTTGTCAGCACGCAAGGGTGTGAATAACTAATGTTAAAACCACTGTATCAGTGCTTTTAATCCCATTGTCCATGGTTCCATCAGGGTCCACTGACTTCTAAGCAGTCTGCAAAAGATAAACAAAAACACAAAAACGCTGCCAGGAGACTTAAATTCACAACATGGTGGTCAAGCACTTCTTTGGAAAATGGCCCCTGTTCCAGATAATTTCTGCAAATGAGAAACCTGAACAGCAGGGAAGAAATTATCAGTTGCAGATCACTATCATGTGTCCAACCTCAGGCTGTTAGGGATGTGTGGGAATCAATCCCATCTGATAGCAATTTAGGCACCATTATAAATGAGTTGTTTCTGTAAAGGTCCTTGAGAATGGATGACTGCATCACAAAAAACAGCTTTACATTTTGGATTAAATGGATTGATGATGGTAATCCCAACAGAAAAAAAGAGGAAAACTGCAATCGGAGCTCAGCAAGCCTTTCAGTTCTGGAATTGATCCATTGGTTGTGAGAATGGTGGGAGAGGTTTGAATCGGTCATGAGTTTTCTGTAAAAAGAGGATTCAACTTAACTCTTCATCAACATTAAGCTTTGTTTGAGAATTAAGGCTGCAAAAGTTAAGCTGTTTTAGAAGGTCTCCAGTTCTAGAAATGTGCTCCTACCTTTCTTCTTATATTTGGAATTGCTAATTTATCCAGCATAAAAAATGCACACAGAAATTCGGCCTTCAAGATTAGGAGTCTGATCAGTGCTTTTTAAAAGCCCTGAAAGCAATGGCTTTGTTTATCTCCAGAAGTCCAAGAATAAGCTGATATTGCTATTTTTAATCTACCCGGAAATATGCAAAGAAGAGAGCTTAATTGCAAACAGACCAAACCTTATATAGGAAATGGGTAAGTCTCTCAGGGCCACCTAAAACGTGAATGTCTGAAATTAAATTCATATACTCTTCTCCCTTGCTCCCTGAAGCACGTACTCTTGGAATGAAAGGGAAGGCTTTGGGCTAGCATCATATCCCAGTAGTTTCTATCCATTATAACACTCTGGCTATCTTAATATTCAATTAACAGATGTTTCCCAGCATGTATGAGCTCAAGGTGACTAGCTGTATGTCTTTGTAATGAAACCATTAAAGAGAAGAGAGAAAAATTAGAAAAATAATTGCTGTTTCTTGGATCGTAGTGTGGTTGCCAAAGAAAAACGAAACAGGAGTATTGTGATTCCAAAATTTCACCTACACTTTTCTCAAGAAAGGGTTACCACACCCAGCCAACAAAAAACAGTAGTCTCACTTAATGAACACGGTTCCCATCATCTGCCCAATGATTCTGAAATCAGGGTTATCGTTTTTCCAGCCTCCAAACATTACACTCTGTAACAGGTAATGTATAGAGTCCTAAGGTAGACCAGGTGCAAATGGCTTCACTAAAAATTTCACCCACCCATGGAAAAAGAGGGAATGACATTTTCTCTGTGTAGGCACAACAGCAAACACTGATTGCCAGTGCCATTTTAGTGTTAGCTGTTCCCCTAGCTGTTGTATTGAGCACACCTTGTGCTCTGTGTGTGCCCTACACTGTATCATGGAGCTTGAATAAAACACTGCCCCAATCTGTGTGTTTTATCAAGTCTGGAAGCAAATCCATCCGAAAGCTCCTCAGATGACCCTGCATGGTGTCCACTTTCTCCAGTACAAAAAACTTTGTGATGCCCCATGCCTCTGCTGTGTTCTCTGGGCCACGGTGTTTTTTGAATCTGAATCGCAGCCTCCATGTTCTTATAACTGGGGTCTTGTAACTGAAAGGGTCTGGGTAAAATCCTAAATGCTGAGTGGCCTGCTGAAAAGAGTGCACACAGGGGACCCAAGAGCTGTAGATTTATTGCCTGTAAACCAAAAATCGTATTGAAGAAAGTAGAGATAAAAATAGATGGGGAGCTTGGGGACCAGAAAGGCAGCCAGTGGAGATTAGATGCACTGCTGGTTGACTCATCCAGCTTGTTTTATTGTAGCACATTTCCAATAACAACTGTATTATTTCAGCTTTTGTGCAGTGTGCAGACATTTGTTTTGCATTGAAGGTTTTTCACATAAATGTGCTCCATTTTTCATTTCTTCTTGTATTTCCCAGTGTTTCTACTGGCAATTACCAATGGGAGAGTTGATGGCTTCAAAAGGAAATTGGCCAACTTCTCAGCTGGTATAAATCAGCAACACCCCTTGGTATTTAATAGAGCTGAGCAGCTTTATACAAGTTGAATCTGCACCAACTGTTCTTTTAAAACATGTCCCACCTTATAAAGAGTTCTCTTCAGTAGTGGATTCTGAAATTAATGAGAAGCATTGAACAAACTGCCTCACGGACTGTGCACAATGCACAACTTGGCAGCATCTGCTTTCTAATGTGCGGCTCTGCTCAGCCTAGGGGACTTGGTTGTGAGGGATGCCAATGAGTAACGATGCCTGTTGTGTCCTGTCTGCTGGCCCTGGCCTGTGAGCCACTGCCTTGCAGAAGATGGACACACAGCCCATCCACTCCCTGCTAGCTCAATGTTTTGCAGTGCTGTTAGCCTTTTCTTCACTGCAATTCATTAAAAACCCTTCTGTGCTCACGTGGGAGTGGCTGTGAGGAACAGATACCATGAAAATATGGGGAATATGCATCAGGCTTTGTTAGCTGTTTGCAGCTTGCATCATGACTTGGACAGTACTGTCCTGCCAACCCGGGCTTCGTTTAGAGGCAGAGGAGTTCTGTAGAAATGGGTTTGAAAATAGCCACAGGGAAGGAGGAGAAGCATTTACCTCAAATGATATGAGATCAGCTGGATCTACATGTGTGGTGCAGGCTGGGCATTTGTTACAACATGGTGCCCTTTTGCAGCTCATAGAGCATGTGCAGACTGAAAGAACACTTTGGGTTCTGTGCAGCTTTTCAGAAAAGCCCATTTAAGTTGATTTCATGAGGTAGAACCTAATGATCAGGTGGGCTACTTCCTATTCGTGTTTCTAAATCTCTCATCAGCTGTTGAGCAAGCTAGCCTCTGCCATGTTGACAATTGAGAATTAGATGGCTGTATATTTTTACTGGGATTTTGCTGTGGTTTAACTTGAGATGTTTATTTGCACTGATGTCGCCTCCATTGGTTTCTCTACACAAATGACACAACAAGTTCTGTACCGTGTTGCTGTGCTAAACAGAGAAAATGCCTTTATCTCTTTCATTCTTTTCATAGTATTATGGAAGTGGGAAGGAAAATCTGTCAAAATGTGACTTTGTTTCATCAGAATCTGCTCCCTTATAGTGGAAGCTCTATGATAAGAAGCTTTTTCAGGACCAGTTTGTGAGTAGTGTGTGTAAATTTCAGCCCACTCTTACAATGGACATACACAGATCCTTTCAAAACCCCAATTTTAAGACTCAGTTATCTGTATAGCCAAAAAAAAAAGGTTAAGTTGATCCTGTAGATTGATCCAGTCTATTTCTATCAATGTATATGAATAAAGCTACTTTATAAGTAAGAATGCAGAAAATGGCTTTGAGGTTTTTTTCCTCTAAACTTTTCAGGCTTATGAATTTCTCATGACAGTCATTGCAGGAATAAATGATGAGGTAACATCAGCTTTGTGTAGGTTTGAGATAAATTTGGATCCAAACTAAATGAAGACCTTGGTAGAGGTAGAGTTAGGAAATAAGTGTGTGGGAAAATTGGACTGAGAGAGAAGGCAGCAGAGAAAAGGAAGCCACAGTACAAATTAAAGATTGCAAGTAACAGGGCTGGATGCCAAGAGTCTCAGAAAAGAAAAGAAAAAAAAAAATTCTTGATTAGCTCAACTGTTTGCTTTACTATATAAAAAACTGACCTCCTTGAGGAGCATGGAGCCCCGGCCTCCTGGGAGTCTGAGTACGTGTGAGTGAGCTGCTGCCTCTCTGAGGGCAGCACAAGTCTTCTGCCTCATGGATTTCCAGGTGCAAATGCTTCATCTGGCAGGAGCTCTGCCCACATCAAGCCAACAGTGTCTTAATGTTTTATGCAACCTGGCATTATACATTTTCCTTTTCCCAAACTGCTGCAATAATTCCAGTTCCATCAGCTATATGCGAGCGTGTGTGTTGAAGGGAACTGCCGTCTCTCCAAGTAGCTGTAACATGTGGGCCGAGTGTGGCTTGAAACACTAAAATGTTTCAAGAGCACAGATGAAGGACAGAGCTGGTGGGACAAGCCCATGCCTCCAGCCAAGCTCAGACCACAATTCTTGCTGCCCTCAGCTCCTGGACACTGCCTTCATTGTGAGTCCCCACTCCATAAGGAATATCCCCATCCTCCATCCTCATGTTCTGTGCCCTGTGTAGGAGGTGCTGTAGAGCAGAAAACCACTGACTAGACCTGAAACATACCACCTTAATGCAAATTCTCATTAAAGTCATCATTAATGAGCTGCTGTTTCAAATACTGATATTACTGCCATTCTTCTCCTGAGCCATTCAGGATGCCATCTCTAAGTTGAATCATTGCTGCAAAGTGGGAAATTTAACAGCTACACGGATTATGCTTGAGGACCTGACGCTTGTGTGGGTGTGCTTTTCACACCTGCTGATACTTTTTGATTGTGAGTTGTTCCATGCTAGACACACTGTCAAAGAGGAGCTATCACAGACAAAGCTGCTCCAAGAGTACAGAGGGGAAAGAGTTATTTATGGAAACCTTTTGTCAGCATGTCCCTCACTGTTACTCACAAAATAGTTACTTGCTGTCTAAATGCCCGTCTTCCTCTACTCTATAACAACAAAAAAGGAGTTATATAAAAGAGATTGGCTCATGCAACTACCCTATATAATTCAATTAAATAATATAAAGGCTGCAAAAGAAGACAATCTTTTTAACAGGAGAGGATGAAAGAATTGCATGGCTTCTTTGTAATGAAATAGGATCAAAACAACTGATACTTAACATTTGTTAAAGCTTCTAGAAATGAACATTTCTAAACCCCTCTATTATGGGAGAATATTATAATCCCAGTTTTAGAGATGGGGAAACAAAGATGATGTTGTACTTACAACGCCTCTTGAAGACACACAGACATAGAGTTCAGTTCCTGAAGAAAAATGTGTATCCAGGCTTCAGACTATACCTCACTATCAAGAGCTCAGAAATTCTGCTTTTTCTTGTACATCTGCAAGCACTTGGGCATATAGTAAGAGGCTTTTTTCTATAAAGCAAAGCTTCTCACCTACACTGCAGCTATCATTTGTTGTGGCAGAGAATGCTCTGTTTGACCTTCAAAACGCACAGGGTTGCATGGTGTGCAAAACATGCGTGTCTTAAATTGTTGTCACTGTCCTTGGCCAAGTACATTAAAAAAGGCGGGGAAGGTCAGGTGGAAGTGGTTAGCAGGGGTCTTGAGAGTGACATCTCTGGACATGTGAGATTCACTGTGCTTTACCGTGTATTCCAGCATCCTCTCTGAGGAATGAAACAGAGTTTAAGCCCAAGTGATATCAAATCCCTCAAGCAAGCTTAACTCAGGAATGTGAGAGCACAATACCAACAGCAGGAGAGTGTCACCAAGAGAAAGATACAGTATTGCCTGGTTTCTGTTCATACTGCACTGTTTATCTAAGAATCTCCAAAGTCTTCAGGAATGCCAATGAACTCTAAATACTCCTTGCTGCACGGCTGGGTGCTTCTGTCTGCATGTTACAGGTGAAGCAGCAAGGGCACAGGAGGCCATGTGGCCGGCATGTAACAAGTTACATTTTGGGTGAAGCTACATCATGCAGTTAGAAAGTGCCTAATTTAGATGTCATCTGACATCTAGTTTCAGTAATGCTCCCCTGGTCAAAGACAGTCCAGTCCTTTTGATCTCCTAGGTAACACACTCCTTTTAGTAATTTTTGCAGGATTCAACAAAAGGGGAGAGAAAATCTCCAAACCGTCTTGTAAGTTGAAATTGTTGAGATATAGTTTGGTTGTTTCTGATGATGAGGTGAGATTTTCCAGAGTCAGGAGAGCATCAGAGCAGAAAACGAGGGCAGCTGGGAGCCTAAACGCAGGGCACCTGTCATGCTACAGAACACAGTGCCTAGGACCCACTACTAATGGGTAAATTATACCCAGAATTCAAATCCATACTCATGCCATTTGTTAACCAGACAAAGAGAAATGGAACCTGAACACTTCCTGAGCATGAGCAGGCTGTACACACGGGAGAAATTTCCATCATAAGTGTTTTTTATTCTGCAAGTTTTTTTGAACGTGTCAGACTGCTGTTCTGGCACAGAGTGATGACATTTGGAATTGCAGTGTGATTGGCATAAACCAGGAAAACAAAATACGAGTGACATGAGTTTGTACATAAGTAGAGTGAATTAAATTGATCCTGTGTAGTGTTTTCATCTCAAAGTACTTGAGAAGTTTGTTTATAAATTGATTGTTTCGCCATGGCTCAAATGCTCTGGGCTGAAATGCAGTTGTCATCATTGCACATCCAGTGCTTAGGCTAGTTATGAAGGATTTTCTTTATTATGCATCTGATTTCATCCAGCTGTTCATAATAAAATGAGAACTTTGTAGCACCTCAGACAGATTCTCAGACTGGAAGGGACAGTTGTCATTGTCACAAGTCCTAAAGTTACTGAATTTTCCAAGACAAAATTCAGACAAGTTGTGCTGATATGCAATTGCAAACAGTTGCAACCAACATCACATAAACTGTGTTCAGTGAATCCTGAGGACTTGGCAGTTGCTCTTACATCTGTGGAGCTGGAATTGGAATTTCACAGCTACAATTGTCAGGGAGGCAAGTTATGTTTTCTAAGTTTTTTGTGCCTTGGCTGTTTCTTCAGTCTTCTTCAAGACCCCCATGATTTTGATGACACCATGTCAGGTAATGAAAGACTGCAAGAATGAAAAGAGTTTGCATTTTTGTTTTGGGGTTTTTGTCAGTGCTTGACTGACTTCATATGTTCCATATGATATGCTGATACAGTAGACCTAAAATCAGATCACAGCCTAATGCCACACTTTCTTTTGAGTAGTAACAAATTTTTTTGGCACTACTTCCTACTATCTTATTGATTAGAAGTAATAGAACTAGAGTGGTAGAGCAAATCTTATTTCACTGAAGACTCCTCACACTTTTTCCTGCTATATTGTCAGTTCTTGTTTACCTCAGCAGGTACAGGATGTGTGGTAGTGATAAGCTTGATATACCCTGCCACCTGTTTAGTTGTACTACTTTGTAGTAAGATTACCTCAGGGAAGTACAAATAAGCATCAAGAGAGGTTATATAATTTTTCCTAGCCAGGGTAGCAGTCATACTTCACCCAAAGTCAGTAACAAAGACTGAGAATACTCTCAGTGACAGGCTTATATACTTTCCACTGGGTCTTATCACCATCACAAGTAAAAATTTTAAGCATACATCACATACAAAATCTAGCTCTGGACTTTGCATCATTGCTTTTTTCATCAAATGCTCTAGGGATTGGGTTTGAACCTACCAAATCCCTCCCAATCTGCAAATCATAAATTTATAACTGAAGCAAATAAATCCATGTATTCATGAGGAGAGGGGGCTTTTCCAGGCCATTTTGGCAGTTGCAGTAAGTGGGTTATGGTCAGTTTTCTAAAACAGTCTTCTCATAAAAGACAAAAAAAGAGGACAGGAAACTTTTTACATGGACAAGTACCAAATCCTTCTTTTTTATCAGAATGCATTGACACTCTACTTTTGTTAGCATTCATTGCACAGAAGTTCGTGATCTCCAGTTTTGAACATATAGCTGCAAGAGGGTTAGGCTAGTTATTTTCTGGAGACAGCTCTGTCTCATGTAGTTTTAAGATACCTTAGGGTTGCATCCCCTTCATCCTTCAGTCTCTGGAATTGTTAAACTTTGTAGTCAAAGTTTACTGCCAATATTGTTGCAGCAGTGCCTTGGTGTTCTCAGGTCATGCAGCCAGGTTACACACACATCTCCCATTCCAATGAATCCTGGTGACCACCACTTCTGCACCATGTCTAGCTCCTCTGTAACTTTGCTGTATAGCTTGGCCAGGATTTTAGAGCTGCTGTGGGAAATTAACTTTTTTTCTTCCTAACCCAGTTTAAGTTTTTTTTAGGACAGATCTGAAGACTTTAACTGTGTTATTCTGTTAGGTTTTTTTGCTGATCTTCACATCATCTGATACATGTAAATGCTGAAAACTTGGTACATCATCAAACATCTGCTATATTTTTGGAGAAATGTCTCTAGTTTGGTGAAACAATTTAAATCACTAGAATTGTGATTTTCAATTTGCACAAAATGCATGCTCTGTTTTTTAAGGGATTCTGCCAGACCCTGCTGACACATGAAGCATAAGAAAATATTTGGCATCAGCCACTTCCCCAGAGATTTTTCCTCTTGTAGGTAGTGGAAAATGATCTCTCTGTACACATGTATTCAATTCTTTTAAGTCTGTTCATAAGCAAAGGTTCCGTCTCTTTTTTTAGCATACCCATTCTGATGGTTCCTCTGTGCAGTTTATGGTAATGAATATATTCACCTCCTTTTTTAGCCTCTGCTACAGGCTCAGGAAGCCATGCCAGCATTGCAGATTACAGAACAGCCCTCAAACTCTCCTTCGGTGACTTGATACCCCAGCTTTCCAAAGGGCCCTTAGAGAAGGCTAAAGAATGGCTCCCACTTCTTGTAGATCATGTTCTTTGAGGCTATTGTTTATCTGTCTGGTTGAGTTTTAACCTCCTTGCAGGAATAAAGCCACCACTACCAGTCTGAAGTTTGACCTGTTGCCACACAGGCTCCGGCAGCAGCGCCCACCCTCCGGCCAGGAAATGCCACGTTTGCTTTAGCGAGACTGTGGGAGAACTTGACAGCTCAGACAGCTCAGTTTGCCCACTGTGCCCCCACACAGGGCTCAGTACCACTGTTCTTCCATCTCCATCTGCCATCTGGAGATGGTAGGCATCTCCAAAGGATAACAAGACCCTGCTCCCATAGATACTCTATCAACTATATGTCCAACACCGCTAGTACTGAGGAGGAGCTCGGGGTTTCTGTGCACTGCCTTGCACCTGCCGTGGAGCTTGGATGCACAGTTCCTCTTCCAGTTCAGGGGAGGTTCAGGTCCTGGCCTATCTGCTGTTACCTAGGAAGCTCAACAAAGCAGACTTAGAAAGCAGGCCAAATGCAAACAACATTTAAAACTCTATGGCCCCTTACTAATGGGACTGTGCTGCGTCAAATCTCATAGCTCACACTTAACAGCCATGTCATTATGGAGTATGGGCACACCACTACTAAGGAGAGAGCGAGGAAAAGTAATAAAAAAGACAAAATGCAAAAGGCTAAGGAGGCCCCTGGTTTCCTTAATGGAATTAGTCCTTCCTTTATGAATTCTAGGGTTAAATGCTATAAATGTGATTCACATACTCCCTCCCCTCACTAGAGCAGAAAGATCTGCTAGACACATGTTCAGAGCAGAACGGGGGAAGATATGACGTGACTCAAGAGCCTGGAAGGCTAAAAGGAGTAGATGAGGGAGAGCTCTGCAGCCCTTGATCTTTTTAAGATTTACTGCCTTTGCCTCTTGCAAAGATTTTTTTTTTTTTCCTGGAAAATTCTAGCTTCTAGCAATTTAAAAAAAAAAATAAATTGGCTGGGGCCAATAAACAAGATCTTTGAAGGGGGAAGGAAGCCAAGAGAAAGTCAGGCCCCCATTAGTCACGCAGCTGCATTTCCTGTCACAAAGGACCCCAGTTGAGTAATCACTCAAAATATGCTTGTTATTTTTTCCTATTTTATTTCAACTTTCAGCCTGCCAATGTCTACTGCAAGGAAAAAATAAACCAAGAATAAGTCTTTTCGTTTCAGAGGGGAAAACAATGCACTTGTTATGCACTTATCAGACACTGATTTACATTCTTTTTCCTTTTCTTTAATTTTCATAGCCTAAAAAAGCTTCAGTGATATGAGAGAAGTGTTGGTAGGGCACAATGGGTCTGAAACAGTCCTGGTGTTTTCAGGGCATGTAATTTCAGCAGAAGTGTGGGTTCCAAAGTTCCTGGGCTGCATTTCCAGCTGCTATCGCTGATTCACAGTACGACCTTGACTGAGTCATGTATTCATTTATCTATAATTTATTATGAAACATAAAGATGATAACAGATTTTGCATAACTGATTTGTTGGGCTTCATTAATGGTGCTTATAAGTAATGTTAGGTCCTCTGATGAAAGTTTTGTTGAAGTATTTGTTTGAAGAAAAATGCAGTCAAGACTGAAAAGAAATAAACTTGTAATTTAAAGCATTGCTATTACTAGATTTTAAAAGTACTTACCCAAAAAGTGGTGGAAATAAGAGCAATTCTATGAAATAGAAGGAGGAAAATCTTGCTGACACTGTCTTTTGAGACACTCAGAGGAAGAAAAATACAGCACAAGGGACAACCCCTTTCACAGTGCTGAAAGAGATTGATTATACCAGCTCCCCACCCCTGCCTCTAGATCCTGGATTAGAAAATGCTGGCTGTGGTCAGTCTGGTGATAACTTCTAAAAAAAGTCACAGATACACGACAGAAGTAAAGCTGAAAAACCTCTGCTTTCTTTTATCAGCAAGCACAACTGCAAAATATGAAACTCTGCCCTTAATTTACTCAAAAGTAATGAGTGTGGTGACCAGGCCACCTATAAAGAAGGGCCATAAGCACGCTTCAGGGCACATAACAGTTTGTAACTTACATTCTTGATGGCATACCTGAGTATATGGCTCTGTGAAAATGATTGCAAAGGGATTGCAAATTTCTGTTTGGATTTCTGTCTGAGAGTAGATGATTGTAGTTTATGCTACATAATAATGTGACTTTGAATACTGTACAAAAAAATGAAGCTTAGATTGCTTACATTTGCATGTAAGCGACTGGTAATGTCATATAATTCTCTAATTTGCACACATTTGATAATGTTTTCAAACCACAGCTTATGAGCAGATGTGATTTACACAGCAATATAAATCACAGCTTCCTAATCCTAGTTAAAGGGTATAAACTCAAACAAATGTGAGGTTTACACCAATTTGGTTTAAGAGAGACTTTGAAAGGCTGTTTACCTCTACGTTTAAAAGCAATTCAGAACGATAATTTATGCATGTTTACACTGAATGGAAAAGTAAAAATCTTCTGAGTCATGACTCAAATGTGAAAAATTCCAGTCTAGATTACCTTTCTAAATTTTGCTCAGCTGTTGTCTTCTCTAATAGCAGGCAAGGCAAGGTGTGTTCCGCAATGGGAACACAAGTGTACACTCCTGCTCTGTGGTCAGAGCTAGCATGAGGGAGTAGGGGCTGTCTGCTACTCTCACACCACATGACTTTCACTGCTGCATGTGCCAGTCTACTGGATCCCCACATCATATGACATGCTATTCAACAGCAATAGGCTTGTGTCCTAAAACTATCTCTGTCATGATGATAAAGGCAATTTCCACTGATTACTGATACCTACATAGATTTTAAGTCATATACTGGTAGGTATGAATGAATGGAAATTATTTGTTTACAAGGTCAGTATAAACTTTGTACTTTTCTCTTTATGACTGCCAAGGTATGTGATAATATTTCCTATACCAGTGTTGTAGATATGTATTGGTATCAATCAAAACAGTATCTAATACATCAGATGGTGTAAATAATAACCACCAATTAAATGAATTATACTGGTAAATATATAGGGTAGCAACTAAAACTTTTCTCATTACTTACCTGGTTATCCTAGGAATTTGTGTGGCTCTGTAGCCATGGTATTTGAGTATCCCCAAACCTCTGAATCTGTGATGTACCTATTATCTCCTTGCAGGTCTGATGTGTATTAGTATAATTAGCCCTGTATAGGTGTGCCACTAAAGTCCTAAGATGAATGACTGACTCAGAATTATCTCAGAAGTCTATGACCTCTTGATTCACCTGCTGGCTGTGAAAAATAACTCTCCTTGCATAGATGGGAAACTGAGTCATTAAGAACTAAAGTTACATGCCCATAAATACATAGATAGCAACAGAAACAGAATCAGAACTCATGATGTACAGATCCTCAGTCCCTGCCTACTTGCATTAAGTTGCTCTCTCTCCTGTCTTCAGTGAACTGATCATCTTTGGTAAAATAGCCAGCAGTTGTTGCTCTTTCCAGTGCAGTGCTTCTGTGATGTGTGTAGACTTAGAAATCACTGCTTATCAGAAAGTTAAATTAATCAGGTAACAGCTCAGTTGCTTAGTGCATTGACAATTGAATTTATCAGCCCTTCTACTGAACTGCTGCATGAATTTGGGCAATTACTTCACATGCTGCCATTTTTCTAATTTAATATAGGAATAATAATATTCTTGGACATACAGGCACAAAAATCACTGTATAGTGCTGCTCTGTTTCTCATTGAAGACATTAGAATGAGAAAAGGGAAGGGACACAGAGAATAATAAGTTTTCCCATTTAGTTGAATGAAGTTTCTATGACACAACTCAAAAATCTCTTGAAACAGAAATGGTTGGTAAGAACATTTTAGTTTTAAGTTTTACCAGCAGACATGTTATTCCAGGGCAGTTTTGCTTCTTTGGAGAGTATAGCCTCTGCAGCTGTGGTTTAGAGGTCCTGCACCCTTTGCTAGCCAGCACAGGATGGAGCTTTCTGGGTGTGTCTCAGGGTTGTTTTTCTTTTTCTCGAAATACAGTATAGGAGTGTGGAATTTGGCTATATGTAGCAGACATGTAACTTCTTTTTGGCAGCAAAACTGACTATGAAAGGGTTAACCTGACTAATGGCAACACTTCTGTAAAATTGAGGGAGGTGGAATGTAAGTCTCAAGTCTTAATAAAATGCAGGTGTTTTATTGTTAGGTTTAAAATGTCTTAAGACTTCAGCAAGCATTTGAAAACAAGGGGGGAAATGTGCTATTGAATAAGAAACTTGGAAAGACAACAACAGGCAGTACAAGGCATCTACAGAGAATTCAACTTTCACTGGCTAAGGCCTGCCTTAAAGTTCACAGAGTGAAAACAAAACATAAGTATTAACTGAATAAAACCTCTCACACCACGCATCTGACTTCCGAGGTATTACACCTGGGATTAACTTTTGACATTCTCCTTTCCACCATTGTGACTTCACTGTCTTACTGGCTCCATGCAGAATATTTATACTCATTTTGCAATCTTTCTTCTTTCTCACTTTGTTTGGGGTGTTGATGGGGTGACAAGGTAGTATGAGCACTTCATTCACACTGTACAGATAGCTCTGCTAAATCATTTGCAACTGCTTTTGTGTCATTCAAACTTTTTTTGTGTTGAGGGGAACCAAACTACTTTTAGAACAAACTAATAAAAAGAAGTTGCAAAGAAATCACCAATCACTATCTTCTTCTCTTTCAATTCCCTCTTCTTATCACAAGAAGTGAGCATTTGTCAGTAAACTGCACTGCTTAGGTCACAGAGTAGAGGGATTGCACTGAACTTTGATCTCTAACTTCAAGTTCTTAATGTATTTGGAGAATTAACGTAGGTACAACTTTCTAAAGGGAAATGGAACCTGAAGAACCAGAGAAGACTAAACATATGATTTCCCAAAATTACTGCACCAACATCCCTATGGGCCTTAATTGGTGTGAGTATTTTTGGGACCTGTGTGGTGAAAACAGTAACTAATTACTGTCCATAAAAACTCAGCCCTGGGAGAAAATCAGGCATTGATTTTCCTGGTTTTAGACTTGGTGATGTAAACAAGCTTACTACTAGTAGAGGAAAAGGGCAGAAATAGTCCTTGGAGTACCTGATAGGATGGAAAACAAGAGTAACTTGGGTTTTGATGCAGGAGTTTCACAGCTGCAATATACTAGGGAACAGAAAGAGAAGCAACAGTGAAGACTGACAGGTGAGATATAAACAATACTAAACAAAAAATGTAAGTGACATATAGAAAAGTCTCAAAAAATATAAGTGACATATAGAAAGGCTATGGCAATGAACAAAAATTAAGCTGATGGAGCAGTGGAACTAATAAACCTGAGAACCTGCCAGGTCTTGTTTTACATGGAGTAGAGGGCTCAGGACAGCTTGAGTAAATAATTCAGGATCAACAAAAATCAAACCCCTCCATTATCAGAGTAGGAAACTGAAAAAAGGCCAGGCTGTGTGCCTTCTACGCTCCACTGCCCTGCATCCTTGCTACAGTCACTGGCCATCCAAACTGACAGACTGGAATACAGGCATCAGACAGGCATGGCAGAGATGAAGGAGGGGGAAGTGTAGATCTTTCTTCACCCAAGTTTCAGAATAAACCTTTTTCACTCTCAGCCATCATCAAATTAGGTGTATTTTTAAGAGGCATTTTCTGAAGATGCAGTGGAAACACACTACAGCTTAAGAGAGGGGGGAAAGTAGAAATCTTCATTAAGAGTATCTCAAAACTCTTGGTAAGAATCTTCAAGTTGGCCTAAACGTGCTCAGGATCATACCCTTGAGGAAAGAAGTATTTGTCAGCATTTGTTAGCTGCTCACAATTTTAGATCTTCTCTGGCCTTCTCATTTCCTCCTTTGCTTTGTAAGACTGCTTTCATCCCACTCCTACTCTTTTTTTGCAAATGCCAGTTCCTGTTTCTAATGTCAGCAGTTCTCAATCTTCTCAGATAACCCTGTTGTTGTTTGTGCCTTGCTACGTGAGGGAAGCAACCCATGCTTTCTGTTCCCTCCAAAAAAGTCACTGCTGCTGTAGCTCCAGAAAACCTAACCCAGCCCCTGCTCTACCCAACTTCTGCCCAAATCCAGCATGTCAGACTGCAAAAACTGTGCATGCCTCTGGTCTCTGTGTGGGGAAATAACCAAAATCAGTGTTTGAAGCATGGTTCTTTATTCTCCATCAAACTGGCCTTTATTTTTTCTTTCTAGCCTTACAATTATTCTTGAATTTTCTGATTTATATTGTCTCTGAGAGACACTAAAATGTAATGGATGGATTTGCAATAAATTATGTGCAGCTCTGCCAAAGTGGTTTTAAATTAGTTTGTATCAACTCTGAAATAATAGTGATGTCAGTCATTGAAAAACTCAAGACAAGTACTTTATACTAGTACTAAATATTAGCAATAACCATTAGTGTTAGGCTTCTTAGTTATCTTTGCAGATACAGCTAACTATTCCATATCATACAAGAGAAAGATTCTTCCTCTAAATACTTTATGTGCTGTAAAATTGTGTTTTATTTGACTCAAAGAACTAACCAATAACCTTTGTATCCTGTCTCTTATTCCTCCATCTTTGCATGATGAAGTTTCCCTTCCAAATTTCATTTGCCTCATGTATATTTATTTTAAATGCCTGAAATGGAAACCAATTTCTTCACAGCTTTCTTTTATACATAAGAAAAATGTAGTTAACTACTTGTAAAAGAAGCGAAGATTCCCATATAAAGTAATAACAATAACAATAATAATTTCATTCTGGAGGGTAGCATCAAGAGTGAGATTGTGCTGATGGCACAGACAACAGGAAATATTAATATCAGAATATCAAAGAAGACCAAAATCTTTGCTTTTGTGCTGCTTTTCCAATAGCATTTAGTGTATTTTAAGAAATGGTTAAGGATATTTTTAATCTTAGTCTTCAGTTTTTGTAAGTGGAGCAAAGAAGTGTCTCCCCTAGTTTATTTTTTTTTTCTTTTAGCCAAGTCTAAAACATCTCAGCATTGTACCTTTCACAGGTAACCTGTCGCTTCTTAATGAGAGAAAACCTGAAGTGCTTGCATGCAGAGCAGCAGGACCTGATGCCCTTCATTTCACAATAGCTTAGAAAAAGACTTAAATGGCAATGGTGCAGATGCCTCCACCCAAGCCAGGGCTCAGAAGGGATAGGTACAAGTAAGTACAGAACTGTTTGCTTTCCCTTTCCCTTGCTTTACTGTGGGATAACCGCAAACATTTAATTAAAGCTATTGTATGCATGCTTAACTTGGAGATATCCTTGAAACCGTTACACAGGAGCACCAAAGAAAATACAAGGGAGTCACTGAAGGAAAATACAAATGAATTAGAAAAGCATAGCAACCAGAGAATACATTTCCCATAATACAACAGTCAAAGGTCATGAGATCACAGATGCTCAGTTGCTCATGCATATCATCTATTCTCTCCACTTGCATGCTTGCTCCAGAGAGGGCAAAGATTTAATGAGGATGGGGCTAGCTTTAGCAGTTCTCACCCTTCCTCACACCCTACATCTCAAAGAGCACTGAAAGCCTCTTTGAAGTCGGAATAGACACACATTGAACTGTCCCAATGCACACATACAATCTGGAATTTTCTCATCAGGTACAAAAACACAAGGTGACTGTTCTCTTCCGGCTGCCCTGGAGGTGAACAAAGCTCTCGAATCAAAGATGTACTGAATTGAGGAGTCGAAAGAAGTTTCTCTATTGCATCTGTCTTTTCGACCTGCAGTAGCAGCCCTTCTCAGTCTCACAGTTTCTATTAGTCAGTTCTTTTTTCCCAGCTCCTCAAGAAGAAATCCTGCTCAGACAAAACAGCACTCTATTTACAGGAAGCTTGACAAGGTCAAAAAGTGACTGTAAAACCGATCTCTTGTTAAAACACATACAGTATCTGCTCTAATGTAGATAAAGCTAGGATTCAGCAATCTCCGATTTGCTATCAAGGCCTTGAAGGTGATCTCAGAGTCAGATTTGTTAAACTTGGTGACATTGTGTTATCACTTAGCAGAGCTAACTCAGTTGCTCCAAGTCCCACTTAATCTATGCAGCTCACTACCCACAGTTTCTGACCTACTTAGTCACTTCCTGTGTTTGATTTTAGTCTTAAAGCCTCTTTTCTGTGTTGGCATGTGACTGCCATTTAATCTTAATCAAACTTCCTTGGACTTTCATTACTGTCAAGTACAGCTTCTCTCACCATAATTCCCGCCCTTCTGAGTGCAAGAAAACTGATTTACAGCCAACAGTCTGCCACTTTCCTTACATTCTATGTTCATCTTTGCTTTGTTTTTCTTCCCATATGAGTCACTTCTTCCCCCTCTTTGGCACATCATGCTACACTTTGTTTCCCTCAATCTGTCAGTGGCTGAGATGCTGCCCTCCATACCTTTACTGCAGAGATCTGGTGAGTATTACAGTGTATGCCCAGCTACCGTGTGCAGATTCAGAAAAAGTTAAACATAAAGAAATTGAATTGGCCACACGCTACTTCAGAAAGTCAGCTTGTTTAATACACTTTTGCTTCTGACCAGAAATGATGACCAACTCAGTTCCCTTATGCCTTGCTTAAGAGCTCCTTATGCAAAACATGTTAAATCTATGCCTCCCCACCTAGCATCTCCCCTGTTACTTCAGGGCACTTCCTAACTTTAGAGATGTTAGTCTTACCAGTTTAAGGACTTTCCCAGTTCTCACTGGTTCTATATGCTGCAGTAATGTGCCTTTGAAACAGACTCCTTCAGCCAGTTTCCTTCCATGACCAGAATCCAATCTAAAGATGTTAATACAATTCCATGGTGACTTTTGCCTGCACAGGGGTACTTCTGAACTGATGGGGTCTGTTGATTTTCGAGATTCTTTTACCAGGACAGAGAAGTTCAAAGATGTGGCATGATGCTCTTAGTGGGCCAATGCTCTTTGAATGTCACATACAAAACATTTACTGGCCATGTCATCTGCATGTAACATGTAGGAGAGATTTGTTCAATCCCCTCTCACATGTATGCTCTTTCCTGACTTTTTTCAATATGCCCAGTTCTGCTTTGCTCTCTTCCTCCTACTTCTGTGCTCATCAGCACTCATTCACTTTGGGATCTTCTTGTTATTAACATCTGGATGTTGTGTGACCCATCACTGCGTGCAGCCTTGCCCTCTTAGGAGGCAGAAAATTCCATACATTTTGGAAGGACAAATTAGCTACAGGCTATTCTTACTAAGCCTCTCCTTCAGCTTATCTCAAATTGTATTTTTGAACTGCAGTCACTACACACTGTAAGTTGAAAACAACCACTTGAGCCCTTTCCAGCAAGGCTTTGATACTATGCATGGAGGAGAGATAAGCAGCACATTGAAGTTGTGGTATCGCTGTAGCTGAGGGCAAGGAGTGAATGGAAACATACCCTCCTTCTGGCACTGCCTGGCTCTGGATGAGGGGAGAGGAACGAACTGAGCAGCTTGGGTTCACACGCATGGCGGGAGCCAGCGGCCTCTCAGCTGATGACAGATTAGACTGAGGGCCTGGTTAGTGGGATGACTGTGATTAGGCTTCAGCAACATCTGTCTCTAGCACTAAAGGAAGCACTGCTGTGGGCTGTGATTTTCTCAGCAAACTGTAATTATACCAGGAACCTCATTCCTGCTGTTTTTCTCAACAACTTAAGTGCAAAAAAAAAAAATGTGAGTAAGGGTGCAGGAAAGCTGAAACTGTGAAAGGAGCAGGAAAGAGGCACCTGTTTATTTTTGTTCAGCTCATTCCAATTATTTTCTCTCAGTTTCTTAGTTTGTATGAATCACAGACTGTTTTCTCCTGGAAGTCAGTGCCAAGGTTTAATTACCTGAAGTTGGCCTGCCATCCACCTGAAGTTGCTAGCACACTTCCTCTCTGTCCACTTATGACTCATGGCATCTTAGACAAGTGTGGTGGCACTTGCAGAAGGTGTCATACCAACCTTTCCTTGGCAGTGCCACCTCTTTCCTCCCATAGGGACAGCAGTATCGAGTGCTGGTCTCTGATGACAGCTGTTCTCAGGGCATTCCCAGAGAGGTATGGCCTGGGCAGAACTGTGGGATATGGGAGATTTCTCAGGGTGAGTTTAAACCTTACTCCCAAAGATCCTGTCTACACTAGGATTTAAGGGTTTGAACATGAAAAGTGTTAGGTTGTATGTACTAACTCTCTGTTTTAAAAGATACAGACAAGACAGTAGAAGTTTGATCTCCCAGTAACACATGGGAAGTTTTGCCAAAATAACGATGTCAAAAAAGAGCAGGATTTCCTTGCAAGATTTCTCTGCAAGAAATTATAAAGTTTTCAGAAAAAGTTTTTGAAAAGTTCTCAGAAAAAAAAATTTTTTTGTGCAGTTGTAACTCCATGGTAGCTCATATGCCATTCAGAATATAAGAAGAAACAGATATTTTTTTAATGTATGTGTGGGAGAGGAGGAGAAATATCTGAGAGGTTGCCATCCAATATTTAAGATGTAGGCAAGGTCAAAATTATTCAAACTAATCTATGTACTTATATCTTAACTTTTCTCATAGCATTAATGCAACTTTTAGTATACTTTGAAAGCAAGAGTGTCTTGTCTATGTTAAGCAATTTTATATCAACACCATACTCATCTAGAAGAAAGCAGTATTGTTCCTTACCAGCATGTCTGCCCTTCATCCTGCAGCACATCTGGCAGCACAGCCAGGGATGAGAGTGTGGCAGCAGGAACTCGACCCTTGGGTCTGAAAGCACTGGGAAGGCTGAACACTGGCAAGCAGATCCCTATCTCCAGAGCCAAGCCTCTGCAGGCTGGTGACACCTCTGGAGTAGTCTGGAATTGGTTCAAATGGCTGTGGACAAGGAGGAGAGAGGAAAGGTTAGAAGGAAAATGGAAAAAAATGCCTCTTGCACATTTCACTTTCTTTTCCATCTGTTTGTGTGCTGTTGCTGTGAGCTATTAAACAGCTGCAGTGCTCTCTCCCAGAAGAGACTGTGGTTCAGTGGAGATGGAGAATGATCCCTATAGCTTAGCGCATTGGGAGCCCCCTGGAATGGAAGGGACCATAGGAGTAATGTTTCTCTGACTGACAATTCTACTAAATACATTTGGGAATTCAGCCCTTGGGGCAGGAGGTAGCCAGAGATGCTGTTCTGGCTCCTCAGACCTGAGACTCCTGGCAGGCAGTGGGTACTGCTGGGTACTTCTGACTCATTGTCAAACTAGGTGAGTCCCTCTTGTTTCTTGCCTTCCAAGCAGAACCTCCCAACTCCCCTGAACTGGTTCCAGAATTTAAGGAGAGCAGATTACTCAAGCAAAAGGTGTTTGCAGACTTTGAGACTGTAGCTTGGGGAGATAAAGGTAGAGAGGGAGGACCAGGAGAAGGTGGAGTGGGTGTACAGTGAGTGCCAAGGCCTGAGTGAAAGAGCAGTTTTTTTTGCATCCATTCAGACGCTTGGCAATTTCCTGCATTGTTCCTGCAATCAGCATGCTCCACCTGCTTTTACTTAACCATTTCCTGTTTATGGCTTCCAAAAACTTTCTGGTGAAATCACTAATCTGCCACAAGATCAGTCTTTATGGTCCCTTTGGGCAGGCTTCACTCACTTTTTTTTCTCTGTCTTCAGTACACACATCTTTCAGACTGAGGCACTGTGTTCTGTGTGTGCATGTCTGCATGTGTGTGTGCTTGCAGTCAGTAGCTATGTCAGG
Organism: Parus major; assembly: GCF_001522545.3. Classification (NCBI taxonomy): domain Eukaryota; kingdom Metazoa; phylum Chordata; class Aves; order Passeriformes; family Paridae; genus Parus; species Parus major. Next base: position 28,819,085 of record NC_031774.1, on the reverse strand, counting down.
AAACTATGTGCTTGCTCATGAGTTCTTTCTCTTAACATATGGCCTTTTTTTTCCTTCTAATGCTTGCTGGTTTTTGCAAATTTGAGCAAAGAAACAAACAGTAGCACTGAGGGCTGGTGCCTCTTTCTGCAGAACAGAGGGCTCCAGGTATTTAGAGGAAGGACTCTCCCCATTGCTTTCAAGTATCTAAGTGCTCTCCCACCATTGAGGAATTTGTTCTCTGCATAGCTTGCCCATGCTTCAAATTGCTTTCTAGATTTGGAAACAGTAGGCACTAGTCTGCTGTTCAGTTTCTCAGATGTGCAAGGCAAGGTGTGAGGAGAAGGAAGGGTAAACCAAAGAAAAATAAATCTTTCTTACAGAGATGGCTCCCACAAGCCCATCATACACTTAGTCATGTCTTACAGAAATCACTAGAAATGCCTGCACACTTCAAGTCTACTCTCCTTAGCCATATTGCAGATAGCACTACAGCCACCACTGAAATAAAATGTATTTTGTTTTGTCACTGCTTTTCCTGTTTGTTTACTCTTTTTGTTTCTCTTCTGAAGCAGTGAAAATAGATTCTTAAGCTTCCTCTCTGATTCTCATGCTCTTGCACAGTGCTGCAATGTTTGGGTTGCGGTGAGCACTGCAGGGGAATGTTCTCTTCTTAAAATAAATCATGGAAACATTTCTGTTGGAAGCAGGGCTTGTAGAAGTTTACTTTTTTTAAAAAAAGAAGAATGTCAGGCCAGCTTTAGCCTGGCATTATATCCCTTTAGAGGGAACAGACGTCTGATGCATGTCAGTGTATATGTACTGACATGCATATATATATATATATATATATATATAAAAATATATATATATGTTTGGTTTATTTATATGTATATATGTGTGTGTATTTATATATATATGTATGTTATATATGTTATATATGCTTACTCTGTCAGTTTAGGCATAGAAGGAATTGATCTACAGTGTGCACCAGCACTGCTACTGAGCTGTTTCACACTTTGGAAATGAAGTTGATGCACTCACTTGTTTCTGGATATTTTAACAAGAACACTAAACCCCCACTCCCCATTTTAACTGTAATATAAACATGCAGCAGTATCTCTTTTGTATGGGTTATAAGGGATGACCCTTATAACCATCACTGATGATGGTAGCTGTCTGCTGTAGGCAGAGCACAACCCCACTTAGAGTTTGCTGAAGTATCCTTCAAGCTGTTTGTTAGCAGCTTTTGAACTTCCATCAGGGAAAGGAAGCAGTTGTTTTCTGCATAGAAGTCTCTTTCAGATTAACCCAAGTATGTAAAATGGTTACTTTGGTTCCCATCCAGCACAATTCATTTAATATTTTGTGTTAGGGTGCTTGTCATCGGTGGCATTTGCCCAGGGTGAGTCACACCCCACCAATGATCTGAGAGAGTCCTCAAATCTTTCTCATTTTCATTTTACAGGGTACAGCCCTGGTAAATTCATTATCATATTGGACCTCACAGCACTTTATAGAGCAGCTCCTTTTCTTCTAACCAGATTTCAGCCCAAGAGGCAACTACTTCCAAAAGAGATTCTCTGGTTCAGTGTCCACCTTTGTTTTCCAAATGTTTCTTTCACCACAGTGTTTTCTGCTTACACTGTAAATTTGGGTGCACTCAAGATATTTTTGCCTTCTTCCTCCACCCCAGAACTGAAGGAAAGCTGAACTGTATGAAAATGAAGTGAGAACTGAGACCCTCAAGGAAAATGGCAGGAGGTGTAGAGGACCACGCAAGACTCTTTCCAGGAAATGGGCAGAAGGTTCATCACATGAGTCACTGTAACCTTAGATGACTAAATTCTTGAAGAATAAACTGTCAGGAATATGATACTGCTCAGGACAGTTCCGGAGGGAGACGAAACCTTCTTAAATAGCTGTTGTTTGGTTTTTCGTACGTGATTCATTCCCGAGGAAATTGCTGAGTCTCTGGCCAGGAACAGGGGAAAGTGCATGCAGTGCCAGCCCTCCTCAGTGGAGACAGCAGGCAAGGAATGCTGGGGTGCACATCCCACTGCTCTTGGCACCAGCTATCTTGCCCAAGGAGCTGAGAAGGAATCAGGAGCACTCCATGGCTGTCCTGCCCAAGTGAATAGAATAAAACAGGATCACTAGTGCTCATCTGCCAACTGAATCAATTCACAGCATTCACACAGTTTTTGTGTACCAGCAGATATGAGACCAGGAGGAAATGAAGGTATTCAAACTCTAATTCCAGCTTCTTTTAAAAAGTTTTCTTGCTCTACCTGCTCCAACCAGTTAACCAAGCTCTAGCAATAAAATTGGCCCAAAGCTGTGAATTTGGATTTCAGAGGTGGTCTTAAGATTTTAAGCCAGTAACAATAGAAGCAGTCAGATGCCCCCCAGAGCTACGTCCAGGGGAGCCAAACTAGCATTAACAGCACTGGGAAATGTTTGCAGTAGTATCTTGAGTGTAGAAAAACCCCAGTGTTCCAGCACGCTGCTGTCAGTTCCCGTCTTGATGAGTTTCACCCAAGCATTTAACATTTTGGCATTAGTTCTGTGTCTCATAATGCCATTTATGTAATGATTGCTCATTTGGTTCCCATTAAAATAATGGTATTTCTTCTGCAAACCACTGCTTGTAAAAATCAAGCCACCCAGTTTCTCTTTAGATTGTAATAAAATAAATAAATAGTAGGATACACACTATAATTCTCAGAAAATGGAGGGGTTTTCTTACCCCTCTTCAGCATACAAAGTTCAGACATTGGAATTAGGAATGGGAAAGATCTGTTAAGGGTTGATGAATCCATCTCCTGCAAAAACACAGTGTAGTTACTCCCCAGCAGATGTTCCTCAGGTACTATATTGATAAAAGAGTCTACAGCTCTCCATAGTCATGGGGAGAGAGTAATTTCTCTCTTAAAACTGGAGAAATGGAAGGTGTAGTTTTCTCAGGTCATCACAGTGCCACTATACTCTATACTTTGAGACAGTATAGAATGATTCCTTATATTGTATATACCAGCACTTTGAGGAATTCAGTTTCAAATGTCTCAAACAATGGGGGTTTCACCGCTTCCTGTGGGAGCCTGCTTTGCAGCCTAACTCATTTCACCATCTGGAGCGTTTTCCTGAGTGTCTGCTCACTTTAAATTTTCTTTGAATTGTGTACCCACTATTTCTTCTTAAAGGTAATTTGCCAAAAGTTTCTGTTGTGTGAAATTCACATTCTTTTTTATTTTTAATGAGTATTGAGAAAACTCTGAAAGATTAATGACTTCTTCTCTATGCTTTTTCTTCCTCAGAAATAATAATAAGTAATTAATAATATATTGCTGCTTTTTTAGCTGTTCTTCTCAGCAATTTACAAGGAAGATCAACATTGTTGTACTCTTTTTACAGATGAGAAAAATTGAAGCCCAGGGCAGGAAACAACTTGCCTGAGATCATTCAATGAGCCCATAGCAAGACTTGGATTTTTAAGCAGTCTCCACAGTACTGCCCTACTTTTTTCTTACTTTTTTATTTTTTTGGCCCAGTCTAGTTCCCTTTGGCTTTGTTGGAGTACCTAGGAAGGACAAACTTTCCATGAACTTTATTCAGAGTTGCAATATTGTAACTGAAAGTTCAGCTTGTTGAATATTTAACAGTTACTATCTTTCCAGTGTGTTGGTCAAGCATCCTAATTAAGCAGTGATAAATAAAACCAACAAAGCATTTTAACAGACTAATTCAGTCCCCAGGGCCCCCGAGCTGAATTTCCTTCAGCTAGCCTGTGTTTTCCCAGTTGCAGATTGAGCACAGTATATATCAAGCACACTCTTATCAGCACACTGCAGGGAGATTTCCTTCCTCCTCAGTGCCACCGTGCTTACTTCACCTGTTGTATTTCCCTTAGCTTAGTGGTTTTCAGAAAGTGTGTTTCTCAGAATCTGGATAGTTGCTGAATTATAAATCTTTCAGTTTGGAATAATAACACCCCAATGTGTACAACATGTTACCCTGGGTAGGGAGCCATCCTCAGCCGAGCCGTGAGCGGACTTACCTGGGTGTCAGAAGCAGTGTGGCCTGAGCAGCACAGAGCTTTCTGTGGGCTGCCAAGAGATAGAGGGTTTCTCTTGCTTGCCTTGAAGCTTCTACCTGTCCAGCCTGTCATTTCAGTGAATATCTTTGGTGGGACTGGAGACACCAGAGCAGATGGTACGGTGAGTGTTGTTCCACATGATGTCTCCACATGGAGAGGTGAGGGCAGCCAATCCTGCATGCTTGCAGTCTGGTGTGCAGGGGCCTCGTAAGTGCCCCACGCTCTGGAGAGTGAACTGATCACAGATGAGGTGCAGCACTCTGTGTGGATTGAGAATTGAGAAATCAGGGATCTGGGTAGGCCAGAGTTAGAGCTGAGGGACAGCACACAGATCTTCCTGGCTGCTGACCATTGTCAAAGTATACCAGCAAGTGAAGTCTGTAACGTTATTCCCCTTCTGCTCCTTCAGGCCTCCTTCATTCCAGATACCATGGCACCATCATCTGAGGATTTACTGAAAGCCAGAGGACTGCTGTAGGTCACTGAGCACATTACCTTTGCTTTCAAACTGAGTTTGAGAAACTACCAGCAGTGTCAAGTCTGTGTCTCCTGGCTACGTGAATAGAGGAAGCTAAGAAACAACAAAGATTACATAAAGCAGGGAAATCCCCCTCAAACTTCTCCCAGACTACCTCAAACTGAAGCTGATTTGCATACATACAGTACAAATAACTTTGCAATGGCTTCTAGCCCCATGAAAAGGTTACATGTCCTTGCTTATAATGATATAATCAGGCCAGTTCTCCGAGTTGAATCACTCAGAGAAGATAAAAGATTGAATCAGAGCCTGTGCAGAAATCTAAGCAGTTTTATGTAGTATGTAGGCCTGCTTCAGGTGCAGATCTGGGTATGACTATTCCACACAAAATCAGTGGGAACTGTTCAATGCCTGTTAGTAACCAGCAGTTATTCTAGAAAAACAGTGCGGGGAAAACCCTGTGTTATGTTTTATAATTAGTGATTATGGATGGGCGGTATCATACATAGCTTCCTATACCTGTTTGGTAGAAAATGGACTTTACTGAAAACTAGAAAAAAGCTATGGTATTCTAGTAGTTAAAAACTATTGTCATCCACCTTACAAAACCTGAGACTCGTATGGCCTGGAATTCTTGAGTGATGCTGTTCAAAAAGCAGTGGTGTTAAATAGACTTCAAAGATTCCTGTGATTTGTTTTAAACATCATGGTTTAACAGAAACAAACAGGTAAGCAAAAAGACAGCATATTGGAAATGCACATTTACTGGTTTATCTAAAGCTCAAAAATGTAGTTGGTTAATATGACACTACAGAACTATTTTTTGTCATCTTCTATGCACTAAGAATGACCATGTTCATAAGTCATCATCATGCCTATGGAATGCCTGGATTCTTGTTGAAGACAGGTGGTATTTTCTGTTCCCTTGCTTAGAGAGTGGGGCTTGGGGCTTTGTTTGTTTGATTGTTTGTTTGTTTTAATAGGATGAGAATATAGACTTCTCAGAGGCTGTTTCTTTGGAAAGAATTTCTTGCTCACTCTATCTTCTTATTGAAATAAGTTCTCAGATACATTTCCTGTCAGCCGTCTCCCAAAGCTAGATGGAGTATAGACAACTTCACTTATTCTCTCCCAATAAATTCACAGAAGGGCTTCCTGTACATTTTTTGGGTTATCAATCAAGCCAGCTCTGTATTAACATTATGTACATTTGGGTAATGTTGTAGATGCTTTACTGTAAATACCAAAGCTGTTTTAAACAGTCTTAGAGGTGCTTTTGTCAGTGCAGCATATTTCCCTTGAGGAATATGGGAAATGAGAGTTACCATCATTGCCAGTATGGTTATTCCAGGACAGCTATATGAACAACTCTTCTCTAGTGCAGCTGTTTTTTGTATAGTTAACAAACAGGGCTAAAGAGGAAAACTGAGACACAGTTTACTTTGACAACTTGTGTAACAAGCCTTATGTTTCTTCTACAATATCACCTCTGTTAATCATGGCTTGTTACTGTGAAATATCCTACTTTTCACTTTCCTCCTTTCAGGTTTATTCTAACTTTTTTCAAAGCTTTGGTACTGCACAGTAGGAACCAGCCCAGGTATGAGCTGGCTGTTCTGCAGAGTCCTTCAGGCACCTGAGGGCTCTCAATTGGTCATTTGGAGAGACTGGAAAAGAAATACCTATTTGAATAGGCCTGGGATGCCTTGCAATACAGTTCATAGCAGCAAACCTGAGGACATGATGTGATCTGACTGATAATTAGTACCTTGGATATTTTGGTCCTGGTAACTGCGTGTGTTTCCTCAGCTTGTGTTCATCAGCTCACAGGTTGCTCAGGAAGGCTTTCATTTTGGTTTTAAATATTCCCTCTCACAAATAGGAGTCTGTTTGCTACATAAAGTGTCTAATCACAGCCACATAATATCCTTTATTTACATAGAGAGCTTCATCCCAAAGCACTTTACAGCCTGGCATTGGCAGAGGACTAAGACTAGAAGAGGAGCAGCTTATACTGGTTGAAAAGCAGGCTCCGATCTCAGCCTAGATATTAATAAAGCATATAAAGTGAAGCCATAGTATTCTCTCTCAATCCAAGGCAATTTGCTATTAGTTAGAAAATATATTGCTATAAGCTGTGTTCTGTTCAACTCTAGAAAACGTATTTGAACTGTCAAACATGAGCTGTAGTAGAGAATGTCCATCTTCTTGCTCATCCCATTCTCTGTTCATAGGTACTGGCTACCAAAAGTCAGTTTTCCTGGAATATTAGGGTGGTGCAAAGTACCCTAGCAAGTACAGTATTCTCAGCAAACACATGCTGGCCTTTGGAGAGCTCTGGCAAAGAATGGTAAAGAGGCTTCAACTAGTCTAAGGTTTGGCTCTAGAGTACATCAGAAAATTTGACAGCCAGAATAAGGAGAGTTTGGACACTGGTAACTAGAAGAACAACCAGACAGGCAGAAAAAAGAGGATCATTACATGCACATCAGTCCATTTTCAGCAAATCTCTACAATTAGTTCATAGTGAATTTAAAACCTTGTTTTGTTTTACATATTAAATGGGTTTCCAAGTGATTGTTTGCTGGAGGAAATAGCAACTTCACAATATCATTCAGAAATATTGTGATTGAAGTGTCTTGTCTTTATTGTGTGTTTCAGACCAAAAGGATCAAACAAATTCAGTTTGGGAAGGAACCAATCCTGCCCTGCAGCCCATAAGAGTGAGAAGCAGTGCCTTGAAAGATACTTCACATGATGCTGCTTTACCCAGCACTACTGGCGAGACTTCAAGAAATACATCAAATCTATAGAAAGGACAAATGAAACCTCCCCAAAGACTGAATGAATGATGACATTGGTTTTCAAAAATCTGGTGAAGCAGAGAAAGAACATTCTTTGTCTTCTTCTTCTCTTGTCTCTTCAAAGACTAATGGCAGAACCAAGTGCTGTTCTTAATATGTGTGGGGCCATACTTAACTCTGAACTTATGAAAAGCCTGTCTTTAGGTTAAGTGGCTTAGTAATAAAAGCCTCTGAACAACATACATGGTGCTGAAGAAGTGTAGGCCACATGTGCCTTCCTAATTCACCTCATCAGTTTGGAGGAACCAATGGCCAAGCACAGGAGTGTCCACAGCCCAAAACACAGTGAAACATTCACTTTTTATTTTAAGAGAATGATAAGCCCACTCAGTGGTTTGATAACGAAGCAATAGTACAGTAAGAACTTATTCCTGTAACTCACTTGGAAATCATCGGAGATTATGTAAGAGTTACAAATAGCTGGGCACTGTTCAGAATGTTAGGAGAACAGGTAGCAATCTAAACTGTGAGAAGATCAATGTATATTACAGCTGCTCAGCTTTCTCTGCCTTCAAAGCACTTCTGAAGTATTCACAACATGACTGCAAATCACAGAACTATTTACTCACCTTAGAGATCTAGAGAATGTATGACCTGCTCAAGGCCTCTAAAAGCATCACTGGCTGTGCTGTGATCAGGATCTGGTTGTTGCTGGCTCTCAAGCTTACAGGAAAGCCATGGGTTCAGTTAGTGCTGCTTCATGGTCACCACTGGCCTGGTTCCGTCTTCTGCTGTCCCTGAGCACTCTCTTGAACTGTACAGAAATATGAGAGGTCTGGAGTACTCCCGAAGTGACTGTAGGTAACCCAGCAAGGAAATGAGCTGCAGTGAGGCCACCTCAGGCAGCCAGGCAGGCAGGTTGCCATCTGCTGTTTGCTGTTGCTGTTTGGGGGTGATGAGAATGCTCCTGGGAGCACGTGGCCCCTACTAAAAAATATTGCACACCCTGAAGTGTAGCAGTGGCAGAGATGTGGAAGCTGATGTTGCATCACTCCCAGCCACCAGCCAGGATGGCATGGAGAGGGTATCTCTGCAGCTATCTGCTTGCATGCCTTTGGGCCTTGCACACAGCTTTGGGCTCTCCTTTAACAAGGAAGTTTCCATCACAACAAGGAAGTTACTGCATTTCAATAAGCTACTTCTAAAAGTAATATATTTCACCCTAGGGAAGAGCAATTTTCCAGCTTCAGTGTTACAAGTTTTGTGCTTTGAAGAGACCTTTGTAACATATAATTTTAATTTTGTTTTAGCTAAGATTTGGATTTTCTTCTTGACAGTGCTGCACTACCGGCCACTCAAACCCTGCTTAACTTGCTTGTAGCCATTTTATCTGAGTATCTTGTAAATATTTGGTAGAACACTCAGACAGAGAAGCGTTTTTTGCTCTTACAGTCACATGCCTGGTTCCAGGACCTTTAAGAAGTACAAAAGACTGAAGGCAGGGAAAATTCCACTGAGCTGCATTCAAGTCTCCAGGGAGCAACTACACTCTGTTTAGACTAAAATTTCTCATTGCTGTCTCTCCCTATTTAAAAAAAAAAGTAGAAGGATTGAGAGGGGAAGCTAGAGGGTTTCATTATTATAAACACCAGAATGCAAGCACTATTTTCATTTATTTCTCTCATACTGTGGAGCCATTTGCAGTTAGAGAGGGAGATAAGCTTTTCAGTGCTGTCTGGGCTACCTGGGAAATTTCCATCAAGTTCTAAAATGTTTTACAAATATTAGTGAATTAAAGCTTAATCCCCTTCTTCTCAGCCCCATGAAGCTAGTGCAGTATAAAGACAGGGCTAATGAGACCCAGGTAATTGTGCTTTGCTGAAGTCACAGGGAGAGCATGGTAAGAGAACTTGGGTCTCTGAGTCCCAGCTTTTCCTCTTACACTACAAACAACACATATTCCCTCCCTTTCCAAGGCATGCTAGGATATAGTGAAAACATTCTGGCCTCACACCTTGAAACAACCTTGGATTTTCCCCCTTGCTCACAACTGCTGTCCCATGGAATTAAGATGTTGAAAAGATCAAAGAGGAATGTGAAATGGGGAGAAAAAAAAAATCAAGTCACTACTCTGTCTGCCTTGGGTGTGTTCTGCCTCCACTGCTGCCAGTGGAGCTGGTGTTATGTTGGGAGCGACCTCAAACACGTTTGTATGTACTTCCATATAATATTCAGGCAGAACTGTGGTAAAAATGCCATAATCAACAAGAGAGTTTGGCTGACAAGTAAATCGGACAGATGAGCCAATAAGTCACTCTTGTATTGAATATATGTAATTTCATTATCCTTCTGTATGTGACCTGCATTTCTTACTGCTTCTTATTATTAGCATCCTGTAATGACAGCTGCAGCCATCCCTTTCTCCTCTTCAGAAGAGGAGGATTATCCATCAGCCAGTTCTTCTCCAGTGGTATGAGTGAGATTTTTACCACAGGAATTAATGATCAGTTGAAGAGAGCTGTTCCCAGCAGGGCCAAACAAAAAGCAATGTGCACATAAGTAATGAAGTGGAAGAGAAGGAAACAAATCTATAAAGTTCTTACATTATTTTCCCCTTAACTTCCCTTGTTCACACTGATAGATAACCAGACATGCAAAGCTGGATGCATATTGACAGTGACCAGTGTAAGCAGGACTGAGAGCTTCTCCCACTGTGCAAGCAAACCTGAAGTCAGTCAGCTACCAAACGAGATCAGCATGTACCAGCTATTCCAGCCCTTGCAGATGAGAGATATCTGGAGGAAAAGCAGTCCTCCTGTCTCTCCTGTCACCTTACAACATACCCCAGCACTAGAACCTTCGGCCTCTTAACGCTGTTACCTTTCGTGACAAGGCTCCAGCACTGGTCCTTGGGTAGGCTGCTTCTCTAGCACCCTTCCCTGTACAGGATCCAAACTCAGTGCAAATGCTGTGCACAGTGCTCATTTCATTCCCTGCTGAAAGGCAGCCAGGCCTGAGGTGGAACATGGCAAGCGCTTCGCCGCACCTGGCAACTCCACACAGCTGCTGAAAACAAGCAAGGAAGAAAGCCGTGTACAAATGCAGGGGAATTTTCACATAGGCAGGATGTAATTAGCAGAGCTGGAATTTGGCCAGGACACTGGGGTTAAAACACTGGCTTGCAGGTAACACACTGGGGTCTTTCATAATTCAAATGCTCAGGATCTCCCATTTCCATTTTACCTGGAAGATGTCAGAGGACTGTTCCCTATTTAATGGTCATGGGCAGCTCTCGAACATCTGACAAAGGAAGAAGTGTCTAAATGGTGCTGCACCTGCAGAGCTTCTCTGCCAGCAACTGCCCACCATGAACAACAGCTGAAAGGATCACATCCTGACAGGACCACGGCTGTACTGCTGTAAAACACACCTCCATGCCTTGGGGTTCACTTCACCCCTAAACCTCATTACTCAGTTTTTCGGCCCCAAATCCGTTCCAAACAGAAAGAGAAGATGATAAAATGAGGGCAGCACCTTACACATAAAACATAAGATAGAGAATATTACCATTAAGTGTTGCTTCAACCCTATTCTGTGCCATTTGAAATAATACCAGATAGCTATTGGACAAGAGAGAATTTAGATGAAGCACTTCCCCCCAGTGTAGATGAGAGAGCTTTTCCAACTGGCCTTGCCAGTAACACACAGAGCGTGAAGAGCTTTTGCCGCCTTCTTCCTTCCAGCAGGGAAATCGTGTTCAAAGCAGCAAAACATTTTTTTCCACTTCATGATCTCACTTTCTGTATAAGCAATTTTTCTGTTTACTATGAGGATGTTGAATGTCCACAAAAGACTGGGGAAGTCATTCATGAACCTCACATGTATCAAGTCTGCATGATGTTTCTACCATGATGTGGGCCACAGTAAATAATAATTGAAAACCTCTAACCCCTTGTCAATCAGACCTTCAGACATGTGCAAAGAGCTGACTTCCCCTGTGTAGTGCAGTGTGTGCAGACAAAACAAGAAGTGTTCCTGCCATCTGAAAAAGCATAATCTCTGCATCAGTAAGTCATAAAAAAGGGACCCCTCCTCTACCTCTGAGCTTAGCATACCAGCCTTTGGTTTACTAGGGAAGGAGGAGGGGGTTTTTGTAAGCCCAGGCTGCCATGCAAGCCCCCTCTTTGTCAAGTGTTGTTTAATACAACCACCAACCAAACTTGATGAGAGTACCTCAGTCAGTGGGACAACAAACCTACAGACAGCCTCCAATGGCAAAATGCACTGGGGAGAGTAAAGAACGGGCAGCTGCAGGCAACAGGAAATCCAGCACTAATAAATAAAATGTCTTATAGCCAGAAAGAGGAAATAAACAGCAGCAGCACAAACTGAGAGGACAGAAGAGAGCATAACTGTGGCATGGGAATCACTGAGTTACAGTGAGCTTATTTTTACAGAACGTTGTCCCGGTTTGCTATGTGTTCAGACTGCAAAAAAGTGGGGGAGTGGGGGGACTGCTCAAAGAGAGGGTCTCTATCAGAAGTTGTCAACAACCACTGTAATTAAGGAAGCAGCCAGAGCACACACAACCAGAGCTGCTGCCAAACTGAAATGAAAGCATTTTTTGTTTTCAGCTGTAGCCCCAAAGGATAATAAAAGATGGTTCTACCATGCCAAGTGAGGAGCTGCAGGGACACCATTTCTTGATGGCCCTCCTCCCATCCTTCCAAAATTATACACTGTGGGGAAGCAGTGAGTTACTGTTCCTAAGTGTGCTTTCAAAGCCTGTGCCTGCACACCCCATCTGACTGCAGCCACCTGGGAAGGCCGGCCGCAAGACAGGTGGGTCCTCAACCACCATGGTGACAATGGAGGTGGCACCAGCTGAGCTCTTCCCCCAGCCAGTGGGGTGTTCTGGCACTACTTGGTTCAGATTACTGGAGCTGCAACACTGGATTTTTCTCCCCTTGCCCTCAGCTATAGGTTTCACCACAGCCCCATAGCATTGCCACCACCAGTGAGATCTGTCACATTCAGAAGAGCCATGCACTACTTTCTTCCTGAGGACAGCTGCATTTAGGGGGCTCACTGGTGCCTTGGCAAGGACTTTTGTTGGTGGCACACCAGCACCGTGCTCTTCTTGCTGCTGACAGCACAGGGGGCCTGCGCCCATGCAGCAGCAGGTGCTGGGGAGCAGAACGTGGGCTGGCAGAGCCCAGGAGGTTGGCATTGATCTTCAGCTGTGGGACATGTGGCTTTCACTGGTGGCTGTAGAAACTGGTGTGCAGGTTCAGTGAAGGGAAAGAAGTCATTCAGAAATTGCATGCATATTTCTGAATTCATTCATTGCATGGTGTTTGCCTTTCATCCTCCCCCCTGGGCTCTGTGTGCATTGCTGGCATTCTCTCCCAATCCTATATAATAATTCCCAGGTCTCCGCAAGCCACTGCCTGCCAGTGGAGCCCAGAGTCACTGGCTCGCCAGCCCGGTCACATGAAAAGTTACACGCGAAGGTTTAATGCTTTCTCCTGACCCCAGCCCCTGTTCCTGTGAATCCCCTGCAGTGTTTTCCTAATCAGGTGCCAGGGAAGCTTTGCACTGAGCAGGGTGCTAAGAAGGTGGCTATTTATCTGCAGCATTTCCAGAGTCTCTGAGCTCTCCTGAGCCCTAAATACAAGCAGTGGAAGCAGGTGAATGTCTGTCAAGGCTGCCATTTAGACCTGAAGCTGCTTTCCAAACAAAGGCACGTTGCAGTTGCCTCACTTGTTCTTTCCCAACTGCTGCACTAATGGTTAATTGCTTCAGCAGGCATGGAAATCACTTCTCAAAGCCTGCATACATAGCTATGGTCCAGTAGAATTTTAACCTTCACTGGACATTGACAATATGTCTGTTACTAGGGTGTCAAAAAAAACCCCACAGCCCTTCCATTACCAAATTCTAGGTGATGCAAGTGTTTAGTTCATCACACAACTTGTGAAAGTGGTAACATACTGACTTTTCTGTCACACTTATATATGACATATCAGAAAAAACACATGCTTGTGGAGAATCTCAAATGGAAGCGATCTTTTCTTAAATGTGGATGAAAGGCAGAAATATTCAATGGCTGTTTCTGATATCAGCAGTTAAAGCAATTTCCTGCTATCAGTGTTACGGGAGGGAGGGCAGGTATCTCCTGCAGGAAGAGTTCTTGTTCTCCACCTGATGTTTTCATGTAGGATTTCACACATGGCAGTGTATGATTCATGCTCAGCTTTTGGAAGCATGGGAGTTGTGTCTGGCAGTCAGGGCCCTGTGTTCCTCTGGGTTTCATACAGACCACAGAAAGATAAGCCAGTTGTACCTTTGAGCCAGACTGTTGGATAATCAAACTGAGCATTTGATTTCAGTTTTGGTCCTTTTTTATTTTTGAAGGCAAGGGATGCAGCTTTTTATGAACTCCAGCCTATACCTACATTTTTGTGGGTTTAGGTGAAAAGACCAGGTAAAGTTTTAAGTTGCAGTCTGTTTATATTGTTCTGGTTTAAGCTCTATCATTATCAACATAACTTTTAAAAACATACAAAAAAAGCCCCCAAACTGACAGTGTTTTTCAAATTCTTTGCTTTCTCATATATTCAAAAGTGTAAGCCTGTCCTGCTTGGCTGACTGGCTGTTTGATTATTGCTTGATATGACATTGCTTCATTCTTAACTGTAACCATCAAAATCATCAAACCTGAGTTCTAGTCTCAATTACACTCAAACTCAAACTATAACTTCTTAGTATATATGGTAATTAACAAACTTTGCTTAAATTGTATATTCCAAACTCAATCCAAGCAGGAGTTAAGAAATCCTGCTTCTCCCAGATGAGAGCATGCCTGAATAATATAGAAATTACTTTTCTCATTCAAAAGCATTGGCAAAATACATGCATAAATACTGGGATTTAATCAGCCAGTGCTGTCTCTTTATTTAAAGGAAAAACTTATTTAACCCTTCAGGAGAGATTCAAGCTACCAGTGACAATGCAGGCAGGTCTGAACACCCAAATGGTAATGTGTGTAGAAAAAAGTGTGAGCTGGTGATGTCTGTGTCTGTAATCAGCTGGCATTGTCCACCGTGCCACACAACAGACAGACCAGCAAGAAGGATCTTCCATTTCTGGAAAGTGCTGAAATGGGGGAACACAGCGATCTCAAAATTGTCTTTCCTTCTATGAAGTATTGTCTTCAGGATACTGCTTGACATTCATTCAGTCAAATATTTTGACAATTTGAACAAATAAGCAGGAAATGGTTTGATTTTTTGGCTCCAGTGGGCCACTTGTGAAGAAGAATAAGTAGCACAGCGTGTGCCACGTCTCTTAAATACTCTTGTTTGCCAGAAACATAAGTGGTGTATTTCCCGGGCTGTGGAAACAGTTATCATTTCCAGTCCACCAAGTCACCCTTCTGTCTCCACACACCATCCCCAGCCCCACATAGGGCTGGGGTGAAAGGAAGCATCACTCTGAATTACTCTGTTGTTACTCTGGTGTTTGTGAGGAGAGGGTGCATGTGCACATAACACATTATCCTGTGCACGTTTCTGAGAAGGGCTGTGATTGCAGTCACTTCACAGTGGCACAGAAGAGGAGTAGCAAGCCGAGGTGGGGCATGCACAGGCACCTGAGAGCCAAAGCTGCACCTCTCTCCAGGCTGCTCTGCGGAGCCAGGCCCGTCTTTTCGAGCATGCTGCTGCAGCATACCTTCACGGGAGCCCTGGGCCAGGGCGCTGCGCTTGGGGAGATGCCAGAGGAGCTTTTGTCTGTGCTTTCACTGCGGGTTTAAGTAGTTCGATTAGCATCTGGGTCAGAGCACATGGAGCAGCCCCGGCTGGGGTGGGAGAAGTCACACTGTGAGGCCACACTTGAACGTGGCCACTTTACCGCACCGCCCCGGGTACAAAGCCTGCTTGTGTGGGGCGCGTCCCGCCGTGCGTCACGCCTTGGTTGTCAGTGGCGGTCATGGGTTGTTGGGGGGTGACACAATAACCTCTTTATGCTGAAAAGAATAGCGGGAGGAATTGCGGGAGACCATTGGAAACATAACAGCAAAGAAGGGGTTTGGCTTTTGTCTGTCCCTCAAGGTAAGGTGCCCAGGCAGTCGCTGAGCTGCCTCGGCTGCTCTGGAAGGAGCGCCAGCAAAGCAGCATCAAGGGTGAATGCAGGGCTTTGGGTATCTGGGACTTAAAGAAACACCCAAGGAAGACCCCATGGTATCTCTGTGGTAAAAACATGATAAAACTGCTTATTTAGGGTAGCGTTTTACAGCAGCTCATACTAAAGTCTGGGCTGCCCCGGCCTTCTTGCCCCCACTGCTTTCAACACAAAAGCAGCAACACAAGGAGTCATCTCAAAGAGCTGATCTGTCTGGAAATTAGACTGTGTTTTTAATTACAAAATAAAAGTTTGCTTTATTGGAATGTCTTTTCGTTCAAAGAGAACTGGAAAAATAAAAATATTAGGAACTGAAATGGGCAAAAACAGCCAGAAATTTGAAAAAATACTGATACAAACTATAAAAAGCAGTCAATATTTTTACTGTCACTGAATGTCTATCTCTGTCACTGTCTCCTATGCCAGCCCCTCAGCCATACACTCCACAAAGCAGTTAGCCCAAATAATTCAGATATGCTAAGCAAAGCTACTCTGAATATGGCTTCTAACCTAATTAGTCAGAGCCTTATCCAGTTCCCATGAAAAACAGCAGGAAAGTTTCCTTCAATGCTAATAGATGTAAGATTGGATTGTAGAACAAGCATATAACTTTTGACCAAAAAGTGAAGTTTTTCTAAAGCACTGATAAAATATTCATGCAGGAGAATGTGGAAACAATGTGACTGGAGCAGTCACATTGCTAAATATGTTTCAAGAGAGCATAATCATTTTTGAAACCACACTCATTCTCACTTGTGATGTGTGCTTTAAGGGGAAAACACAAAACAAACGTGTTTTTTTTTAAAGGAAAAAAGCATTTATAATTTCTTTATTGTGGATGTGCAGAAAGACTCTCCCTCTGCTGCTGGGTAAACCAGTTTCTGCTCAATAAGCAGTAAAGCACATCCTAATTTTTAAGAAGCATTTGTTAGGCAAAACAGGGCTTTTTTTAATGATGCTTTCATTTTTTTGCAGTTGGAGTCTTTCTGTTGATGCCAGCTGCTTTAGTTGTAGGTATTTTCTGGGAGGTGGTGTCTGTCAGTCCCACGTGGGGTGTCCCCTTGGCTATCTCTCATAGCCTCCCTTCTATAAATCACAGCATATTAAAAAAAGGGGATAATGCTGACATGTGAACTAATCCCCACATCAAAGAGAGCAATTCTCCCTCCTCCAAACACCCACCCCCCTCTTTTGCTGGGAAAAGTCTAACGCCTAGAAGGTGATTTACACAAAACTTCATCCCAGTTGTTAGGAAACTTGCAGTGCTGCTTACTTGCCAACTGCAGGAGAAACCTGGGAATCAGGGTAACCACAATAGCTAGCCTGCGGCTTCCAGCGTTTGGCAATTCAGGAGGGGGAAAAAAATTGGCTTGTTTCAACAAACTTGTGTGTATGTTGATTGCATGGCAGAATAGGCATGCATACAGACAGATGTAAACGTGACTAGTAATGTGGGTCTGTCTGGGCACATCTGGGTCTGTATGGGCACATCTATGTCTGCATGTGCTTACAAGCACTTGTACAGGCACAGAACTGCCTAGCCTGGCACATGCAAGATGCACCAAAGCACACAGAAATAGCTCTCTCTCCTGCTAGGAGAAAAGAGGGGCAACAGAGAATAAACATTAAAAGCATAAGTCTGTATGGGCATCCAGTGGCCTAGACGTGGGGAGGGCTATCTTAAGCTATTCATTCCAGCTCTGGGCCTGCCTTTGAGCTAACAGTTCAAATGCTGGGAATAGATGAATAAAGAGAATGCTCTGTCTGAGACAGGATTAAAGCATACGCTCACTGCTGCCCTTGCCTTTGCAAATCGTTCCTGTGCACTGATTAAGCGCACAAGATACTTCTAAATAATTGTCTGTCTTTGGAATGCATCTTAAAGGAGGAAAAAATGCTTCTGTCTGGCTAGGTAACTCTCTTTTCCCAACTTAATGCTTAGCCTGTGCCTGTGCTGGGCACACATCCTTCAGGCATACCATCAAAGCATATGTAAAATGGAAAAGACTACAGTGGTGGTTCTGGATTCATAATCAATAAGCAAAAATACGTGCCTCATGTGAAATCTGCTGTAGTGAAGTGCATTTCTATGAGGATATGTATGCATGTGAACTAGATACTTCCACCGGGTATCGAAGCTTCTGGTTGATTAATTCAGCTTACTTGCTGCCTTCTCCTGCCACCCACTCAGGCAGGCAGAGATGCCCTGGGGCCAGCAGGGCCCTCCCCACCCAGGTCATCCCTTGCCCCAGGCCAGAGGGCCATCAATGTCGCTCCCAATAAGTCAGCCAAAAGAGGCACACAAGGTTCACTCCCAGTGCAAGAGTGGAGAACTACTGGATTTTAAAAAATGCATCCTTTATGTAGTCCTTGGTTGGTTGTGGTCCAGCTGCACTCACCGATGCACTTTGGTGCGATTGCACAAGAGCTGAGAGGAGGAAGCAAGTAGCCAGGGGCAGTGAGATGCTCAGGCAGCTCCCATGTCAGTGGCAAGTGCTGGCTTAAAACACTCAGGAAATACAGCCAGAGGGAGAGCATCAGGAATGCCAAGAGACCCATATCTCCCTGACAGGAAGAGCATGGCACATGTGGGGGGGGGGGGGCAGGCAGAGACCAGAAGTTTTGTTGTTCCACTGCTCCCTCCACGTAGATGTGCAGCTCTGCATGTGCCTGTGCCTGTCCCCTGCCCTGTGTCAAGTAGAGAGGATGTGAAAGAAACCCCAGCTTGGTTGAGCCCTCACCTCCAGTACATGGAAAAACAAACACAGCCATTCTCTTGTTTGTTGATTTAGTTCAGAGTGCTCCTTCCATTACAAAACCATTTCCCTGCAGGCGACAGGCTAAAGCCTATTTGCTTATTACTCTGCAAAAGAAAATGATGGGTGCAATTTTCAAGCGCCTCTTCTGTTGATAGACACAGAGATTGAAAGGACAAAGCCCTCCCAGCTACCTCTCAGCTGTGTTTTCTTGTTGGGCATAACTTCTCATGTTTTCTAGCTCAGAAACACATGCTGCATGTATCTTTATCTCCTCTTCTTGAAATATATATTTCTCTATGGGACAGCATTGTGCTTGGAGAGTGAGTCATGTGCTTCATCACAGGTGTTTACACAGTGATGGTGGTGACCACTGAAAGTTTCACCCAGAGCTGCAATTTGCAGGACAGCACATACCCCACACACCCCACTGCAGCATCTGCAGTGACTCAAAACCCCAGAAATGAGCACTTGTGAACAGGGGAGAGGTTTCCTCCTGCTGCTCAGGCTGGTGGCTGCCCCAGCTCCCATTTAGGATGGTGTAAAGACCAAGCCATCTCCTGGAACTGGCACAGCAAAGTGGGGCTCTGGGTGTGAGATACATCCTTGTTGAAGGCAAACACACAGGAAACCTCACAAGTCTCTTCTAGCCTGTTTTTATTGATGAGATGCACCCGTTGGCAGTTCCTGGTGCTGACTGGGACAAGTCTGGATAAAAACTGCAAGAGGAGCACCAAAGAGCTGGCATCAGTTTTGGTGCTTGACTGAATTAGCTGTTTCTACTGAGTCCAGGGCTCACTCTTTGTGCCAACACTACCACCTCCCCTCATCCTCCACCCCCAAAATAATCAAACTAGTCTCAACACCTTTTTTTGTTAGGTTAAATCACTTCTCTGCCAGCTGGTCTTGTAGATGGCAGTTCTTCTGACTGGCCTTTTAGGTGGCTGGCAGTTTACACTCCTCACAAATCCAAGCCAACTGCATTAAAAAGTGAATTTACATTGCAGGGCTGGGGGTGGGAGGGTAGCCCAGGCAATGTCAAAGAAAAAGCGGATCAAAAAGAGCTGCCAGTATTGGATACGTGGGCTGTCTTTTCAGCTGCTTTAGGACACGTCCTTTCAGCACAAGAAAAGCTCAAAAGAACTCAGTTAATCTGTTGTTAAACAGAGTCTGTGATGGGAGACTGGTTTGTCATCGTCCAGGCAGGGAACCGAGCCTCTCCGTAATGGCTGTGAGCTCCTTTGCCCTTTCCCAGCATTTCATATCCATAGTGGCAGGGAGTTCATGGACTGGCACCTTGCTGGCATGGCATGTGAGGCCCCAGGATGCCAGGACCCCTTTCTTCTGGCTGCTCTCTGGAGAAGCAGCAGCTCACAGCACATGCACTATATAGCAAAAATCCCTCTCCATAACTCTCCTGCTTCACACAAGCACTGAAGTGCCTTGCAGGGTGCTGGTGGTGATTTCAGAGAGCTAGGAGCTCAACTAAAGTCCTGAGGCATGAGCTTTAGTATGACTTTCAGTTCTAAGTCTGAATATAGAGATGTAGGAGCAGCCTGACCCACACTAAGGTGTGGCCCCCATGATGCCCCACTGAGCCTCAGTGCCACAGTGCAGCTCTGAATGTTAGAGGCGGTGAGCAGCCCATAGGCTTGCCAACCTACACCTAATTTACCACATCAGGAATATCACATGCATATTGCTCCCACCTAAAATGAATCCCTCCTTCCATCTGGGAAAAAGGAGGTCTTTTATCTTCCTCCGAGTGGAGGATCCCATAGATCCCTACAGAGTAAAACAGTTATTCATTTTTAAGATTTAAAGACATTACTTCATTTTTGTTCATGTATCACATTTCAGTGTCTTCTAAACAAGAGGGAGCTTAATGTTTTTGTGTAACCTTGAACTGAGTAGTACACAACTTTTATTGCTTCATCCTTGAGCTTTCATGAGCTACATTATGTTCTACTACGAACAGAACGTCCTACTTAGGATTGTGTTCCACACGCTTTGGTTGCAACAGCTTCCTAGTGCTTTCTTTGGCCTGCATGTGTATGTAGTTGTATGCCTACATACACATAGGTGTGTGCATATGTATGAATTCATTTCTAATTATGAAATGACACAATGAAAATTTCCAATTCTGAAAATTTTTATTTCATTTCCTTCTTTCTCCACTGCTCTTTAGCTAAGCACACTGGCAGTGTGTTCTAAGGAACAGGATAATTCCCCTGTATGACTCATTTCTAAGGTCTCCCAGGCAGGATTCAGTATGATGGTGTCAGTGGTTGCTGCAAGAGCTGTTTAAATGTCTCTGCACGTAGTGGGCAGTGAAGTGCTGATCTCAGGCAGCGGTGCTAGGAACGTCAGGGTCTGTTTAATATTCACTGGGGATCTTCCTAAAAAGTCAATGAACTTCCCTACGGTTTTGTGAACTGGCTGAGCATTACCATGCAGTTGTTTCAGCTTTTATTTTAGTGCATGTGGAACATTGTCCTGTGAAATTGAACTTTCTGGGTTTGTTTTAATGGCAGACTGTAATTTGATTTTAAATTATCTACTGTCAATGACTTTCACAAGTGAATCGAACACACATCCATTTTCTCCATAACAAATTTGACTGTCTGGAGAAACAAAGGTTGGTAATTAAGCTCACAGCAGTTGATAAGGATGGAGCCTAGGCAAGGCCTAAAACCTCAACAAGTTAGAGCCTTAATTTCTGGATACTTACCAAAACCAAACCCTTGACTT
Source organism: Parus major (assembly GCF_001522545.3). Taxonomy (NCBI): domain Eukaryota; kingdom Metazoa; phylum Chordata; class Aves; order Passeriformes; family Paridae; genus Parus; species Parus major. Next base: position 28,798,037 of record NC_031774.1, on the reverse strand, counting down.
GGTGCAGCTTGCCCATTCTGGAGAATCTGGCTCTTTGATTCCCTGGGGAGGCTGCTGGGCTGTCCTGTGGGAAGTCGGCACCTTGGTCTGACAGGGAAGGATGCCAAACAAGCAGACACCACTCCAGGGTAACCAGCTATGCCAAGTCAAATGCATAATTCAGCAAGCTTATGGTTAAATATGGGAGATCTATTTCTCTCCAGCCAATACATGAATTCCCAGCACCTTTTGTACTTTGAAATACCATTAATTATTATTTATCACATGTAAAATGTGACACTAGCTACTTGGTACAATATGCCTTTAAGCACTGTATTACTGTATTCCTTTTTAAGCCTATCTATGGACAGTCAGGCTGGGGCAGGTGATTGCAAGCATCACCAACAGCAAACACCCCTCAGCTGGAGGCAGCTCTGAAAACGCATCCAGGCCTTAAACTGGACTCTCCTCTGTTACAGGATGGAAACCATTAGCAGGAATTCTGGGACCTGCCACATTGCTCCTGCCCATGGCCACATGGTCTAAGAAACACAAATCATTATGTAGTGATTTTTGTCTTTTTATGTCATCTTTGCTCCAAACTCACACGGATGGCTGGAAAGCGCCTCTGCTCATCTCTCTCTGCCATGACTTTTCATACTAGTGCTCAGCTGCCCATGGGGAGGTGTGCCAGGGCAGACAGGCCATGCTGTGCCTGGGCAGCATGGGCACCTCAGTCCTCACTGCTGGGGTGCGCATGGGGCACCCTCACTCCTCCCTGTCCCCTGGCTGCCCTTGCTGTGTCACTGAGAAGCAAATCTGTTTGGCCCCTTGCTGGTGCACGATCCGTGTCTGATGTGTCTGACAGTGCTGGTACCTTGAGAGCACTGTGGCAGGGGCTTCCCAGCAGTTCAGCTCCCGAGGCCACAGCCTCTGGATGACTTCCACCCCAAATGTATGTCACATTTCCTTCCAGTGAAAGCAAAATATTTACACTAAGCCAGGGTCACCTGGCGGCCACTGCGCTATCGCAGCAAGCTGGAAGCGGCTGCGATACAGTAAATGGAGGGGCATGAGGGGGAGGGAATTGCTGTGGGCCTCCAAAACAAACCATGCAGCTGGTGGGTGCCACTGCTGGCAGTGGTGGGCACGGGGGGCAGGCGCTGGGCAGGTGCTCTTGGGGCGGGATGGGGCTGGGCTGGCAGCAGGGCCTGCGGTTCAGGGCCAGCCAGCCAGGATGGCAATGGCAGAACAGAGCCAGGACTGGGGGCCAGGGAAACAAAATTCATGGAGTCTGGACAGATATGTCCAGAATTCCTACCCTCCACCCTTCCCAGCGGTCCCCATGCAGCCCCAGCATGTTCGGTGCTTGAGGCTGTGGCCACACCAAACTCACTGCTTTACCTGCCTTCAAGGAGCTGTTGGAAATCCTCCTCCTCTTCATGAGTGCCTCGGGCCCAGTTAAACCATCCTGGAAGTTGCTGGGCAGGACTTGCCCTATGAAAATGCAATTAATTCAGTGTTTTAAACTTGTAAACTTGAACTACAGGACTCACAGCCCCTGTATTCCCAGACACACAAGAGAAAGGGTGGCAGTTTCCCATTGTAGTAGCTTGCATACAAGAAATCATTCTGAGACAGGTCTTCCCACCTCTTCACAGCCTAAATCTCTCCCATATGCTGCCAGAATTTCCTTCTTTATCCCATATTGCACTGCTGATCAGCACCTGAAGCTTCTGCTGTGTACTGTACACATTCATATGAGCCATGGACAAAGTGGCTGGCAGCTCCTGGCTGCCCACTTATCTGACACCACAGACTTCTCCCCAGTTTCCCATTCCCTGCCAGGCATTTGCCCAAAGTGATGACCGATGCCAGGGTTTCACAGGTGACCAATGGCATGTGGACTCTGGAAAGTCTCCACCAGGCAATAAACAAAATAGTGCTTGTTTTGCGTGCCTTGAACTTGCTCTGGGGACATGGGGACTCTGAGCTTCCCAGCTCCTGGGCTGCTTCAGAAAGCCTTCACTCACCTGCAAAGATAGATGTGAGTGTCAGGCATGAGCCCCAGTGGAGCTGTGCTGAGCCCCTCTGATCAAACAAGCCCATAAGGAGCAGCAGGAGGGTTTGAATAATCCCACAAGCTCTTCTGCTTTTGTTATGCTGCTGCCATTCACCCAGCGAAGTTCATATGTAAGCATGCGGAGTAACTGAAGTATTACAAGACATTCCACTTATTCTTGGCTAAGGGAGAGGTAATTGCACTTTTTGCATCCAATCATTTTTCACTGGCACTTCTCATAATGATTTTCACAGTGTCAATATCTCAGATGTCAATATTAAACCAAATATGAGGAGGGGGCATTTGACCACTTGGGAAATACGGTTTTCCCCAGCTTTGCAGAGAAGTTTATTTATGCCAGTTACTAAGCTATTAGTTATGCAAGGCATAACTATAGCAGAAGGGGATTTCTGTGTGGGAGGAACAGTATGATTCATATTGTCTCACTAGCCTTGCAAGACAAAATGTCCAGTCATACGCTTTTGTGATGCAGCCACTCATTTCTCCGCCTTTATTTTGTACACAGCCATAACCCCAGTGCACTGGGACCTGTAGCAGCAGAGCAAGCTACAGGAGAATCAGTCAAGAAAACAGGAAGCACTGAGATGACCTAATACTCTAATAGCATTTTCCTCACTGGGAACGATGTCCAGAGCATGGTGAGGGGAAGGAGAGATCGAATGCTGTTCTCAAGCACCTGATTAGCACCTCTTGTAACAACTCCTTGAGTCAGCTGGCATGGAAAATGGTAACAGGAATGCCATCCCAGCTTTGGAAACTTGCCTGCTTCACAACCAACCCTGTATCTGGAGCACAGACTGTGGCTGAGTACCATTCTCGTAAGCACCTACTGCATCGCACTGGTGGTTGAAAGGGGCTCATTAATGCAGCTGAGGCAGAAGTTGGCAATTGTTGGATGTTTATTTTGGAGCAGTCTTCAGGAAATGTACCAGTCTTCCTTTTCTGGGATTGCAAAGGAGGATGGTAAGGGCAGAGGGAAAGCACTGATTTCCAGAAAAGATATTCTAAGCTGAAGAACTCTCTACCTGAGAGAGTAGTATCTTACTATCTATCTTACAGGGGAAAATACTTATGCATTAAAATAAAAATAAAATTATATGAGGACCCTTTTTTCTTTTCCTCTCCAGAAAATTCAAATTTAAGGTAAATCAAAAGAACTCCTGACGTTTTAATGTACATGAAAGTTCACACGTAGGTATCAGCTGGCTCTTCCCAATTAGGCCCCTGAGAAAAATCCAGGCCATCCATAAGAGAATTCCACATTATCAGGGGCCACAAAAAGCAGAATGCCTTCATCTCACTCACGTGGAGACTTGGCCTACTCCAGTGGTCACTACCAGTACACAGGGATTTGGTTTTAGCACATTCCTGACAGCACAAATGGCACAGAGGAGGCAAGTACTTTTCAGCCTTCTTCTTAAAGGCTAGCTCAGAGAGCCAGAACTTTGCACACCTTGGTGTGATATGGCAGCCTCATATCTCACTATTATTAAACACAGAACTAGCATGAGTCTTTACATACTTTCATGGGCTTCACACATTCTTTTCATGTGTGTTACTGACATAAAAATTACACTATTGCAGATACACTTTTGTGAAGTCAGCTAAAAGGCAGTGTAGTGTGAAGGTGTCGTATTTGCAGTATTTTAGCCACTCTGAAGAAAGGACAGGGAAAAGGGCAGGCTGCAGCTTTCTTCTTTATTAACATGCAGACCTTTAAATCTCAGGTTACTAAGTATTTTGGCTCCAAACTCCAGGTATGAAGCAAATAGCCCAAGGACTCTCCGTAGAACTGTAGTGGCAAATTTTAATAACATCTAAAGGACAATGATGAGGCTCCTCTCTGCCAAAAGAACCTGCCGGCTATACAATATCAAAAATGACACTTTTAAAATAACTAATTTTAAGATCTCCTATATCAAAAGCAATGTCACCAGTAGGAATCACCTCACCTCCTTCTGGAAATGCCTTGATGCTGAGACTTGCCCCATTTCCCTTTGTTATAGCATATGGGTCCTACCTGATGGCAGCATTTGTGACGTCCTCTCATGAATACTGGCTCTGTGTGACCCACTGTTATGATCTCTGACAAGTCTTCTGCCAACCCCTGCAGCACAAGGGACTGCTTAATGGAAGACTAGACTGACCACTTCTGGGTCTAACCCAGTAGGGTATGAGAAAGCTCCTCTAATGTTTTACCAAAGGGATTGAACTCTGCAAAACACCTAGAAAAATGTAACTCCCAAGGTAACGTATGGACATATGATACCTGATAAACCTGGGGGGAAAAAAAAAGTCTAAAGGTGTGAAGGGTTTCTCTACCAAGTTTCTTAAGGGAGTACAATTAGGCCTTATATAGCCTAACCTTGGCCATGCTGCAAGTGGTAAAATGGGGCAATATCCAGTAAATGGATAAATTATATTGTGTCACCATGAAGATGTCATTCTCTTCAGAGCACCTAAATTCTCCTCCAAATGGGAGCACTTCCTTTTTCCAGATTCATATACAACATGATGGTTCAGTGCCTTCCTAGAAATGGAAAGGTCTATTCTTCCTCACTTTGCTCTTTCAGTGAAAACACACCTGTTGAGAAACCACAGACACACACATGATGAGAGCCCCAGAGTGGGCACAGATGGTGTGACAGAATGAATGGACACACAGAGGTCTCTGTGCAGTGAGGATGTTTACCGTGTGTAGTGCTGGGAATCACATGGAGGATTCCTACAAGATTGCCTGTAAGATGTTTTAATGTCAAGATCCTTTCTTGGATGTCTTGTATGCCCGAAAGTTTTGTGCCATTGGGTTGATGTCAGCTGGAGTTCAAAGATCAAACAGGCTGCAGGTAGGAAAAAAATTCTAAATAATTTTGTGCAAGGGACTTCTGCAAAAAGTATTAAGGTATCTTCATCAGACCCAGCCATTGGATCTAAGCGAGTCTTTATTTATCTGATTTTTCTAATTAATGCATGTTTGACAGAGTGGTGGCCAAATCACCAGATTGCCCTAGATGGGTATGAGCCCCTATTCCTGTTTTGCCCAAAGCAAAAATGCCCTCATTGCAATTTTAGGTAGGCAGATTCAACCCTCCAAGTATTGGGCACCTTGCACCAAACTACACACTGGCCACAGGGTACAACATGCTTTCTCTAAAATCATCTGCAGCAGGGCTCTGGTTCTGCTCAGTGCTCCAGAAATCACACAAAGGGTCATGTGGGTCATTTCCCTCATGCTGAGAAAGAAACTCAGGCCAGGTTAGATGTGCTGCATATGGAAAGGAAACTGAGGGCATACAGGGCAAAGGGACAAGAGATTCTTAAACTGACTTCACCTTTGATATTATGCAGTTGTTTAAATGAGAAGGCAACAGGAGCTTTGTGACAGGTATGAGTGAAAGTTTATTTTAGAACCTTTGTTTGAGAAAAAATGTCTTTTAGAAGAACTTTTTCAAAGAAATTAATTCATTAAACATCAGCAGAATTCTGCAATATTTTCCTTCCTCTGTGGTCCCTTCTCCTATACTATTCCCACTCAGACAATCTATTTTTAATGGGAAAGTAGTAACTCTCTCTACTTTTCCATTCTCTGCTGGCCTCCTTAAGATCTACCATTGTAGATTTGCATCAAATTACTGTCTTGGTAATTTTTAGCTCAAGCAAAAGCAACAAACTTCCTCTCTCTTCTTTCCTTCTAGTCTTTAAGGCATTTTAGAAAGCCCAAGTGCCCTGGTGGCCAGCTCCCTGCTCAGTCTCCCAAAAGGCCTTTCTTCATTCTTTTGATGTTAGCTCTTTGCAAGGATTTTTGCCTGCACTCTTCTTTGGCTAAGTCAGTAATCCTTGGTTCTTCCTAATAATTTCATCCCTTCTGCTCCTGTGATTTACACCAGTCTGTAAGGTGGGGATGAATTCCTCCCCAGCTTTTTGTTTGTCAGGTTTTGCTGCCTTTAAGGATGCTGGTGGTCTTTGATCTGAAGATGGGCATTTGGAGTAAGGCTTGAGAAGGATGTTCTTCAAACTTGACCTGGACAAAGAAATGCAATTCCGCCAGAGGGGTTTCTTTTGACAGAACTACAGGCCCAGTTATTGTCCAGATGTCCTATACCTGGATGGTTACAAATTTTTATATGTTTATATATATGTTATATATAAACTGATTATATGGGAACCCCTACTTTTACTGAAGCTCAGGTGACATTTACTGTTTCGCTCTCTTCTTGAGCTGTTTAGTGTGGAGAAAAAAGGCCAAGCCAAACCACAAATCCATGCCAGTTTCAGCACCTTTGCCCTTATGATTGACAGCTTTCCTCCACTGCTGGGTTAAGACCGCTGCAAGTGGGAATTCCTTCTCCTGAATTAATTAAATCTGTATTGTTATTGCCTTTGATCTACTGCCATAGGAACCGGAACGAGCACTGGAAAACCTCCATTTTTGTCCATTTCTTACACAAATAGGTCTGGACAGATTATTAAAAGGATCATTTAGAAGATGGTGGGCAGAATAGTCCCCTCCCAAAGCTGCCCTTGAGACTGACAGTTTCTGTGGAAAGTGCATGGGAACAGTTACAGACCTCTAGTGGCTCTGTTTATATAGCTCATCTATTTCCTAATTGCTCACCAGCACAGTATTTTGGAAAGCCATATAGAGATTTCCCATAAGGATTACAACACGGTGTCATTTCATCTTCTCTGCATTTCCCATCCCGTTGTCTGTTTGTTTTATTTTCCCCACCATAACATCTGTCCCACATTGCTGAGAGATTTCACAATTGGAAACCTGCTATAAATTATGACACAGAGTTAAAGGACTTCAGTGTTTGCTCTCTGCTATTTTTTTCAAGAGACTTTGGGTTAGCCACCTCTTTAAAATAAGCCTTCTTTTTTTTTGCTATTTATATACTAGTGTTTGTAAAAGCTGTCTTTGGAAACTGGAAAAAAAAAAAAATTCTGTCCTTCCTGCTTGTATCCTTTTCCATTTATCTTCTATTGAGTTCCTAGAGAAACATAAACTTCTGTAAGTGCTTGCATAAAATAATCTTTAGCAAGGTCTGTCCCTAGTGGCTTACAGGGACTCCAGATAAAAACCAGTTTCTCACATTTCTGTTCCCCAGCATCTTGATACTGTGGAAGCTTTAGGGCTCCAAGTGCCAGCCTGTGCCACTGCTGCCAGGGCTTCAGGCTGAACTGGCCTCTGGTTCCAACCACGATGGATGCAAGAATCTTGAATTATATAAAGGACAGACTACTCTGGTTGGTTCTACAGGAGGCTGCAATAGCATGCAATCCTAGGAACAGAGTGACAAAATTTCAGCTTTACACACTGTTGTGTACTGATCAATCAAAGTTAGTGTCACATATCATCACTATGTGGGAACCAGAGACATTTAAATGAGAGATCAAACATACAGGACTATATTCTCACTATCCAAGAACATCTGAGTCTTTGGTGACTTCACCTGTCACTGCAGCCTTTTTTCTCTGAATCAAAAAGAAGCACACATAGCTCCTGCTCTTGGTTCTCACTCACAAATGAGAGCACTGCAAACCACAAACATGGAGCACTTGCAATGCTCCACAGCATCAGCCTTGCTTCCTCCAGCAGCCAGGAGAGAATCAGAGATTATTACGGCTGGGAGGAATCTCAGAAGATCGCTCAGTCCAGACTCATGTCCCAGGGCAGGATCATTATACTTATGTCACACTTGGCAAGTGCTTGTCTAACCTCTTCCTAAAGCAGGATGGCGATTCCACACCCTCCTCAGATATTTCTGTGGGTAATTATCCTTACTGCCTGCTCTCTTCTAACATCTAACCTCAATCTCCTTTTCTGTTGTTTAAGCTCATTACTTGTCCTATCCATCATTTTTATAGAAAACAATTTATTCCCCTTTTTTTCCCAGCCACCTTTCACATATTTGACAGCAGCAACCCTATCTTGCCCCAGTCTTCTCTAGACTTAAGAAGTCAATTTGTTCATTCTTCCCTTTTTGCTCTGTTTTTCGAGACCTCTGATTCCCCCAAGGTCCTCTGGACCTTGTCTTGAGCACAGCACCCAAAGCTGGACATTACACTCCAGCTGCTCAAAGACAACTGAGCAGAATGATTATTTGTGGAGTTCATCTCTAAGCACACATCCTAGTAAAGCACTTGTCCTTTTTGCATTAGCAATTAACTCATATTTGGATTGTGACCTGGAACATCTCTCAGATCTTTTTATGTGGTGTTGCTACTCACAAAAAATTCACTGCCCTGTATAAACAGAATTAATTTTTCCTGGTGATGCCCAATCATAGAAACTGAGAACTGTCCTTACTGAAATGAATCATATTCTTAAGGCTATTTGTCTAAATATTTTTTAATTGTAGCTTTGTATTTCAGATTACCCATAATAACCTTCCAGATTTGTGGTAGCTAAGAATATAACACTTTCTATTCCATTGTCCAAGCTGTTCATAAACGCCTGAAATGAGACTGAATTAGTATAGATTCCCACCAACTCTTCTTGATCCATCTTTTCCTTTTAAAAGTATAGCTAATAAGTGTTCTCTTTGTGCAGTTTCCCAGTCAGCATTCCATCATCCCAGACCAGCTCCGTCTATCACAGATTTCCATAATTAAATTTGCGTTGGAGTATCATGTTACACTGTGACAAAAGCCTCACCACTGTCAAAATACAGGAATACTAATGCTTGTCCCTTATCAATGAGGGCTCTTTATTCTGTCATGAAAGGAAATTTGACCTGTTTTACACAATTTGTTTTTGTCAAATCTATGCTGGCCATTATTCATCTCTTTGTTTTGTTTTAGGTGCTTACCAAAGTTTGATTGTTTGTTCCAGTATTTTTCCGGGAATTGAAGTCAAACTGAACAATCTGTAATCCCTGGCTCCTCCTTTTTTCCCTTTTAAAGACCGGAACTACGTCTGCACTTTTCCAGGCTTCCAAGTATGATCTCTGGGCTCCATAAAACATCCCAGGAGCTGGGCGAGGCTACGCTTAGAGCTTTTGTGGTTAAATAACTAACTGGCTGTAGCAATTACCCAAGGATGAAATTCATCTGGCCCAACCAACTTCAACACTATCTGAAGGATCTTCTGATCTAGCCTTTGTTTTAATTTTGTGATCTCACCCTCCTCTGTCATTGACACTGATTCCAGTATTTTTCTGAAGTGATAACAAGTGCAAAAAAAGTATGAAGTACCCTGGCATTCTAGCCAGGAACTGTCTGGAGCCTTTCTTCCCCAATGGGCAGCATGTTTTTGGTCGCCTACGTCTTCCTCTTGCTGCTGAAGTAGCGATGGGAAAAGTAATTGTCATTTAAAGTCTCTTGCTAATTGGCTCCCATTTTGCTGCTGCGTGACCTTTGTGATTTTGTTGTCATATCTCTAGCCCAGCTTCTGTATGCTCATTTCCTCAACACTGAGATCAAAGCAGAGCGGATGATTTCTCAAAGTGAATCTGTTGTTGCATCTTCTATGAACTCTCCAGTTTTTAGATAGCTGATGCTTGTTACTGTTCTCTCCAAGGTGCTTTTTACATAACCAGAGCTTCTCCCTTGCCCAGGGTCTAAAACTACCTCCCTTTAGTTACCAAGCAAGTGGTTTTAATGGAATCATTCCTGGTTTTCTTGGTCTAGCAGAGACCAGAAGCCTGATCTTTGTTTCCATCTCTTACCGACTGTTAAGCTCTACCTGGGAACATTCTGTCTCTGCTAGTCAAATATTGTTTAACCTCCTGACTTTACCATAAATGATGAGTGTAAATAACGATCTTTTTTAACCTGGGTCAGAATTTTACATAGTCCCAAATGCTGGAAGTGTTTACAGCCAGAAGTATTCTTCAGGTTCATTTCAGCTGCTCACTAGAAAACCTTATTTTCTCATTTGGGTACTCTTTTTTGTCTGGCTTCCCTCAACTGGCCTGCCAAGCTTGAAAGCAGAACAGACTAGGCTGATGGAGAGGGAAATGTGTTTTTATCTTCACACATATGAAAAACAAAGAATTCACTAGCAATGTAATGCCACTGAGGTCATGCCTGCATAGAAGCCCCAACTTACCTTAAACTGTCATATATTCTTCTCACCAGTAAAGACATTCAAAAGGTCCCCACTTACAAAAGCCAAAGCAGTACCACCAGTTCTGTAAATAAAGTACTGTTGCACTGCTATAATGGTGCTCTGACAAAAGAGCAGCCTGAGCAGCCAGAAGGGGAAGGAGTTCAGCTGGTCCTCCTGTTGCCCAAGAGGAAGGGAGTTTCAGATAGTGCTTCGGTTCCCTTTGGTTATGATACACCACAAGTGAACAGCTAAAACATCAGTTGATAGTACAGCCATGCAAACAGGGACTTCCAGAAGTGGAGACTCAGAGGAAAAAGCAGAGAAAGCTGGCCCCTTGCCTAGCTGTGAGTCGCCTTCCTTCCCATTATGCTGCTTTTGTTTTTAGGGTTCCTGTGTGTTCTGCAGTGTCAGCCGGTTGCCAAAGAGGAGAAGACAGCCTTGCATGGGTTTTAGTTATGCTTCAGACCCCAGTCACCACCCAGACCCTACTGCACTTGGTAGTTCACTACTACCAACTGCTGTGAAACCAAAGCAGCCTAGATCATAAATCAAGTAACAGAACACCCTGCTGATAAACTGCAGTATACGGAAATATGCACAATATTTATGGTTTGTTACGGGTTAACACTAGAAGTAGCGAACCATAAGGGCAGTGTTGGCCTCTTCTAACAGAGGTCTTATCATGACAACTTTTCATGATAGAAAAATTCCCTCTTCTTCTCAGCCTGGACAAATTGCACCATTAGCACAATATCCCCTGTTCAGCCACCCTTAATGTGCTTACTGGTGTGAATTTGTTGTACTTTCAGCCATTGGATCGTGTTTTGACTTGTCTTACTTGTTCCTCATGTCAATATGTAAAAATTGTGTGTGACTCCTGTGTAAAGACCCTGATACACAGAGGCACTTAATGCATCACATCTAAAATGCAAGAGAGCGTGACAGCAACTATTGCAGATCTTACACACAATTGTTGGAGACTACTTGTCAAGAAATAAGTAAAAAACCACCATGCTTGGAAAGAAGGGAGAGAAGGGTGTTGTCAAAGCTGACAAAGGCAGGCATTAAATAACTCCAACAACGGACAAGTTTTCCACTGTCCTGTATATGTTGCCACTGTTAACACCAGGTACAAAATTAGTATAAAGTAAATTAAACCAGACAGTGCTATAGGGTAATGGATGAGACTGACAGAAGACTACAATGGCCTATCTTTCCATCTCTATTTTACAAATCCATTAAGCAAACAAAGCCTCTCTGCACTTGCATTTGCCTGCTCTGCACAAGACCCCAAATGAGTGGAGATGTGTGGGGTGAATGAAGGAGCAGCATGCTACCATTTGTGTGCCCAGACACACGTGAGCATATGACACAAGGGTTAATGGAAGGTCCTTTAAAAGTTTCTCCTTGCCAGTATGTCCCATTAGCTAAACCTGTGTTTATGTGAGGAATGCATTACTGATTTTACAAAATCAGCCTCTTTGCTAGCATGGCTCAGCCTGGCAAAGTAAGGCATCCCACCCCATCATGTCTCATCATACCTTTGTATACAGTTCTGCTGAAAAAAATTGTGATAAAAAGACTGGAGGATGGGGAAATGAGGGTGGGGGATGTGCTAGATGCCAAACAACTGATCCTTCTTGGGGAGAAATCAGAAAAAAAAAAAAAAGGATTGTCTCAAAAGAGCCTGCAGAAGGATGGGCTGATACCTGGAGATTAAACCAGTAAAGCTGTACTAAGGCTGAGTTGCCACATGCAAAATCCAGCACTTGCCAATGCAGCAAGGGTCCCTGTGCACTCCTATGGCTGGAGGGGAGCAGAAGCTATTCAAAGTAGGAGGAGAGATTAATAAAAACATATTTGCACATTTAAAGGCTGCTTTTATCTTTGGAAATAGCTAACTTTATCCCTTGCAGTACAAATGAGCAGTCCATGTCATCATCTGCATAGCAAGAATGGAATTCTTGGCCAGAGGAAAGTACTAAGTTAGGGGGAAAGACCTCCAGGTGAGGGAGGCTAAAATATTTATTTACAATAATGTATTGCTTTTTAATAAGAACAATGAAGTGGCTTTCCAAGGCCTCTTTTAAAGGTCCATGAAAGAAAGGATCAATTAAACCATCAAAAATCCTTTAAAAATTTATGCTAGGTCTGGTGGAGTTCTGCAGAGACAGCACTGCAGGGACAACATGCTGCTTGCCACTGCTGCCCCACCCCAGTGCCCAGAGCTGTTCTGGCTGATGGCTGCAGTCACACCACCCCTCTCTGTCCCCACAAGAAAGTGAGTGCTCATCCCATGACTCTGTGAGTAAGGCTGCATGGGGCAGGTGATCACTTCTGTTTTGTGGTCCACCATTTATGCAGACTCTCAAAATGGAGCTCTGGTTACCGATCTGACTGATTTTCAGATGGAAAGAAAGAATGCACTGCCTATCACTTCACTCTCCCACTGTGTTGCCAGCAAGGGATGAAGCCCTGCCCTGGTTTCCTCTGCTGAGCAGAGATCTAGGAAGCTTCCCTATGAGCTTGCAGCCTCCTGCATTCTCCAGCCCTTCAATATATCTGCACTCACTGAGACACGCTGGTGGGATTCTTTGCCCCTGAAGCAGCCAGCACAGGCCACAGTCAGAGGAATGGCACTTCCCAGAGATCCCAAGGAAATAACTGTGTGAGGTTTAGCCAGGCAGCACTTTGTTTTTATACATGAATCTTCTCAAATCACAAGCTCACTCTGGTTTTGTAAAGGCAGATCAAATGAAGCAAAAGCTACTTCCAAGGCAAATATTTCACATTTACACTCATACTTGACTTCTGATATCCCCGAGGTCCATGTGTTTTACTTAACTTCTATCTTGCTATATCCCAGAAGTCTGAATGAGCTGGGAGGAGAAAACAATAATGGCTATGGGACCTCTTTCACTAGGAGCCCACACTTCTCTCAAGCAGCATCCTTTGCTGAGGCTCCAGTTTGCTTTACAGATGTTCAAAGGATTGATTTAAAAAAAACCCAAAAAACCTCTAGGTAAACAAGTATACATTGATTTCTATCAAATATATTGCAAGGAAATGGTTCTTCCTGCCCCCAATTCAATAAAAGAATTCTCCATCATGGGGGTGTCAGGAGAGAGTGAAATAAGATAACTCTGCTCAGCTTGCTTCAATTTAATGAGCTCCTTTAGGCCTTATCATTCACCGTGTGCTTTCCCTCATTGTAAACTTCTCAGCCTCATCAAAAAGAGCGCTTTTATTTTTTTTCTATTCTTTTTTTTTTTTTTTAAATCAGATTCTGTTTGATCAGCCCTTTCCCCTTTCTTTCCACAATCCCCCACATCACGCTGGAACTGGTACCAGTGGTGCATGTCAGCATGCCCTAGCAACAGAGAGATTAAAGGAACTACCAGCTCCAGAGGACAGGCCAGCTCGGACTTACTAATTAACTGCAGTGAAAGAAGTGAATGAGAACAGCCTTTTCTTTTGGGCAGAGGAGGCACTAGAGGTGGATGAAGGAGTTCAGCTAAATGAAGGTTTCCCTCCCCCAAAACATGTGTCAACATTCAGACCAATCCTTTCTTAATAAGACTTTGTGTGCGTACAGAGTTTGTATGGATGGGAAAAGGCTTACAGCAGAAATACACAGAGGAGAGTGAAGCCAAACCATGGCTGCCCCTGCCTCAAGCACCCAGCTTCCTCACATTGCTGGGACTCATGCATCAGAGGTTGGTCACTCTTGACAGGCAGATCCAAGTGTGGCCGTGCGGGATGTGCATGCCCCAGCCTATGCCCAGCCCTCAGGCACCCACTGTGTGCCACACTGCTGTCCCCTGTGCCACTCAGCTGTCCACTGTGCCACACTGCTGTCCCCTGTGCCACTCNCACACTGCTGTCCCCTGTGCCACTCAGCTGTCCACTGTGCCACACTGCTGTCCCCTGTGCCACTCTGCTGTCCACTGTGTCACTCTGCTCTCCCCTGTGCCACTCTGCTGTCCACTGTGTCACTCTGCTGTCCCTGTGCCACTCTGCTGTCCCCTGTGCTACTCTGCTGTCCACTGTGTCACTCTGCTGTCCCCTGTGCCATTCTGCTGTCCCCTGTGCCACACTGCTGTCCCCAGGGCTTGTGGGAGGGTGGCAGCAGTAGGCTCAAAGCTGTGACCCCCAGGAATGTGCAAGACAGGGCTGTGGCTCTGCAAGGGAGGTCAGGCAGGTCTGCAAATTTGCCACAGAGACAGGGCTCCCACATGGGGAGTGGGGCTGGACCCTCGGGTTTGTAAGGAAACATCAGCAGTCCTCCTGTCCCCTCCAAACCTTGGCACATTCCTGGTCTCCACCATTACCAACCGTACCCAGGCTACAGGTTCCTTTCACACTGAATCCCTGTCAGGGCCTGTCAATTTTCTGTCACCTGCTGGTAAATCTTTTCTGATTTATGAAACACGTCTCTCTTTTATTTCTTTTTTTAATCTGCAACTTTTTGTTGCTGCCTACTGGTGTTTTGCCGTGGGCTGGGTGTGGAAGTGAAACTGCTGATATTCCTGTGAGCAGGGCAGGGCGGCCGGTGTTCCTGACCCCAGCAGGAAGCACCAGACACGATGACGGGCAGCAACTTCTGGTAATTCTCCTGCCCGTTTTGCTAATCCACAAAGGCTTAGCCAAACTGGGTAAATTTTTAAAAGTCTTTTCAGCTTGGTGGTTTACTGAAACAGAACAGGTATCTCCTCACATGGGCTCCAGTGGAGTGGCTGGGATGGGACCCCCTGACCCTGCCAGGCGGGCAGGAAAGGGGGAGCCTGGCCATCAGGAATGCCCTGCTGTGCCATGGCTGCTGAGCCGCTTCTCCTGCAGACAGCAGCTCCCAGAAGCCAGCCAAGGCTCCCCAGGTGGGGTGAATCTGAAGCCAGGCAGCTTTATTTCCTGATCAAACACCGTTCAGGATCCCCATCCACAGCAGTGGCTGCCAATTCCCTGGGGCTGGAGGCGCCCTCATCGTTTTCCCTGGCATGCAGTGCCTGAAACGGGCAGCACGGCCATGGCAGCTGACAACCTGTGAGAGGACAGGGCAGGCATGTGGGTTCCTAGTCCCCACCACTCCCCTGGGACATGCCACATCCCGTGTAGAACACCAGGAGACACAAGGCTTGGTACAGCATGTTCTTGGCCTGGGGAAGGGTTAGATGACTAGTTAGCTTTTCCCCACTTCTGCTCGGCAATACACAAATCTTCTCTAATCCTCTGAAATGGGAACTCTTTTTAGTAACAGTTCTGCACCTCATTCTGAGTGTGTTATCTTCTCTGAGAAAAAGCTGTGGAAAAATGGTACAATCTTTCAAAACAGAATTGTGCCTTTGCATATTTAGCTTTGGATCCGCTGGTATTAGAAACAAAGTCGGATTTTATTACTTTTTATTTCTTCTAGCCCTGCAGCACCAACACAGACAAGTCATGTAATAAACTGCAGAATCTTTTCTTTATTGAGAACCAGAAGTTATTTCTTTTTTTTTTTTTTTACTGTATGCTGGTTCAACCCTAGCTTTGCTAACACACCATAAGTCATATATACTGTTTTGTAGCTTCATAAAACTTGTAATTCTTTTCTATTCAGGTGTACTGTTTTCTAGAGTTAATCTCTGTGGACTTCAATTAAATTTGCCTGGCCTGTTGTTGACTTCATATTCTTAAATTTTGCAGGACCTTGCCATATGTATTTGTACATAGTCATTTTTCAGCTCAGTCCTGTACTTGAAATCTGCTACTGCCTGCAATGTTCTGGTGCTTGAGAAGACAAGAAGCATTCCAGAGCTCCAGGTCACCAATGGAAGCACAGAAGGGTTAACTGGCTGCTGTCTGCAGAGACTATTTCACAGGACTCTTCAGATATCAAATGCTGAAAAGGGACGTGGAACAATAATCCTTTAGAAAACATGCCAAATAATTCAAGGCTTGTTAAGTTTTATTTTTTTTTTAATTTAGAAATAAACAAACCATCACCTTTAAAACATTTTGTTGTAAGAATCTGGCCTTTCTTAATAATATAGCTGGGAGGAACAGGCTATCTGGCTGCCTTCCGAAAGGCCTTGTTATGGTATTTAGTAAACCCCAGGGATCATTACACTATAAGTGTGCATCATGTTTATATGGATGCATTGGGTAACCTATTACAGTGCTAGGGGTTAAAAGTCATTTCCTTGGATTCCCAACCAAGATAAACTCATCCACACCCCGAGGTGAATAGTACTTAAAGCTGTGTTTGTATAAAGAAGTCAGTCAGGTTTTCCAGCACCTGGAAAATGGCAGGCTTATCTGTTAGTTATCTCTCACGTTCGTTCGGCTTTTATATGTAAATTTGTCTGCAGGAGCAGTAATGGATAGCCAGTTCTCTGTGTCTGGGGCCAGCATCTGCCCCATGTGCAGGCGGCAGCAGCAGCTGCAGGGGCAGCCGGCCCAGAGCCCCTCTCCTCACCGGGCTGGGAGCAGCGCCCTCGCTTCGTGTTCCCTCAGGGAGCTCCTTAGCTGCTTCCCCTTGGACCACCAGAACCTGCCAGCCAGAGCTGGATGGAAATGATAAATTCCTTCCAGACAGAACACAAAGGGAAGGTTGAGACCATTTTACACTGCTTAAAATGCTGCGTGGCTCGCCTGGATTAATGCCAGATAATGGAATATTCTAACAGTACCTTAATAAAGCAGGATATTTTTAACTCACGCGTGTGTGTGTATAAACACACACCCACACATGGAAATAGAGCTGGGATGACTCTTTCAAGTTTTCTGAGAAAAGGACAGTGGGTTGAGACCAAATGCGGAAAACGTTACCGAGAAAGTGTTGGAGAAAGACGGAACAAAAGCCCCCGATGCCTCACGTGTAGTAAAAGTGGCTGTTCCGTCCATCACAGACACGCAAACAGGAAACAGTTTCCCTCGTCACGCCTCGGCGAGACCGCTGCAACAAAACACAGTGCCTTACAAGGCTGAAAAAACTGCAGTGGGAGCTCAGACAAGAATCACCAGATCCAAACCACCTCCTATCAACTTGTCCCAATGGATGGGGGCAAAAGCCAGCTGCTAGCGGGCAGCGCAGTGGGGCAAGGAACAGCCCTGCGGAAAGAAAGTTGGGGTTTAACCATTGCAGGCGCTCCGGCCACCTCGTCTAAAAGCTGTAGTGTGCGGTGTAAATAGCTGCAGACTGCTTTTCCTCCCTGACAGAACAAGTCCATTCTCGCTTCCACCTTCTCGAATTTCCGCACAGCCCACAGGCAAAACAGAGCGCCTTTGGTTCGGAAAGCAGAGCATTCCTTCCCAGCATCAAAGGGGCACGGGGAGCGTGTGCTGGCCACTTCACACACACACACACACACACACACACACACACACACGCACACCAAGGTGCATTTCTTGCTAGCAGCTTCCAGAGCTGTGTGTGCAGCTACTTGCCTCAGCCTGCTCTGTTCATTAGCACACAGAGGTGTGTACGCCGCTAAAGCAACATTACATCACCTGGGATGCTGGAAGTCAGCTGCCCAGCTCCTCACATGGGCCACGCGGGGCTCTGCCAAGTTCCTTGGACGTCACTTCTCTTTCTTCCTTATTTCATGATTTGTGTGCTGGGGATTTTCCTCTTTCAATATTTGCTTCCAATAAAAGATTAGGTGTGATGGGTGTGGGGTGGATTGTACCAGCACTGCTGTGTGAAGTAAAGGGATCCATCCGTAGGAAAGACATGTGTTGTTTATTAGCAGCTTACACGACCCCAGAAATCCCAAAGCAATATGCTCGACACCAGAAGCACAATGACTACACAGAATTATGCTCTGTGTAATGGCAGAGTGGGCCCAGCTTGGGCATTAATATGGCTCCAAGGACAACACCTCATTTCACATTTTGCGATGGAAAGCTTTTGTAAGAAGTCGAGTACCCGCATGGGATTAGAGCAATAATAATCTCTTGCACTTCAGTACAAAAAATGGGGTGTGAAATCAAGCAGCTGATCAGTGGTCACAACTTTTACCTCAGCCGCTTTATTCCATTCAACAAACCAAAAAATTTTGATGCAGTCCTTACAACACCAGGAACATAGATCTTCATCTTGCTTTTACCCACAGGCAATGTGGAACCTCAACAAAACTGGTATTTTTCTGCCAAAGACTTCTGGAAACTCCTTGCCCGGATGGAGAGGGGTGCTAGAGGAAAGCAGGCCAGCCCCCCAGCCCCAAGCCATGCTTGGAGAGGAGTGTGGCTCAGCTGCAGAAGCTCCTTTTTATCAGCAAACTTGGCAGCTGTGCCTCCCAGTACGCAGCTCTGACCTATTTCAGAGCTATTTCAGAATATATTTCAGGCTCACACGCCAGCTTTACACCAGCACCAGCCCACTGACATCAGTGGGATTACCCCATCCCTGAATTAGATGAAACTCGGGCGTAAAGAAGATTCACTGAGGAGGAAGATGCTCGTGTGACATATTTCGTAGCCCAGACACCCTTGCAGGAGGCAACATGTGGGGTTTTTACATTTGTTCCTTTTATATCTTAAAGTGTGTGTCTTTCAGGGGGTCTCAGCACCAAGCCAGCATGTTGTCCCTCAGTGTGTGGGCCTCCTGCAGAGAGATCCCAGTCAACAAGTGACTGAGTTGCAATGCCTGATACACCTACGTGACGCGAACACCAGTGAAAGTGTGCTGAATTAGGGGCTGCTGGGGTGAGAGGGGAACACAGAAATGCCAGGGAACCCCACCACGAGCAGGGCTTGTTTGTAGCACCATGTGGCCATCACACCTTGTTCCTTCTCCATCGGTCCTGCAGGACAATGCCAAGGTCCCACAAGGAGAAGCCTCTGGGGTGCAGACATGAAGCAGGGTAGGGGAAACTCACCCACAGGCTTGCTTGTTAGTGCTGTATTGTATGGTCTTTCCTGCTTTCGCCTCCAGATTGAGCTATTCTCTTTGTTTTCTCTGTTTTGTTTTCTTTCATCTGCTTTTCCTCCTTGTTTATTCTCATGCCCTGACCTTTCTTTCTGCTCTGGATGTTCTTTTTCCTTATGACCCTTTAGATTCTTTGTAGCTCCTTTCTCCCCTGCATCTCTCCTTGTGCTTCCTGACATTACCAAGGTCACACGTGTCTTTTTCCTTCTAAGCTCACTCACTAAGTTCTTGTCTTCAATTTTTCACTGCTTCAGAATTTCCTTCCGTACCTTTTCTCCATTAATTCCATTCACTCCCATCTGTCAGTGGGCACAAGGCTCTTCAGCCAGCCCTTTAGCTATCAGTTATGGGGATGCTGGAAGCCAGGCCAGCAGAGCCTCTGGAACATGTTAAAAGAAGCAGATGATGAGATTGGAAAGATGTCCAGAAGCAGAGTGAGCTTGTGGTGTCAGATCAGGGAGATAAAACCTTTGGTTTTAAATGGTACTGCTGCCAACAGCAATGCTGTCTACTCCTGCCAGAAGATAGGTGTGCCTTCATGCCCCAGCCAAGGGATTTTCAAAACTCCTGCAGCAAGGATCTGGATAGGCTGTGTTTGGACCTAAAGCCACTATTGCTGCTGATTACCCATAGCATAGAGCTACACTCAGAGCTCAATAAGAATGAAAATCCAAGTTCTCTGTTTAAAAAATGTCAGGTTTATGATGCTGGTGAAACCATAACTCATTTCCTGCCACATGCATGCTACAGCCTTTTCTTGCCCAAGACCCTGCAGGAAGCCTGTAGCAGAGCAGTGCTCTGGGATACGGGACAATGTCACAGGGGCTGGAGAGAGCCTTTCTGCCCTTACCTGCCATCCAGCACCTCAAACGGGGCAGGCGTCTCACAGAGCAAGTAGTATGTGATCACTTAATTACAGACTGTGCTACATGCTCAGTGTCAGAGCAGAATTCAGGCTGAGCAGGCACTTAGAGGCACCATTACATCACTGGATTAATCTTTCCTTGGCTGGCTCTGAGGGACCTCATCCTGTTCCCACTGAAGCCAAAAGACCATACCTCTATCAACTCCAGGGAAAGTTGGCTTGGCTTGCCCCAAGGCTCATTTATTGCTGTTAGCTGCTAGTTGAGGCTCTACCTTTGAATTCATTAAACTTTGCAAGCATAACTCATATACCACACCTAAGACACTTTGATTCAATAGAGGCTTCAGTTGGAGTACTGTGGGTAGTGGAGTGTGAGGGGAACTTGCTCTGCCACCATGCTCACCCTACCTGTTCAGCCTGTTGAGTTGTTAATTGCCCTCAGCGGTTGCTTGCAGCTGATCAGGAGGTGAAGAAGGGCTGCTCCTGCCCTGCACAGCCCACAGCCAAAGCACTCCCAATCACAGCCAGCTTATCAAGGCTGTTTCTCCACCGTGGTGCATGCACAAGAGCAGGCTGGCTGGGCACTTGGGGTTGGGATGTGGTGGAAGGTCCACCCTTCCCTGTGCCCACCGAGCCTTGTCCCCCCCAGGACAGCCAGCAGCCGTAGGACAGCAGCGGATCCGTGCTCCGTGTCAGGGTCGTGTCACAAACAGCTGCTGTGCTGTGGGTTTGCTCCTCAGAGCAGGTCTCTTGACCTTTACCACTTCCCCAGCCTCTCTGGATTACCTTGCAGGACATGTGCCCAAATATGTGCGATTTCCACTTCCATAGCCTTCATTTTAACTCCAACTTTTTGAAATTTTTTTGAAATTTTGCAATTTTTTGGAAAGGGTCCAAAAGTCTCACATCTACAAAGACTCCTCCAGTGGGGGATAACCTAAAGGCAAGCAACCCTCACATATGAATGCATCTTAACCTCAAGCCTCTTTGTTTCTTCAAAATATTGCACTGGGTCATTGGAATTTTCCTTCACAACCACCTCCCAGGTGGCCTTTTTGTCACCTCCAGAAACCTCTTACCATTTCTGACATCTCTGCCCCCGTGGTTTCCCATGTTGCTGATTTCAGAGTTGCACACATCAAAGTGATGAAGACACACCTCACTCTAGGGACAGAGAAACATTATCGCTCCCAAAAAAGTCATGTGCAAACTGCCCAGTTCAGCCACTGCCCTTGAGAAACAAATTATTCCTCAATCTGACAGACTGAGGATGCTTTTCCTGTTATTTCATCTAATGTTTTCTTTTGTTTAATTTAAACTGATCTGTTTTAACTCACTTTTCTTGTATCATATGAAAGAACTCCATCATCTTTTTCTGTTTATCCATGAAGGAGTGGATGAGGTCATTTTATATTTCTCTCCATACCGTCATTTTGAATGAAGAATGCAAGTGTTTGTGGCTCTGCAATCTACACACACAGAACAGAGGTGGAGAGGCATAAATTAAAAGAAAGAAAAATCAAAACCAAGCACAACAAAGAAAAGAAACTGAAAGGAAAAGGAGTGGAAAGGGCAAAGGAGAAACTCAGAAATATACGAAGCATATGTACACGTGTGCAAGTTCATGTGCGCTGGCATACTGAGGCGCGCTCTCCCGGTCACCCGAGACGCCTGATGTCAGGGCAGATGTCCAGCTGTTTCTAATACATAGCAGAGGAAAACTCTAGCTGAAGAAACATCTTGTTTTAACAATGAGTCATCCATGTGAAAAATGTGGGTGTAGCTTTCAGGGAAGGGGCTGGGGGAGGCTTATGAAGTCTAATTTTGCAAAACCCCATATAGAAAGATGCATGACGTTGATCAAGACACAAAGTTCGTCCCTCCCTCCCTCCCAGACATGACTGAGGGTAATCGGCTCCCATTGAGAGCTTGATTGCAACACTTGTCCTGTGCTGTGTGTGTGTGTCCCGCCCTCCAGAGACCCCCGAGAGGGGAAAGCTCAGGGTTGGCCTCGCCACGGTAGCCCCAGGCACAAGACACTACTGATAGCAGCTTTGGGCAATGCCTGATGCGAGGACCAGCCCGTACTGGCCTCACCTTGGACACTGCTGAGCACCTGGAATTTTTTCCAGCTCTTCTCTGACCAAATTTTTATAAAGTTCTGAGACATCTGCACTTACGCTTATGTTTTACCTACACATCAGTTGGTCTTGAGGGCCAGGCTTCTGCTGCTGGATAAATGTTATAAATCTGAAATAGGTCAGATTTCCTCTGATGTCAATGAAACCTGGACAATGAGACCAAGCCCCCAGGACTGGGGGTTTCCTTCCATCCCCTTCATCAGCACAAGCACCAAACACATAAGAGGAGTCATTATCCCAGCACATCTGTAAGCAGAGACTGGGAACTGTAAACACCTTCTCAGGTTGTGAAATGCCCATTTATTCTCCCAAGTGTAAACACCATGGGAAGAAAGGTGGCTATTGCTCCAGAATGACAGGCTGAAGATCTGGCTTTCTCCCTTGCCTATCCTACAGCCTTTCTGTGAGAGCATAAATTCAGATGTCCCAGTTTTCTCACCAATTAACTGGAGTGACTAAAACAGACCAAATTTCCCTGGAAGGGCTAAACACTATTCATGGGTGCTGCACTGAGCACTCTGATGGTTAACATTTTTCCAATGGGGAAACCCACCGAGAAGCAGAGTTGTGTTATTGTTAATTATTCCTTGGTGTGATTCAAGAAGGCACAGCCAAGAATGGCAGTAAAAAGAGCAGCAGACCACTTAGCAGGACCAAATCTAGAAGAGTGTCCAGTTGCCTTCCAGGGAAAAGGTAAGGGCTTCCATGGGAAAATTAAAAAATGACTAATAGGTATACCACCACAAACATTTGGTAGACAACAATGCTTTTTGGCTTCTTTAAGATGAATTATCTGTCTTAGCCATGGGGTGGCTGAATCTTCTAACTCTGTTACAGCCTTGTGATTGTAGATAAATGCTTTCTTATTCTAATTACATTATTCCTTATAAACACCAGGATACCGAGAGAGGATTTGTCTCCGGGTCTTTTCTGTCTGTTAAGCTCCAGGGTTTGTGATTCACTTTAGAAAAACAAGGTGGTTAAAAAAAAAAAGTGTTGTTTTCAGCTGTGTGGTGAAATACAGTAACTGAAAATGCTGTGGGTTTTGAGGTTGGATTTTGAGATTAAAATATTGTTGGGTTCAGGATAGGATTGGCTGGCAAAAGGAGTTACACTAAGACATTGTGCTTTCACCTCTAGAAAGCTGAGTTCAAGCCCTGTTTAAGATCACAAAACCAGTAAGTAGTTCAGGATGATTAACAGTTTCTGAAGGAACATGAGGCAGGACAGGGACACACAGGGGCCAGGAGGGTCTGGTTCAATTCCCACCACCAGCACTGCCTCTTTGGGGTCTCAGCTGCAAGCAGAGAAGGGCACTGCAGGGAAAAGAGATCTCTCTTAGTGTGAAGTGCAGCAAAGATCCGCATTACAGGAGATACTGTGGGTCTGGGTGAGGGCTGTGCAGCCACGTGGTCATGGCAGGTGCCACATGCTCCACAGAGGCCACCCACACCAACAGCCTGGTCTTGTGCCAGTCACTTCCATCAGTCTACGACAAGCAGGCATGACCCTGCTACTTCTGAAAAATGGTGCAACATCAGAGGCCCTGGGGCATTTCTTCCTATCTTATCAGTTCCAGGTATCCAGTTCAATCCTCAAGGATATTTCATTTTGCAATTTATTTGCGTTAAGCATCACAAGCTGCTGATTCAAACGGCCAAGTTGCAGAAACACAACTGGGAACCCTCCTGAGTTCATTTTCTCCACACACTGTCAGTTTAAGCCTATCTTAACAAGACATGTACTCTCATCAAAAACACAGCTTCTATGCAGCTTACACACAGGCAGACCAGGCAGCTGTAATCAGTTTTGGTGCCTTCCAAACTGCTAAATGCAAAGCAGTGAACACAAGCACATTTGCACCTCTGTTGTGGAGCTGCCAAGGCCAAGCTCCAGCCAAGCATCACTTGGCACTTGAAATAAAGTATAGCTAGGGTGTAAGTGGTACCTCAGCTCTGGTCTGGGGCTCTGCAGTTACTCTAAGTGCACTTAATGTGGTTACTATTTGCAGAAGGTTACAGATCTACCCACAAGTTACTAGCTGTGTTCAGATCTTCTTCTAGTTATCTAAAAATAAAACTGAGCTTTTTTTCACAACATATTACCAGGTATTTTCTGTTACTCCTGGGATGTTGCAAAGTACTGTCACAGTGGCATCTTCTCTGTTGGTTTTTTTTCTTCCTTAATTTCAATGATTCCTAGAATGAAACACGAATTTGATCTGATCCAATTTGAATTTGAGTACCCTTTTGTA
Organism: Parus major; assembly: GCF_001522545.3. Classification (NCBI taxonomy): domain Eukaryota; kingdom Metazoa; phylum Chordata; class Aves; order Passeriformes; family Paridae; genus Parus; species Parus major. The sequence continues at coordinate 28,773,754 of NC_031774.1, read as the reverse complement.
TTAAAATGTTTTAACGCCTGCAGATCTTCCTTCACTTTCTAAAGTTTATCTGTAGGTTTGGCTTACATGAGGAGTTACAAACCAAATCAAAACCACAACATGATTCCAAAGTGCTTTGTGGAGCTGGGTATTATTGGATCCATTTTTCAGACTGGTCCCCACTGCTGTGTAGAGCAAAGTCTGACTCTAGCCCTGTCTCCCTTATGGTAATCACCAGTTTACAGCATCCTTCACAGGAACTTCTCCCAGCTCAGCTTAGCTAGTCAGTGCTGTAGAGGAACTGTATGGATTTACCTTTTTTTTTTTTTTTTTTTTTAGTAAAAGAAAACCTGTCCAAAGCTCTGGATAACTCAAAAAACAATTAATAAATCAGTTCAATTTCTGCAAAAAGAAAATATTGGGTTCACCAGTCAGGTGAACACCAGTCAGGTGGCACTGCCAGAAATCCTTTTCAGTGTTTCCCTTGTCCTGGGGGCCAGAATTTTCCTCCCCCCACAAAACTTGAATGTCTCCAAAATTTGGCTTTAGAAGTAGCACTGGAAAACCAGCAAATTCAGATCAGTCATGGCAGGGGTTTCTAGCATCCCAATGTGTCCTGGTACCCCTACAGAGACATTCCCTTTTCCAGCAAGGGTGCTCCAGCACACATTCCTGCTGCCAGTTGCTGTGACAGTGCAGCAGGGAGAGTCAGACGCTCATTACAGCCAATTGTGAACCATTCAGTTTTTTATGGGAAGCAACCAACACCCAAAACTGCACCCAGAAACCTATGAGCCATAGGACTGTTTCCTGGAGGGACATGGGCACTGTGTGCCCCCAAGGAGATCACCCCTTGAACAAATGCACTGGGCTTCTTCAACAGCTGCCCTCTCTGAGAGGGTTTCAGATGTGACCTCAGGAAGGACCAGCACAGCAATCTAAGTCTGCCAGGCTGGGAAATGTGAGTAATGCCCTCTCAAAGGACAGAGCGGCAAACCTGTGGCAAAACCTTTCCACCAGAAGGGTTCCCAGAGCATCATTACTTCTGCATTGCCCTTCCTTGAACTCCTCCGGATTTTCCCAGCACTCTCCATGGGACAACATAGCACAGCTCCAGGGAGGGTTAAGATCTCCTTGAGAAGCACCCAGCTTGGCTGAATGAAGATTCACAGATTAGATGGCCTGCTGGTCTAATCCATTCCTTGTCTATGTCTGGGGCAGAAGCTCCACTTTCCTCCCAGATCTGATTGTTTTGGAAAGGAAAAGCAAGGCAGAACATGTATGGCTGCTGAGGCAGACCAGACTGCTCACCCTGATGAAAGCCAGGGTGTCCCCATGGCTGTGTCATGCCCCTCCCTGTCCCAGCAGCTGTAGCACAGAATCACGAGTGGTGAGAGGCAGCGTGGTTACCGACACCCAGGACATCCCATTCCCCATGTCCTGGCTGGCACTGAGGGGAGGATGATGAGAGCAGCCTGTGGAAGGGGCATGCTGCTGCCAGCAGCATCCTGCCCCCTGCCCCAGGCCCCAGCTGGCAGTGGCACAGGGAGCAGCACTCCTGACAGACACAGCCAGCTCTCAGACCATCCTCCCACCAGGAAACTGGGGCCTGCAAGGACACCTCCTTGTGTCCCGGTGCGTGGAGCGGCACAGCTCCCAAAATGCCAGTTCAGGAAGAAGTGGGGCAATGGCTGAGGTGTCACCAGACCCTCCCATCACAGCTGACACCACCACTGCGCTGACACTTCTCCCAGAGCCTGCAGCTAAAGTTATCTCCATGTGCAAGGAGGCATTTCCCACAAGGGAAAACTGGCAAGGGCCATGACACTCCCATTCCCCCCACATTGGAAAAACAGGAGTGAGGAGATGGGGTTGTCTGCACTGAGGGCTCTCTGGGGAGCTCTGCTTATGGCTTTGATGTCAGACACAAGGTACAATTCCTATCACAGCTCTCATTTCCACGCCTTCTTGTTTAACCCAGGCGCATCAATGCAACCTCACATCACAGGCATGCGGGCTGAAAACGTCCCTTGGTCACCACAAAAGGCAGGACAAACTCCAGCACCGAAGGGATTACACACAGTCATTTGAACCACATCCACCCATTGCACTACTACTCCCTGACACATGGGAATTTTGCAGGAAATGTCCTGGTGAGCACCTTGGAGGGGAGGACAGGACTATTCCTGGTGTGCATGCATGGCATGGGCAGGGAAGGACAGGGAAGGACAGGGAAGGACAGGGGAGGACAGGGAGGGACAGGGAAGGACAGGGAGGGACAGGGAAGGACAGGGAAGGACAGGGAAGGACAGTGAAAGACAGGGAAGGACAGGGAAGGACAGGGGAGGACAGGGAGGGACAGGGAAGGACAGGGAGGGACAGGGAGGGACAGGGAAGGACAGGGGAGAACAGGGAAGGACAGGGAAGGACAGGGAAGGACAGAGATGGGGGTAGGGAAGGAATGAAGGAGGCAGGTGCTGGCCTGACCCACCTGCAGGGATCCCGCACAGTCACCAGCCCTGCCTCAGGATGGCTGTGCTCAGGCCCTGTCTGCTGTGTGGGCAGGGCTGATAGCACCCAAAAAGCTCCCTTCAAGGCAAAGGTCTTGCATAAAGACAGGACTTGCACTTCCTTCTTCCAGCATTCATCTGGTGTCAAGACAAAAATTCCTTTACACTTTTCAATGGGTTTTTTTTCACTTGAGAATACCTTGAGGGAAATTCTGAATACTTCACTGTACGAGTTCATTGGTATTTATATCTGAGCCGCAGTAGCAGATTTGTGTGAATATTGAGTAATGTTCCAGGTAGAACTCAAAAAATAATCAAGGTTCCTCCTCAAACAGAACCTGCTTCCCCACCTAAATAACAATTCTCTATTTGGGGAAGTACCCAGGGCTTAATCTGTTAATTTCCTTCTCTGTTATTGTCCTTTCCCCCCCCCCCCCCCCCCCCGCCAAGAGGGTTGTTCCATTTAGAAATTATTAAAATGCAACCAAACCCTATATCAGAAAAGCATTCGAAAATGAAAACCAGTATTTAAATACTGCTGCACTTAAGCATGGCAATCGTTTTTAGCATCTCCTGGTAAAGCTTCTAGCACACATGGTACATTTTTTTCTGAAGTAGCACAGAATCAATTTTCTACACAAAATAATGCGCCCGGCAGTATTTGAGATTGTTCACTCAGTCTGTAATTGTTCAGGTAACTCTCATGAAAAACCTTGCCTTGGTATCAAGTCCGTGAAAGCAGAAGAGTTTTATTTGATCAATGATTCACAATGTCAAAAAAAGCAGCGCTGACTTTCCTTCTCTGTTGTCAAGACAGTCCCCCAGAGGGCCTGGGAGGCAGCCAGGGTGAAGGGGAATTCTGTTTCCGTGACTCATCCATTCCTGGGCTGCAGGGAGACAGCCAGCGAGTGGTCAGCCAGTGCCAATTGTCATGGGGAGCTGCTGATGTTCAGACCATCAGCATATTTCACAAGAGCCATTCAAAAGCACTTCCTCTTCAGGAAAGTGGGACCAGAAGCTCTCTCTAAACCTGAAAAATCCCACCGGTATTTCTTACCAAATCCCGACCTCAACTCACTGTGTCATTTACTTAAAAGCGGGTTTTTACAGTATTTTTAGCAATGATGAGAATAAATCAACTAAGGCACTAACTGAGCAATACAGCAGAGCCCGGTAAGAGCCAGGGGTGTATACATCAGGCAGAAAAAAATCAAGTGTGCTTCAGAATATGAATATTTTTAACCATTGTAGGGGAAGAAGTTTTAATTTTTTTTTCCATTTTCTAATCAAGTCTTTCTGTAAGGCTTCCCCCTATGGCACACTGTGTTGTTTTCAGTGCTCCTTAAAGTTCATCAAGACAAAGAAACACCTTCAACAAAACAGACAATAGTACTATGCCTCAAAAACCACCATAAGTTCCCCACACTTGATCGGGGAGGCTTCCAGCAGTCCCACAACACAGCTGGATTTATCTAATGCTCTATCTTAAAAGGCAAATCTTACTTCCACCAGACTTATTTCCAGCCCGTCCCTTGAGCCAAGCCTTCACCGAGACAGTAAAATAAAATCAATCTGTATTCCTTTATTTGCTGGGTAGTTTTCAGTCCTTCACACGTTGCTGAAGGAGCTGCTGTCCATGACCCGAGTGGTCACTCCTGCTGTGCCCGGGCAGGCAGGTGCCAGGGCAGGGGAGAACACAGCAGCTTACCAGTGCACACTGAGGATGCAGCTGCTGTCTTGGAAGACAAGGTCTCTTCTGCAAAGCAGCTCCCAAATCCATGCAGAGGGATGCGGGAACATCTCGAAATCTTGCAGGGCCCGGAGGCCCTCCCTGCCTGCCCCCCCGGGGTCCCAGCAGGCAGCAATGCCCACCGTGCATGGCCCGGGGGCGCTGCCGGCTGTAAATGGACACTTAGCATCCGTGTGCTGGATGGCCCTGCTGCCATCGCTATGCATGCATTCGGCACTCAAATCCGGCTCCATTTCCCTCTGAAAGCTTGCATTGCAACTAAAAACAAACCGAGTAAAACACAAACGTTAAAAGCAGGGGGTGTTTTTAAGAACAACTTTTTAACACAGCAAACCTCAAGCAGGAGCTCTCTCGTGCTAGGCGCTGTACAAATACAAAGGCAGTTCTTGAATTAATATGGTCCCATATGATCTTCTTTTGTCCAAGGCATAAGGAAGCAGCTCCAGAAGACTGGTAATCTTTTTCCATGGTGCTATCCAGGTCTGAAATAACTGGGGTGTGGTAAATCTATGCTGACGTAAATGAGAGAAGGTGTTTTGAAGAACCCAGGACAGGGAGAACAAATTAAAACCAGAGAAGTTTGCTGAATGTTACACAAGAAAAGCCTACTTTATTTTCTGTTTCTTATTTTTGTGACTGTAGAAATTCTCATTTTAAAATATAGGAAGGAGGCCAGAAGGCCAGAGCCAGCATGCTTTACCTCGGTGAAGCAGCAGTAACCAAACAAGAAGACTGGCAGTGAAGCAGCCAGGATGAAGTTTAGTATCTGGAGATTCGGAGCTCCACCTGGATCAACAGCTGGCCCTGTTTGTGATACAGGATGAACCTAAACCTCACAGCCACATGCAACTGAATTTGGGTCAGCTGAGAGTGGGGCTGTACCAAATCACCGCTGGCACCGTCCTCAAGGCAGTGACAATGTCTTGGTTTGACCTTTTCCCCCCTCCCTCTCAAAGCTGCGGAAAGCTGTGGAGCAGACTCCTGGTACTTACTGAGGACAAAACCCTCTTTTGCTTGCTGCATTCATTTGCTAAACGACAGCCTGTCAGGAACATTCTGAAACATTGTTTGGGCTTGATTTTTATATTCCTTCTCCTCTAGCAAAGTACCTGCAAGTTTAGTGCAAAGACAGTCAAGCACAGCTTGCATACTTCAGTCTTGAACTACTGAGGTTTTGGGTGATGTCAGCCTGGTCTCCCGAGGGCTGCTGTTGTCATCAGATAGTGGGGCTGATAAGGCACATGTTATGATGAGGCGTGCTTTGGGTTTAATCACAGTATCGTGCACGAAGTGGGAAAGAAAGCGGTGTATTTCCTGGTACAGTACCTTGATAAGGCTCTCACTGCTTCATAGGTATTTCCACCACACTGTCCTCTGCTCAGCACGCTACAGATTGCTGACAATCTGAAAGTACAAACAGTGCTAGGGTGCAAAAACCGAAAACCCAGTTCCTCCATCAAAAACATGTTTATTTAGGACTTTTTGTTTCTTTTCCTGATCTCAGTTTCACTCGCTCGCCTTTTTTTTTTTTCAGATTTTATTTAATCTTTTACAAAGCAGGACACAAAACAGCTGTTGAGTGCTGGACAAAGTACAGACAGGTTCTAGAGCAGGTTTTTCCCTGTCCCTCATTCCCCACTGCATGTGGGGATTACCTGAAATCTAGCACAGCCTGTGAGTTAGGGGCCCTTGGCTGGATTTGAAGGTTCTAGTCCCCACCAGCACTTGTTTCCACACTGCTCAGATGCTCACTGCTGAATTGCAGTTGTTTCCTCCTACTTTACTTCATTTGAACATTATGATTTGTTTTACTAGCAGACCAAATGATAGCAGTTCCAGGACCAATTCTGTGTGCCGTAGAGCACTGAAAAGGAGTTGGTGAATTGCCTTTACCTGGAGCTGGACTGGATTTTACTTCTTTAGCATTCATGTTTCTTGTCCACTTTTTGTGTTTTACTTAGATGAAGCAGAGGAACAGGCTGGATCCCTGATCAATTTTCACTGCCACATGTGGAAAAGAGTTACAGCAGTCTTATTCCTACCAGCAGGAGCACAAAGAAAGACATGCAAAAATTGAAGAAGTTCACATTTCTGCCAGCTCTGGCCTTTTCACAGTTAATCTCTTTGTACCAGAAAAAGGAGCATAATATATTCTTTTGAAATTCTAATTATATAAGTTGTCATCTTGGACCTCACTATCTACCAATTTTTAATGAAGAAAGAGACACATCACTGCCTAAGCTCACTGACAGAAATAAAATGAAGATACCATTGCTGGAGCAATGTCTGATATTGCTGGTTGTCCAGCTCATCTAGTCCTTATGGCTATTTAGATTCACACTTTCTGTTTCAGCAACTAAAATAAGATTTTATTTGTTTGGATTTCTTATTTGGATACACTAGGTGTCTGGTCTATCCTGTTTCCTTACAATACCACAACTGGAAACCAGATTCTCATTGCTGAAATCCTAACACAGGTCAAGACTGATTCCTAAAACCAGCCAGTCTGCCATTCAGCTTCCAGATGAGGCAGATGTTAGGAGACAATATTTCACTTGCAGTACACCCGGAGGCGATCCAAAATCCCTCAGTGAGGATCATCACTGCTTTGTCAAGGAGCCTCCTCTCCAGGGCAGAACTCAATTCTAAGATGTTGGTGATGTGGTGGCCACTGCTGAGGGGTGGTGGGTGATTTGTTTGACCTAAATAACTTGGCACAGCTATTCAGAAGGGTGAAGCAGCTCATGGTGAAAGGCTCGCTGTAATTTCCTACGGTGACCAATGCTGGGCAAGGCAGCTGCTGATACAATGGGGAGATGACCACTTGTGATGAACAAGGAGAGACTGTTTCTTTTCCCAGTGCATGTTTGCCCCTTGGAAATGAGCTCATCAGGGAGGCCACAGGACCAAACTCTACAGCTGAATTTTTTAAAATCCAGATAATTTTATGACCGCTGTCAAGCACCATAATTTACGCAAACCAAGATAATGGTAAACAGAAACAAATCAACTCTGTTTCAAAGCTGATGTTCCCTGGGGATAGGGAATAATGTCTCTCCTTCAGGGAGGAAAACCAAAGGGCAGGAGTATGGCTTCCTTTGTGTGCACTGGAGGGGCCCCAGACTGCTCCAGCCTGACAGTGGGGTGACAGCCCAGGGAGCCTGGGTGCCATGGGGCACAGTGCTAATATCAGAGCTAGTTACTAGCAGCTGGTTTTTCACATGTTCTTATCCATACATGCAGCCCACTGGGGATGGACTCTGCATAATCAGGCACCCACCACCGCCAGGCTGTGTGAGGGGAGCCAGGACACCCCACAGAAATGGGGCAAAGCCCTGGCTGGCAGCACAATGCTGTGAAGAGGTCAAGCTCTCTTTCCCCTTGTATTGCTAGCGGAACCAGTATAATTTGACACAGCGCTTTTCTCCTGACCTCATCCCACATTCCGCCAGGAAGGTTAAATTTACCACCTCAAGAGCCAAAGGCAGGACAGCACCACCAAGTGCAGAACTAGGCTGAAAATGAAAGTCCAGGGTGAGTCTAGGACATCCTATATTTTTAGCAGGCGTGCAAAGAGAAGCACAAAAAGGTTTTGAAAGTCACATTCCCTGGGAACAGGCTGGAGAAGAGAACAGCTGGCAGGAAAGCTGAAAGGTAAAATCACGCTCACCATTTTGTAGGACTTTGTCTGGAAGCTGGAATCCAGTCTTGTTAATCAAAGGCAATGGGACAAAAAGTTAGTGGCCACAGACCTGTGTAGGAGACATTCAGGTTCAGTATAGGTTACACATAGAGAGGTAAAAATTGCCTGGGCATTGAAATTCCCTGACAAAGGAATGCTGTGCACACCTCAGTGCTGGAGACATTCAGGCTATCAATAGTCAACTGCCTCTGCCTGAGAGGTGGCTTGAGAATAGCGAGTTCAGTTCTGTCACAGTTAAAAGAGAAGGTCTGAATGATTCACTAGAAGTCCCTGCCAGTCTGGATGATGCACTGATAACCCCACAGGCCGTGGACCACTGGCCTCCCCCAGCTGTCTGCCTTCAATTTCTTACCAGCTGCTCGCTTTTGAAACAAACTTTTACATGTTTCCAAAACATCTCTGGTTCTGTTTTCATCCACACTGGAAGTGTTTTTCTGGTCAGAAAAATTGCTGGAAGAAAATATCTTGGTCAGCAAATTCAGCTGATTAATCCAAAGCCCACATTACCTAAATCTAAGAGGAAAATTATTTTCTGCAGATCTCTTGTAGATCTTTTGGCTGGGCACCCTGAAGAGGGGGTGAATTAGGTTTGTTCTCAGCTCTTCGATCTCATAGTAAATTTTTAAGTATAATAATGGAGGGAAATGGGGTTATTTGTAAACACAGCACAGAGTGTCTGAGTCTCAGGGCAAATAAACAGGGAGCCTCTTTGCACATTTTCACTGCCATCCTTTTTCCAGCAAAAGTGCACCTTTAATTCTCTGCTGTGGGCCTTTAACAAAAGCCCTCCTCATATCTTGTGACAGTAACTTCTCAGTAAACCAGATCTTTGCTGGTGCTCCAAAAGCCCTAGCAGCAACTCCAGAGCTGGGAAACGCAGTATATTCTCTCCAGGTAGCTGAAATCAAGGTAAATCACAAAGGTTCCCACCTAAGACTGCTCGAGAAATCTCTTTATAGCAAACACAGCAAGAGCTTTAAGAGCTTCACTGGCGTGTGTTCCATATTGCTTAATGTCTCCTGAGGGGCCGTGGCTAACATCCCAAACAACATTTCTATGGCTTGCGTGGCTACATCCTTTTCCTGTGAATCAACGTTGGCATCTGCTCATCCAGAGTATTCAGGAGAAATATTTGCTGTTGCCTGGAGACTATGACAGGAGAAAAAGTATCAGGAGTCCTGAATTATTTTTGCAGCTCTTTCTGCGATACTGTGCCACTGCCGAACAATCCCCTTTACCTGGCACTTGTGTGTCTATCAGGCCTTTAAAACCTGTGGAGTACGTACAGATACATTTGCCAAGTGCCCAAAATACCTGCAAAGTCCTCCCAGGCCCACATGTGAAAGGCACCACGTAGAAATTACAAAACACATCTGCACAGGCCAAGCAGACTCCATCCATCTTTTTTCCATCGGTAAGTGACAATCCATCGGTATTGTCATTGCTTGCACTCTGTGTCCCCGCTGGGAGGGAGGTGCAGGGAGAGCAGGACTCCACGGGACCCCCCGAGCCGCTCATCTGCTGAGCAGCGGAGGAGCTGCAAACAAACCAAACCTACGGCCGTGCCCGCAGCCGGCTGCTGCACTGGGGCTTTCAGAACGCACAGAAATGCTGAACCCTGAAATGTTTCCACCAACTCCGCTTGTTAAAACCTTTCACATCCCACCGGCAACCACTCGCATGTGTGGGGGATGAGAAAACTTCCTTCCACCCAGAGGTGCAAGAAAAGTCTGGAGCTGGCACTCACGTGCTCCAGAACAGCCTCACAACCCGCAGGATCCTGGATGGAAAAATTGCACTTCCACGTGTTGACTAAGCTAATGTGGTGGGGATGGTGGGCGGACATGAAACGAAACTGTGAAAAGAGATTCATTTGCAGCTGGAGCCCAGGCAGGGCAAATTCCAGTCCTCTGTTTGCTTAGAAAACGGCAGCTATTACCAAAACCTGGTCAAAAAGAAGAGGTTAGGGCAGTGGTAATAAAAAAAAATCAAAACCAGGAAAAGAGCGGGGGGGGGGGAAGCAGCAAAAGTGAAACAAAGCCTCTCTGGAAATTAACATGTGGAATTCAAAACATTTGCAGTATAATAAAGGCAGGCGAGCCCATAAAGCTGCAGTAGGCAAAAGGCGCTCAGTTGTGGCCGGGAGGGGAGGCAGCCCGGTGTCACGGCCAGCAGCAGCCCCGCACCCCCGGCCCAGGGCACAGCTCTCCCCTCGCTGCCCTGGGCTGTGCCTGGTTCCACTCCAACCCCTCCGCTCTGCAGGAGGAGGATATAAATCAGCTGCGGAGCTGCCCACAGGGCTTAGTCACAGCAGGTATTGGTTTAGGGCGTCTTAGAGGAACTGTTTTGGTTTGGGTTTTTTTTCTGTAAGTATTCTAGGGAATAAGCATCGGCTTTGTGAGGAAAAGGCGTTGCTGAATGGGCCAAAGTCTCTAAACAAAGGACATTTTACATCACCAGGCAGAATCATCTTGGATATTTTGGACTGAACTCAGCTTCAAGGGCGAGAGCTGTTCTGTGAGTTCCCAGCAGACACTTGAAGTGTCCCCACCAAGTCAGTCTCACCATCTGTCCCAGTGTTCCCAGCCCAAGAGACCCTCTACAACTCCTTCACCCCTTCCTCCCACCTAACTCCTTCCTAAAACTGGCTTTGTTGCTTTTTTCCTGTTTGTGGCTGGCTCATACCCCTCAAGCTGTTTCTGGTATGAGTTCCTCCTGACCCCTCTTCTGTGGGGACCAGGTAAGAAAGGCACCGTTCTTCACTCTTATTTTTTTTGCCTATTTTCACTTCACTTACCACCCTTTTGCTTGTTGCCAGAGCATCTGGTCACTCAGCACACCACCTGTCTGCAGCAGAACTGCCTCATCAGCCCCACTGCGTGGCACCAACCTCACACCTTCACGTTTGCCCGTTGTAATGTAGGGCAGGAGGATCCTCCCTGAAGCACAAGTCTCTCTCTCTCTCCCTCCCAGGCAGTGTTTTTGTGTAAGTCCTGCCCCTGGACGTACCTTCAGCTTCCAGCCTCCACAATACCCCCAGCACTGAAGTCAGGAGCCTCTGTTCACACACTGACCACAGCACCTTCTCCCAAAGCCTCTTGCTCCAGACTCAAGCACATGCTGGCTTTCCCCAGCACAGACCACACAAATTGCAGCAATTAGCAAGTGTAAAGGGCACGCTGTGGTTTTTGCCAGTATTACTATATCTTAAGTAACTCATATCCTTGGGCATGGTCATCAGATAGTATCCAGCAGGCTGCATTATCCAGACCTTCCCCTCAATTTGATGCTCTTGAGGCCCACAGGAGAGACCGAGTTTATTGGTCTTTATGCACTTGAACACGAGCAGTCCTCAGACTCTGGCATGGCTTCTTTCTCACCCGTGCTATCCCCACGCTGTGTGGACTCAGCCTCTGGCTCTCGATCTCTAAGGGTGTCCCCGTCCTTTCCTGCCCCACTGCCATCTCGCCTCTGCTGTGCAAAGGCTTGGCAGAGCCCGTTCTTCCCAAGGTGATTTGCAGCAACATCCCAAAGCCCCACCCACAGACCTACACTTACTGCACAGGAACCATACGGACTGAAAATTAGAGGCAGCTTCTAACTGTCCTCCAAGCGTATTTCTTCTCCAAATTCTTTCCCTCTCTGCCTCCCAATTTCATGACTATATGGATGAGACAAACTGTCAGGACCAGGAACTTGGAAAATTTCAGGGTTCCTTTTAAATGGTATTTTTCATCACTTGCAATCTGGCACACCATATCTATGTACAGGTGATACTAAACAAAGGTTGGCCAAAACCAGACAGTTTAGTTCCCAGCTGCCTTTAAAAACAAAACCATCAGCAACAACAAATAACCCCTACTTGACTTTTCATCTCTCTCCTGTCAAGTTCAGGAAATGAGATGGCCACTGCTTCTGCAGGCCCTAATTGCAGAACTGAAGGTGTTTTGGCACAAAAGCCACAGCTAGCCCATAGCAAAGAAGTGACTCGTCAACAGTGGATTTTGGGACTCATACAGCCGTTGCAGGAATTAGGAAGGGGGGAGGCAGGTACCAGGGTGGGATCTGAGCCACCTGGATCTCTGCAGATCCAAGTCATCACGTTATTCCATACCAAGAGGCAGCTGGCATGGCCAGTTGTACACAGTACAGGCTCTAATTTCCAAGATATGTTGAGGGTGGATAGCACTAGACTCACCTGACTTCAAAGCCAAAAGCAGCAAATGCTTGTAGCCCAGAGGCATGGACCTAGTCCCTCCTCAGAAGGAGCCCACAGCAGGCATCTGTGACTACAGCAAAATGTATGCAAAGGGAAGCAAGAGCTACCACGGGTGTCTCCCTGCCCCACAGTAAGAGCTGCAAGTGCAACTTGTGAAGTGTACTGAGGCACACTTTGCCATGGCACCTCACAGACATCTTGCCCTGCCACAGCAGGCACACCAGGACCAGCTGCGCCGATACACAGGCCCGGCCCTGTTTTATGGCCGCTCTGAAAGTCCCATGCACTAAATCAACAAGCCAGAGTGAAGGAGTCCTCAAGTCAGAGGAATGTGTGTCTCAAAATTATCACATCAGAATAGGCTGTTTATACTTTTCTGATTCTTGGCTAGGCTATTACCAGCCATGGTAGCTTCACCTAAACAACCACTAGGTGAACTTGCTAACCCTATGAGAGAGAGCACAGACAACTCATCCCTGGTAACTACAAGGAAGGAGAAGTATCTCTAGAGTATCTGCTAGCACATACCAAAGCTGCAATGAATCCTAATGGTATCAGATCAGGTAAATCTTTTCACTGATCAAGGCTTTTGCATCCTGCTCTGCTCTTCTCTATCCCGTGTGAATCAGCTCAAGGTTAGCTTCAAAAGGCAAAACACAGAGTGACCGAGTGTGTATCATTACTGAACTCACAGGAGAAAAATGGCGCTGGCTTCCCGGAATCCGTGCACTCGAGGGACAAGGGAAGTACCCAAGTACCATGACCAAAGATCTACTTTCAGCACAGCTTCCTGGTTGGTTGTCATACCAGTAGCATTGTGCAACAGATACAGCTATTTTCTACATCAATTATTAACTGGTCAAAGACGATTTGTTTGAAGAGCTGCACAGAAAGTCCAGAAAGGAAGCAAGCAGTTTCAAGCTCCATGTGTGTGCCCTGCAATAGGCTTGGGATCCCCTCCAGATGAGATGCTCTTCAGGGGCCGACAGCTTGATTTCCAGCAGCAAAGGAGGCACACCTGGGCAGGAGTCTCCCAGGCAGGACCCATCCCTCACATGGGGCTCACTGTCTTTATGCCCAGGAGCAAGGCTGCAGGCAGCAGTACAGCTGAAGGCCAGCAGTGCTGAGACTCTTCTCTCAGGGATCAGCACACAAACCACGCCATGCACTGGTTTACACTGGGATCTCCCCAACAAACTCCACACACAGCTTTTGCAGTGCTCAAGGGAAGCAGCTTCCATCAGCAGCACTCTTCTTCCTCCATCTTTCCTCCACACAGCTCACCTCTGGCACCAGACCACACAAGTGCATAGCAGAGGTTGGTTCACCGGTGCAAGCCTTGAGGTATCCTACAGCTTTTGTTTGGCAGGAACTTTTCCAACATGAATTGGGAAATCTGAACACTGGGGCATGTTAAGACAGCTGAAGGATTGGTGGTTCAACAGCAACGTTTCAGCCTCAGTTTGGAAGCAAAAGCTTGCTCCATAGGAGAGCTCAGAGGTAAAAACACATGACTTAACACCATGAGCAGTGCTGGCAAGGATGTTTTCCCAAACAAAACCAATGTCCTGAGAAGTTTCTGGGATTGCTGATACTTCAAGATGTACAAGGGCTTAAATGCAAGAGGGGTGATGTGTACATACACCTCAGCCTTCACTGGGGGGTTCATGTTCCTCTCCCCCACAAAGCACCAAACAGCCCCTCTGTACAAGCACACCAGTACCACTAACAAGCCAGGACTGAGATTTGGAGTATCTCTAACACTTCAGCATCCCACTTTAGCCTCACTCAAAACACACAAAAGCCCTCCTTGAAGGGGAAGGAGCTCTGCAAAAACACACAAGGGACACAAGGAACAAAAGCCGATCCCAGGTTTAAGCCATGCTCACCAGAAGGAACTTGTCAGGAACAGAAAGCACTCCATAAGAGACAGAGAAGGTTAAAGGCCACCGAGGTAGGTCACATCAGGTATTTGCTGCCACTGATCTGCTCCCAAGCACTTGCAGGGCTGACCCACTGCCTTGGTGAGGAACGATGGAGGGATGCCTGGGCACACCGTGGACACATCAAGGGTCAAGAGAAGGGAAACATCTGCATTTGTTGGGTTGTCTAAAACCAGCCCCTCAATTTTTGCAAGTAAAACCAGCTCCACTGTCAGTTTCTTGAAAAAACTTGGGGTTTATTGATTTAAACTGCAAACAGTCATTACAAAAGAGATTCTCTTTTAAATAAACTCACACAAAGAGGAAGAAAAAGCAGTGTAGCGAACAGTAACAGGGGGAAAAAAAATTACATTCATTATTCTCTTTGTGCCAGTCCCATTCACCTTGGCAAGGAAAACTCCAAACTTGGAATACAGAAATGCAAAGACAAACTGTATTTGGAATGTCTTCAGATAGGCACTTTGAGCCCAAGGCTTTTCTCCTTGAAGAATCTATACAATTAGAGGAAGAAAAAGGTCTTCCTTCCACGTTGTCTCGCAACAGAGCTCAGGTATGTACATTCTAAAGCCCAGGTAGGCAAGACCCGGGAGAGGGGAAGAGAAGGAGAAGAGAAAAGGCAAAGATGCACAACAACTCCATTTGCAGTCCAACACAAAAAAAGGGGGAGGGAGTTCTAAAATAAATAATCCAAACACAGTTTTTGCATTTTTTTAAATTAATTTTTCATTTTTTAAAATAAAATAACCAAAAAAAGTGTAAAGTTACAAAAAATGTCATTGTAGTATAATATATTAAACTGTGGGGAAAAAAGGAAAAAAAGACACTTCACAATCTTAAGATTAATATGGAAGATCATAATTTAAACATAAAAGAATATATTCTATGGATTCATCATCCCGATAAATATGAACAAAATTAAAAAGCAAAGGTTTCGGCAATAAATACGTTTTGATAAGTTAAATAAGCTTTTTATATTGTTGTGCAGTGACAAGCAAAATTTGCTCTCCAATTTCTGAAAAGTTATACAAAATTAAAAACCCAGAAAAAAAATAATAAAAAGCTTGGCGTGAGTGCTCTAAGATAGGTCTAAAGTACTCTAGAGCAAAACCATTAAAGCTATGTCTACTGGAACTTTGTTTACACGAACTTGTGTGTGTGGAATGACTTCTGTTGGCCCCACCCCTCTATTTCTTTATTTGTTTTAAGATGTCACATGTATACATGGGGAACTTTTAGCACCAAAATCAAGTCTCTCGTAGTCCATCTGTTTTTTGCTTTTCTTTTGTTTTCTTCCTCCCAGTCAAAGTCCCACTCATGTTACAATCTTTGTCCGTTCTCAGCTTTTCTTCCCACAGACCTGAGCGGATCCAGGCAAGATTTAGTCTTTAAGGGGAGGGGAGAAAGAGGACTGGATGTTAACGCTTGCCCACATGCCTGCAGCCTAGCAGAAACTGGCCAGATGGGAAGGGACTGGGAGAGGGCGATGCAGTATGTGGCCAGTGGAGGGAGCCGGATTCGGACATTTCCTGCACATCTGGAAGTGCACAGAGCTGCTGGTGCCCTCTGCAGCTGGAGAGGTAATACAGTCACAGTGAAAAGTGTTAAAAGGCACTAATTTTGTAAACGTTATTGCTTCTCATCGTAATTTTGGCACTTAAGGTTTAAGCCAGTGGGTATCAGGCAGGCAGGTGGACATGTTAACATCCAGCTCAGACTACTGGGGACAAGGTGGGGGGAGTTCAGCTTAACATTGTAATAGAGGTGGGGAGGGGCAAGAGGAAACCCCACATTAGTCGTCAGAGATGGAGAGTCTGCTGAAGATGGGAAGACGTCTTGAGGTGTCCAGGATAGGGGAATCTGAGCCGCTGTGGCTGCTGCTGGAGCTGCTCAGATAGCCCTCCTGGTCAGAGAGGGAGTCCTGAGGACTGGGTGGCGAGTCAAACATGTTGGGGGACTCGGACATGGGCCTGAACAAGAAGGTGGTGGGGGAGCTCCCGCTGGGCACCTGCACCCCCATGCTGGGGGCAAAGAGACTGACCAGCTCCTGGCTGGAGAAGGTGAAAGGGTTGCTGGCGCAGTCAGGCAAGGTGGGGGAGCCCAGCAGGTCGTCGGCACTCAGCATGGGCGGCGGTGTGATGGAAGTGGGGCTGTCCAGCAGCCCGCTGGCAGCAGTGCTGGGGAAGCCGGCAAAGCTGAAGCTGTGCTGCAGGCGGGGTCTGTCGGTGACGGCGGGCTCCCGGCCCCCCGCCACGGCGCGGCGCTCCTCCGCGTTGTGGATGAAGTGGCAGCGCGGCCCATAGGGGCAGAAGCCGATGGTGTGGAAAGTGCGGCACAGCTCCGTCTTGTACTTGGGGTGGCGGGTGAGGCTCCGCAGCTCGTGGATGCCGTGGGCGAACTGGCACTTGTCACCGTACTTGCAGGCGCCGTTCTCCTCGAAGGGGCGGCACAGCTCCGTCTTGTAGCGGCTGGAATTGACCTGTCCCCCGGGCTGCTTTTGCTGCAGTAGGCGCTCGCCACCCTCGGAGAAGGAGCGGTCCCGGAAGCGGCTTTCCCGGGGGCCCAGCATGGGAGCCGGCTCCCCTTTCAGGCTGCTGAGGAGCTGGTTCTGGTGAAACTTGGAGTTGGGCAGGGTGACAGAGTGCCTCCTAGGGAAACCCCCGCCAGCCGGGGTGCCCACCGCCTTCCTGTCCAGCAGGCACCCGCTGACACCCGAGGGGCTGTAATTCAACATCTTGTTGCTCTGCGGGGACAAAGCAAGGGCCGGTCACGTCACTGCTACTGCCACCACCTCCTCCGACATCCCCGCGCAGCCCCCGACAGCGCGGCGCTCCCCCGCCTCCCACTGATCGCGGCCCGCGGAGCGGATCGCCCTACCCCGTCAGCCCCCCCAGCTCCGTCTCTCCGCAGCCACATCTGCCGCAGCCCCCCTCCGCCGCCCCCGGCGCGGGCCCCCTGCCGCGCCCCTCCCCGTCCTTGGCGCGGAGCGGTCCCGGAGCGGTCCCGGAGCGAGCCGAGCGCCCGGCGCGGGGGGGCGCCCGAAAACCCCGCGCGGTGGGAGCGCTTCCCGGGGAGCGCCCCCGGGGCCGGCGGCGCGCGGGAAGGGCAGCGCGCGGCGCGGCGCCCGCCCAACCGCTCCCGCAGCGCGGCCGGCGAGGGGCGGCCGAGCCCCGCGGGGACCGAGCCCGCCCGTCCGCCCGCTCTTCCCTCCGCCCGGCCCCGCGGCAGCGCCGCCGCCCGCCGCGCCGCGCCCGGGCGTGTTGTAGCGCGGCGGCCCCGGGGGCACGGGAAGGATCCGGCCCCCCCGCTCGGCGCCGCGGCTGAGCCCGCCAGGAGCGCGGGCGGCTCCCCCACCCTTCATCCTCCGGAGCGGCTGAGGCGGGAAACGCGGGCGGGAGAGACCCCGGCGTCCCGAAACGGGGTGGCCGAGCTCGGTCCCCGCCCTGCGTCCTCCGGCCCCAGCGCCCAACTTGCTCACGACCAGAAAACGAAACGGGGGGGGGGGGGGGGGGCTGGGGGGGGGCGGGGAGGGATACCCGAACACGAACCCTAAGGAAGCCAAAAAGCCCCGAAGTTGGCGGCGGAACCCCCGCCGGCGCCCTTACCTTGCATAAAACTTCGCTCAAGTCGAAGATGGTGGGCGACACCAGGGCTGTGGACATCTTCGGCGAGCGAGGGGGGAAGCGAGTGGGGCAGCGGCACTCGGACACGAGGAGTCACGGCGTGGGTAAGGCACAGCCTCCAGCGCCCCTGCTCGCAGCCTCCCCCCGCCGCCGACGCCGCCACTAGCCCGCCCGGCCGCCGCGCCCGCTCGCCGCTTCCAGGGGGTTCGGGGAAAGCTCAACTTATAAAGTTTGTGACTTACCCCGGGAGGAGGAGCCGGCGGCGGGAAAGGGGAGGAGGAGGAGGGCAGGGTGATTGACACCGCGACTGAATCACCCGGGCGGGCAGGCCCAAAAAAACTTTGGGGAGGAAGGAGGTGGGGAGGGACAAGGGGAAACGGGGGAGGGGGAAAGGAACGCGAAGCGGCCGGCGGGCGGGTGGGAGGCTGTGCCGGGCCCGCCCTGCGCCGCGCCGCGCTGCGCCGGAGGGGCCGGTTGTGCGGCCGCACCGAGTGACTCCGCGCGCCTGTGCGCGCGTGGCCGTTTGCGCTCTCCGCGCGCGCGTGCCCGCTTGTCCGCGTGCGTCCACGTTGTGCGCGTGTGTCCGCGAGCGCGCGCGCGCGTTTCACTCGGCACGCGCCCGCGCGTGAACTCCCCTCCGCCGGCGCGCGCGGCCGTCCCGCTGCGCTCCGCGCGGGGGGGCGCGGCGGCCGCGCGCCCAACGGCCGCGCTGGGCGGCGGCTCCGCGGCTCGCGGATTTTTTCCCGCGGAAACCCAGCGGGGTCTGCCCGCTTGGATTTAAACTGATCGCAGCCGTGCTCGGCCGCGGCTGTGCGCCCTGCAGGGCTTTGTGCCGATCGCCCCCGCCGGACCCCTCCCCTCCCTCGGAGCCTTACTCCTTTCAAACTTTTACTGAAACCTGGCAGGCTCTGCAAGGGGAAATAGCTCACATCCCCAGTAATTTAAGTTGTTAAAATGCGTGTCTGCCCTTTTAAAAGGGTGTTTGATAAATCCTGCCTTTTTTCCCCAGTCCCCAGGAGTCAACACTGTAAAACTGAAAATAATAATAATAATAATAATAATAATAATAATAATAATAATAATAATAATAATAATGATGTCTCTAAGCAAGTAATCTGTTCCGGGTTTTAGTAAGCAAAGTATGATTCAATGATTCATACTGATACCGCTATGGCAGAGACGAGGGGGGACGATGGTGGCAGTTTCTGTTTAAAATTAAAAATTAGCGCAACTGCTGAAGGCTTGTGAATGAATACCAGGGCGCCTCAGCGCTCAGTCCCTGTCCAGTTATCCCCCTCAGCCCCAGCAGAGCCGACCCTCTCTCCTGCCGTAACTTCAGTGGGTGTTTCAGCCGAGGCTGAGCAATGGCATCTGGGCCCTCTTCCCCGCGCAGGCGGGCGAGGGGGGCCCTGCCCCAGCACTGCAGGCTGTTCCTCCTACCCTGCACTCCGGCTTGGCTGGGAGAACAGAAACCCCTGCCTTGTTGGGCTGCAGAGCGCTGACCCGAGCGGCCATCGCACCGACAACTTCAAACAAATGATCCACTTCCTCCTCTGTTTGCTTTGGAGTCGCGGCATCTGGACTTTGAGCTGGCGGCTGATCTTTTTCCCCTCCTTTGGTCTTCAAGAACAACCAAAATAACCAACCGAGAGAAATGCCCACAGGCTCGGGCTATTCCAGATTTATTTTTTTTTTATGATCATTATTATTATTATTATTTACTTAAGGAGAGCAATCAGGTTCCTCGAATTTCCTTCTCTTTATAGTTTCTTTTTTTCTTCCCCCCTTGCCTTGGCCAGAAGTGGGGAGTAGACAGGGGAGCGAACAGCCTATTATTTTCTGCAGTTGTTTACTCGTTCTGTAGATGGTGCTTGTTCCCAGGGCTCTGAGCCTCTCTATAATTAAACCCATTTTAATTGTTAGTTAGAAACGTCATTTCGGGGACTTTCCAAGAGTTACCGAGAAAGCCAGCCGAGATAACTATTTCACTACCGAGTCGCTCCCTGCCTGATTTTTACCCGGTTCCTCCTGTCGTCCAGCCACGGCATGGGGCTGATCTTGGAGTGGGATTGCAGCAAGCCCAGGGCCGGCAGCCCCTCCGCCAGCACAGCCCTCTGTCCCTGCTGCTTCTGTGTTATTCACTTGCACCGTGTGCATTTGTTTTGGAAACTTGGGGTTTAAGGCTGCACATTTCCGCGGATCAAGTGGCAAAGGCTGAAGCTGAGAAGGAATTTTTTTCCAGTGATTGAGCTTGGCAAACCCTGACTCCATGGTGGTCTGCCTTGCATTGCCTGTGCACATGCTCAGCTCAGGAATTTAGCTGCTCACCCCACCTCGTGGCTAAAAGTCAGAGCCCTCCGGGCCAGAGTGGGAATTTGTGTGGGCATGAATTCACACCGAGCAGAGGAATGAAAAAATTGGAGGCTTACACCACCCGCCAGAGCCGTGCCAGAACTTTGATAGATGCAAATGAACAAAGATAGGTAAATGAATAAATGAAAGTCAATTATTAAAGAAGATTACTGAAAAAGTGAATGAATGCAATGCCATGCTCACTAGCCTTCTTGTGTGAGTCAGTCCATCCAGGCCCAGCACATTCCAGTTGGGATACTACAGCTAGGCCTTGGAAGCAGGAATCAATGTCCAGAACCTCCCAAGACCTTCTCAAACTTGTCCTCAGCGCAGGAGCCACTTTTGGAGCCCTCTCCTTCCCTGGTTCAAATGCAAGCAGATGCTAAAGTTGTCACAAAATACAGAGAGATAAGATTCTGCATTAGACCTGTGCACGCATTTAGCAGAGGAATTAAGAACTTTTTTCCTGCATGAGAGCTGAAACAGGCCAGAGTGGCCAGACGGTGGGAAAGAAGGGAGCAGTGAATGAAATGATAAAGGCAGGAGGTTTTTAAAGGATTACTTTTTCCAATTACGTGTGTGTGTAAAACTGTGGGCTCGTTGGCACATGATGCTGTAGAGGTCAAAAGTATAAACCGGGTCAAAAAAGCAATTCGACAAATTTATGGAGGAAAAGTCCCTGGAGGTTTACTAAAGGCAAAGGCAGACCTCTGCAACATGTTGCTGGACAATGCACAGCAAAAGTATCACTCTCTCATTTGCATTTTCTCCCAAAAATATTGACTGCTCTTGGAGGTGAGAGGAAAGCCACAACAGACCTTTGGTCTCATCCAGTTTGGCACTGGGATGTTCAAATCAGCACTATCTTGTCCCCGAGCTGCTGAGCACGGGTCCACATGCTGGCCTCTGCTAAAGGCTGGAGAACAGTCTCATGGGGTGGCTGCACTCTTTGCCCAGTTTAACTCCCCTCCAGGGTAATAAGAGGTTACTGTGAGCACTGAGTATAAACTGAATCCAAGTGCCAGCTTTGCCACAAATATATTTGATGATGGTGCAGCTCCCGTGGTAAAAGAACAAGGTTGCTGTCTTAAGACACCTGCACTTCCCCTCACCTGGAGCCATTTGGCAGTAGGAAGCCTGCAGATCTGCTTGCGTCAGAGTTACTGAGCAAGAACTTGAGTATGAAAAAGCCTTAATTGTTGAAAACGAGGTGGGGGCGAGGTGTTTTGGTTTATTCTCCCTCCTACCACTCAAAGTTTCAAGGTAGAAAAGGGAAGTGCTTTCGTCACAAGCAACGATTTCCCCAGTGAGTTTCAGATGAGTTGGGCATTTCACTCCCCTGCTCCCATGGGAATCCTCAGGTAAAACAGACATGTCCTGTCTGCAGCGGTGCTCCAACGTACAGAGGCTGGGAACAGAAGAAGGACAAATCTCTTGACTTTATTTTTGCTGGGGGTGTAAAATGAGCCAAGGCTTTCTGCAGTCACTATTCTATACACATCTTTTGGGTCTGATGCTATTTTTGTTGGCTGTTACCCTGGAGGTGTAGGTGTGGAAGTGCCTTTCTGCTGGTCTCTGCAAGCGGTTGTAGATGTTTCCTCCGTTCCAGGCGCCTCCTCAGACTCTGTGGCCTTTCAGGGGGAGTAGGCGGATGTCAGCGTGGCCTTTCCCCACCTGTCTGTAACTTTTTAATACTTCCTTTTATTTTGGCTTCGCGCGTCTTCCATGGAACATCTCTGGGTAGCCACTGGGAGGTGTAAATGGCTTGAGATGGAAACCACAGCTTGTAGGTGCGCCCTCTGCCAGGCTTTTCTGGCACCCGAGGAAGTCGGGTCTCCGCCTGCTCCCAAGCAGAAGGGATATTACCAGCTGCTCGGTGAGAAAACAAATTCACAGAGATACAGAAAAGTGTGTTAAGGTGGTGGGAAGCAACGGGAGTGAGATTCCTGGCAGCTCGGGTATGTAAACATTCATAAAATAGAGAGTGTGTGCATGTGTGTACTTTGTGGTGGCAGGAAACCCAAGAAGCTAGCTCCATTATTTTTGCTGGAATTGGTAGCAGCCATACCAGACAAATATTAAAAGCCCTTAATCCTCCTGACTTTACACCCGTGAATGATCTAAAGACCATCCAAGGTGATCTAAATTACAGCACAGCTTTACTAATTAGTAATGGGGTTTGGGATCTGATTTAGCTGTTCATAAAATGGGCTTTCTGTTTTTCAGTAGCTCAGATGCTGGGCTACCTCTGGGGGAAGTGAGGGGAAGACAGGAGGTGGAGGTAATGTGTGGCCTCTTCTGAAGTGTCACATGGATGTGACTAGCCTGCCACAAATTTAGCACCGGCGGCGCAGACAAGACACTGCAGTGGAACAAGCAGAGATGTCCTTTTAAGCAGATGCAGGGTAAGGAAATTGGCTGAAGTTAATGGATCTAAGTTATAATTTCCAGTGGAAATACTAATGCAATTAATGTATTTCCACACAGCAGGACAGCAAGCCCATGCAAGTGTTTAGCTGTTTGTCATGACTACTCAGGAGGCTGGCCTAGCCACATCCTGGGGTCTGTCCAGCTGCATCCAGACACATGCAGCCTGTGCTGTGGGTGGGAGCAAGGCTGAGACACACACCAAGTGTGGGAACAGTTTTGAGGGGCTGGAGGAAAAGACCATCACCAGGACCAGCTGCTGCATGGCTGTGGAAAGTGAAGCTGCCCGACAAGGAACATCTGTCTCCATGCCTGTGACCTTGGTGTGGGGCTGTTACTTTACGTCAGCTCCGTGGCAATGCAGTCCCCAGCTGGGGTCTGCACATCTTGTCTGGACACAGGGACAAGGAGGAAATCCCGGCAGCCCCCTCACACAGCACCACAGATCTCCCTGCTGCCCATGTACTGCTGGCACCCACCACCTCCTGCAGAGAAAACTCCCTCTTCTCAGGGGTGTGCCTGTTCTCAGTGAAGTTACAAACCCTCTAGGGCAAGGCGCAAGACTCATCTGATCTCCTCCCTGAACACGCCGCAAGTGCATGAAGCTAAAGAAGGGATTTCCATCCTGCTAGTGTGGAAATGGGAGCTGAGGAAGTGCCCAGCCTGGCTGCAGCAAGGCAAGGTATGGAGCAAGATGTATTTCTCATCATGGTGGAGCAGAGCCATGAAGCTCCTGTTGGGGAGACTGGTGTTCCACCCTGCTGCAGGTCCCCGGAGCAGCATCCCATCCCCTCTCTGTGGAGAGTCCACATCTGTAGGATAGCCTGCGCAGCCACCTGCCAGCATCCTCTTTCTTCCAGGTCTCAGCTGGGCACATGGTGGTCCTGGGGTCCCCAGCATCCCTGCAGGGCCCAACCTCAGGAACAGATTATTGTGTGCAGCTAGGGATTATTGTGTGCAGCTAGGGCACAGCTTCAAATAGGTGTCCTTAACCTGGCCTAATCTGCACAGGGCTCTGTGTCTGCCAGGACAGAGGGAAATCAAATATATCTCACCTCAATAAATTGTTCAGATTAAGGGAAGTGCCAGAAGCTTTAAAGAGGCTGATGGCAGATTCCAGAAAAAAGGAAGCAAGTGACACCTGCTGTACATCAAAACAACAATTGCCCTTGTATCAGTAAGATGGTTAATGCATGTAACAAGTGCTTGTGAACATAGAAAGGCATAGATCTCAAAAACTGGGACAAAATCAGTTTTTTCAAATCCTGCATCCATGATCCTGAGTTGATACACAGCAAGATGATAATGCAGCAGAGTGGTTTCTGTTGGCCTCTGCCTCTTTCCAGCCACAGCAGCCCTGGCTGCTGATTATTCAGCAGACATTAACCAGTGGAATGTTTCCATGATTTTTTTCTGGGGAAAAAAAATAAAAAAAATTAAAGAAAAAAAGTGCTGGGATGAAATGCTTTCATCTTTCTATTTTCTTTTTTGAGAAAGTCTAAGATAACTCCAGAGTCAGATCATGACATTTATGTGACATGCAGTGCTGGTGTCAGAAGGTGCTGCTTGCTGTGCTGGTGGCCACTTACCTCCAACAGGCTCAGCTGTAACCCCCTGAAAAATACCATTTTGTCCTTTCACGGTGGAGCTTGTCATAACCTTATTTCCAAACACATGGGTTGCACTCCACACATCTTACAGCTCCATGAGGTATTTGCATTAGGGAGGCAGCTTGCTTTCCCGCCTATCCCGTTCCATCAAAACACACTTTTAGCACCAGGCAGGAAGCCAAGGTCAAACCTCCTTTTTTTTTTTTTTGTTCCTCCTGCCTGCTCTGAATACATTATAATACAGGCTTCAGCTCCATTATTATATCTTTTCCCACAAGACCGTTGCCTCATTCAGACCTCAGCAGGGAACATGCTTTCATCTCTGCCAGCTGGGCATGGCTGGAGAACCCTATGCCTGTAGGAGCTCCAAGGGGGAGGACACAGAGTTGAGGCTTTGCAGATTCCTGTGCACAGAGGGTAGAGGAGTTTGGTTAGGTCCAAATCTGGTAGGGAAGTTCCACGGAGCCTCTCCCACTGCCTCCTTTGTCAGGCCAGTAAGGAAGAATGTCAATGACGATGGGATTCCTCTCACCTGTTTTTAAGTGCCTAAAAGTTAGGTGTCTAAACCTAATTAGCTGGACAGGCTTCCTGCATAGTCAATGGAGACAAATAGGCACCTCTAGTGTATGATTCATTTCACATATCTTGAAGTTTATCTTGAGAAGGGCTGACTCACCTGACAGCCAAGCACCCGCTTCTCCTCTGTGACTGTAAAGGCAGATCGGCAGCTTGCTGAGGATTTGGCTGCTACATTTTGGGTGTCCCAGGTTGGGAAGGGTGAGTCTACTCCCAGCTGTGGCAGTGGCTGTGGAAAGCATCATCACTTGGCTGCTCTGGCTTGCCCCCCTCCCACCCTGTTTCCCATAAAAGGTCCATTTCCAACCCTGCCCAGGCAGGGCTGGGTTTTAGTCTGTCCAAATCACATTATCAGCCCATATCACATTATCAGACCAAGTTAAATATTTATAAAGCACCTGGGGGCAGGGTCCACATCTTTCTTCAGTTTGTATATTCCCTCGAGGAGCAAAGCCCCTGTGCTGGTTTGCAACCTTTGCAGGCTGGTGCAATATAGCACCGTGAATCCCTGTGCCAATCTGCAGGTCTTGACAAAATGCAGCTGGGAATGCAGAAAGACCTCACGGACATTGGGAAATAGGCAGGAGTGAATCATAAGAGTCAGGAGAAGCAACTAATGTGTGGGAAAAAGGCAAATGTGCTACCTCGGCACAAACATACAATAAGGAAGTATGTAATAATAATTATTGTTATTGTAATACGGCCTGGGTGAGCATTTGGGAAAAAGATATCTAATAACTGACAAGCGACGTGGCTCGGTTTGTTTTGATCTGAAATTCAAACAATGGTTGTGTTTATAAGGCAATAATACGCAGGGCACTGGCACCACACCAACTATGCA
Organism: Parus major; assembly: GCF_001522545.3. Lineage (NCBI taxonomy): Eukaryota > Metazoa > Chordata > Aves > Passeriformes > Paridae > Parus > Parus major. The sequence goes on along the minus strand of NC_031774.1, from coordinate 28,748,224 downwards.
CTCCCCAAGTCGGGTTTATATAGGTCATGCCAAACAAATAATAGTGTTCTTCAATATAATTACTGATTCATTACAGAAAGAGAATGTAATTGAGTCTGTTTGGATTTCAGGGAGGCGTTAGATATGGTAAATTCACACATTTGAACTCAGATTGGGAAAGCTATGTGTGTTCGCCTAGTTCTGCTCATCCAGGAGTCAGTGATAAAATTCCCACTGCAGCCTGCCCCGGCAGCAGGGGCCTTCTCTCAGGCTTCAGCAGTTGCTCATGCTGCTGGTGCCCTTTGCAGACTGTTTCAGCACCCTTTGAAGCACTTCACAAGTTAACTGGGAAACTAAATTAATGCTAGAGCAAGACCCACATCCAAATATGCTGGACATGGCTCTTACCTCAGGCAATTGCACCCACCCCTTGATCCTGGGGCAGGCTGGCCCCTCCACTTCTGAACCTCCTGGTCCATAGCACACTTCTGCATAAGTCTCTTGACACACATCATCTCAGTGTCACTGCAGGGGAAAGCAGCAAAAGGCAGAGGATGGGATGGGCTGGCAATGCCCACCAGCTCCTTGGACAAGGACACCTCAGCTTAACTGGCACATTTGGCCACAGGAGAGCTAAACTGTGTTCTTCTCATCCTGGGATGCCTGCCACCCAGCATGGCAAGCAGGTACTACCAGCACTCAGTGTTAAAGGAGAAGAGCTGGGCTCCGAAGGTGAGGGAGGACCAGGGCTGCTGCTCTGGTGGCTTTTGAATGGCTTTGCCATTCCCTGTGGTGTGGTGGACTGGCATTTCAGCTGCACTACTCTGCTTTCTCCAGGGAAACCTGGGCAGTCCTACAGCAGTCTGAGGTGTTTCCTGCTGGCCTCTACCCTGTATGGACCCTACACAACACACAGGGATGGATGATGGTGCCCAGAGTAGCATCCTCAACACCCGGCACAGCTGCCAGTACCAGTGACAGGGCAAAGTGTGACGCTTGGGCTCAAGGAGTTTACCCAGGAGAACACAAGGCATTGTGGCACAGCCTCAAAGTCAGCACCCCTCATGTCCATCTCTGGCTCTGCTGCTGCTCCCCACAGTACAAAGGGCAGAACCCCAGTCTCCTTCCTCCCTCCTGCCTTGCCCCAGGGAGCAGCTGCCTTTTAAAGGAAGGCCAGACAGGGCATAATATGAGGCTTCCAGAAAAATGGGGACCGTGCCGGTCGCACTGGCGGTCCAGGACCCAGCAGAAGGAGCACGGATAGAGCACTAAACCCACTAGTCAGACCTCTGTGAGCTTCTGAAGTTCATCAGGAACAAGTAGGGACCATAGTAATTTATGCTTTCAAAAGGTCTTTTGATACAGCCCTTTCCAAGAATGAAACAAACTTGGCAGCCATGGTATTAGAAGTCCCATCATGGATTAAAAATTGAGTCAGAACTGACAGAATGGGGGGAAAATACATTAAAAGTAAAAGGCCAGCATTCCAGTTGGGGAAGAAAAGTTTACTGGGTGGAAGGGGGTGGTGGGACCATGCCTGGCAGAGATGAAAGCAGCCCTCTGAATACTATTACAAAAATCAGTGAAGGGGGAAGAAGGATAAAAAGGCAAAAGCATTTGCTGCCAACAGAGAACCATGAATTATAAATGAAAGCAAGTCTTGGCAGGACTGGGAGGGACTCCAGAAAATTCTAACTAAACTTGGAAACCAAATCACCATGACGGAGAAAGTTCATCGCACACAAATGCCAAAGCAAGCTGTTTTAGAAAAAACTGGGCAAGCCTCTTACTCTGAATTAGAAGTTGTGTTGTGGGGGTCAGCAGCAGACAGGGGCAATGACTATTCAAACATCACACAAAAGAGACCTGCACCGTGGATCAGCATGAAAAACAAGTCATCATATAACCTGGGTACCCATCACAGTCCATGCCCACTTGCCTACTGTGAAGCAGGACCTAAAGAAACATTGTAAGATGGACCATGCTGAGTCAAGATCAAAAGTCCACCAAAGGCAGCATGGAAGAAGAGAAACAGGATCAAACGCAGAGCTGGATGGGGGGGGACTTTTTCTGTGAAGGGAGGTTGAGGAGTATATTATTTCATTTGCAACAGGGATGAGGAAGGCTACAAAACAATAGCTCCCTTCAGCAACAACTGGCTGATGCTTTCGGTTTATTTGTGCTCTGCAAGTTGAAAAGAGAGATGTAAAGGTGCTTTTAAAAATAGTTGCAAGGAAGTTTGTGCTTTGCCACTGGGCTGCCTCTCAGTACTGTTCCCGGCTGGATGTGATCCGCTGATAAGCTTGTACCTGGCCTGAACTCAGCCGCCTCTGCGTGCCAGGCCACCCGGAGCAGTGTACTGCTCAGGATAGGTTGCCGACGCCCACTTTTGCAGAGGCAGGATGCAATTGCCTTGTGGGCAACCCCCAGCCCTGGGCAGCAGCTGGTGAAGTGCCTGTGCACTGAAAGCCTGCTCACATCAGTGCCGTGCTGTCAGAGAAGGGGGACTACACTGCAGGGACAAATGTGGCCCCTGGCAGGGCGTGGTGACACCAAGACCCGTGCAATAAGAAATGGAATGGGGGGGGTCTGTGTGTAAATAATTTACTAGTGTGACCTGAATGCTATCAGGCCCTTGTTTATTTTTATGAAGTTACTAAAGAACCATGCTGATTCTGAAACAAGTTTGGGGGACCAGAGAAGTGACATAGAACAAAGGCATCTGTCCCTGGTGTGTAGCAAGGCAGCTGGGCTGGGAAGGGACAGATGCTTCTGAATTTCCAACTTTTCCTGCATACCTTTGTGGAGAAACCAGAGAGAAATGCCACACATTCTACAGGTGGCTGCATCAGAAAGGTGGGAGCTTTTCCACATACTCTGTGGATAATCAGGGAGGGGAAATAATTTTCTGGATGATGTTTGTCACTATTTCAATCAAGGTCTCTGTGCTGTGCTGGGGCCATGGATCCATAGAGAGGTAGGCTTTTGGCTGAGAAACAAAAGCAAAGCCTGGACTTACTGTCATCAAAGAGGAGCTAATCATGCCCCTGACAAGAGCAGAGACATTGGGCCTGGTGTCTGGGCTATCATGAAGTGCAAGGTAGTGAGCACTGAGGGGATGACATGATGCTCTGCTCCACAGCACAGTTTCCTCAGTGTTGTGAAGCCCAGGCAGCCTTGAAGATCCACAGCAGGATGCTTCCTCCTTGCCTCCTTATCTCCTTACCAATCCTTTGCTTTCTGTAAGGGAATAAAAGGTGTTGCAGACATATGAGACATTGATTGCTGGCTACTGAGGCTGAAAAAAGAGGAAGGCTAATCCTCCTACTTTCCTACGCTTTTTTTTTTTTTTCTGTAAGTCTCTGTTCCATACATCATGTGGTCATAAGAGAATTTATTTTTTCAGCTAAGAAAAGCATGCTGTTCATGTCAGCTAGCACAGAGGAAAACATGAACAGTCTGAAGTGTGAGTCAAAGATTAGATTCAAAAGCAAACGTACAGAATTCAACATTACTGGTTTTACTTTTTCTTAGTTATGTTCCTTAGGTGACTGACAGTATTTTGGAACCTGTATGTCAAGCATTTGGGATTAGTTCTCTTGGAAGGGCAAGGATGTGGACTCTCTAGTGCCACTTGGGAAATGCCAAGATACCAGCCCACAGCTCTGCAGGGGGAGATGTTACTTGGCGAGTACCAAGAGCTTAATCAGAAACCTGGGAGCACCTCAGATGGTCAAGGAGAAAAACAGATCACTTTTTCTCTTTAGGTCTCCTGCATGTGGCTGGTCCAACTGGATAACAGGTCCAACAGTAACGCATAGCAGCAGGAAACTCTTCTCGTTCAATGGTTGCCTGTTGTCCTGTGTGAAATGAGAGTTCAGCCAGTGCTGCTTTGTTTATCTGTGGATGGACACTTGCTATCTCCAGGCCTACAGAGTGAGCGTTGTTAGACATATTAAAATTATTTTTAAGAAGTCTTCTGACACTAAAGTTCAGTACCTTTCAGTCTGTGTACACTGATCTGAGAAATCATGCCCACTAATGGTTACAGAAGTCAGCAGATGGTTGGCCCACCAGTACAATGCCAGGATGCTGGGCAAACTTGTGCCCCTCCTCCCAAGTTCACATGTGTTTGAGATGTGCAGCTCAAAGATGACCAGTCTGTTACCTCTGATATTGTCAATGGATAAAAATCCTACAGGTTCAAGATGTGGTGGATGTGACTGTGTCTGTTGCAAATGGAGCTGCTCCAAAATGCAAACTAGAATTTCAAAGTGTCACTAAAATGCTGAAGACCCATTGAGGAACAGGTGTGGGGGTGGTGGATGGTAAAGGCTTTTTTAGTGAAACTATTTGTTAAGAAGAAGTCTGCTGATGAAGGGAGGATCCTACAGTCACCTCCAACAGTATAAGCAGAATGAAAAGTAGTAGCAGCAAAAGCCAGTAATGCACCAAAAGATAAGTGTTCAGCCTAAATCAGACTAATAAAATAGCTGGTGAATTAATATGCTAACTCATCCACATTTCCTGAAGCAGTCAAACCCTCACTACAAAACTCATCCCAGGAAGAAGGTTATTGCAATGATGATGCTGTGGAGAGGCCTGGACCTCTGTCTCATAGCTGAGTTGTGTATGTGTATGACCAGTTTGCATTTGTAAAGTGCATACATTTCACAGAATCATAGAATCATTAAGGTTGGAAAAGATCTCTGAGATTATTGAGTCCAACCTTTGACCAAACACTACCATGACAACTAAGCCACAGCACTAGGTTCCAGATCCAGTAATTTCTTGAATGCTTCCAAGGATGGTGACTCCACAACCTCCCTGGGCAGTTCATTCCAATGCTTGACAACCCTTTCAGTGAAGAAATTCTTCCTGATCTCCAACCTGAACCTCCTGTGGTACAGCTTGAGTCCATTTCCTCTTGTCCTGTCACTTGTTGCCTGGGAGAAGAGGCCAGCCCCCACTCCTTCCAGGTGGTTATAGAGTGATAAGGTCTCCCTCGAGCTTCCTTTCCTCCAGGCTAAACACCCCCAAGCTCCCTCAGCTGCTCCTCATAGCACTTGCTCTCCAGACCCTTCACCAGCTCCACTGCCCCTCTCTGGACCTGCTCCAGCCCCTCAGTGTCTTTCTTGTACTGATGGACCCAGAACAGAGCACAGGTTTGAGGTGTGGCCTCATCAGTGCCAAGTACAGGGGGACAGTCACTGCCCTGGTCCTGCTGGCCACACTGTTCCTGATACAGGCCAGGGTGCCATTGGCCTTCTTGGCCACCTGGGCACAGCTGGCTCATGTTCAGCCATCTGTTCACCAGCACCCCCTAGTCCTGTTCTGCTGAGCAGCTTTCCAGCCACTCTTCCCCCAGCTCCATGGGGTTGTTGTGACCCAAGTGCAGGACTCAGCACTTTGCCTTAATGAACCTCATACCACTGGCCTCAGCCAATGATCCAGCCTGTCCAGATCCCTCTGCAGATCCTCTCTTTTGTACCAGACAAAGTAAACAGTAAGTGATTCTGTGCACATATTAGACTAAGAAGAGTGTGCATATTTGTGTGTGTTTTTTCTGGCTTAAGGAATTGAGTATGTGCATAAGAACAAGTGCTAGTGAACATGTAGCAGGACACCAAATGGCCATCACACATCTGCATGTGAGCGCTCGAAACTGTGGTAGAAACAGCATGTGCTACGACAGGGAGGAAGGGTGGGCAGGGCTGTGTGAGTGCTCATTCACTGTGAGAGCTCGCTGAGTGGTTTTACCAGCTGTGGGAAGTGTGGGTCTGTGCTGACAGCAGGGCAGAGGAGCAGTGCTGTGTGCACAGGCACCCATGCGCATGGGAAGGGACCAGGACAGGGCGCGTGGCACTGCAGTGCTGGAGGGGAGATGCAGGAAGGCTTTTTCCCAACTGTTTATACAACATGGTTTGACTCAGCAAAGAATTAACATGGTAAAGAAAAATCTAGAAGTGCTCTTGCCAGCTACAAGCAGAGTGATCAGCATACACAGGATGTGGTAAGAGCTAAAGGCGTCCCGTTATTAACTTCACTTTTATTTCAAGGGGATTCACTTCTCTGTTCTGGTTCCCATTTGGGAAGTGAAACCTAAGGTCATGGTACCATCACAAAAGAAATACTGGTCACAGCTCATTTGTTTTTCTGCTTTATTATTATCTCTTAAAAGGTTACTTTGCTTTTCCTTGAATGGAATTTATTGAAATTGCTGGTAACTCATGAAGTCCTCACTCTCTGTTTCTCTCCTGAGGAATTATCTCATTTGCTCTCATTTGAAACTGTTGACTCTGAGGGGAGTGTTTACACCTCACAGTATGGTGCAACCCAGAGCAGAGGGAAAAACGCAGGTTCCTCCTAAGCACATCCAGAGCCTGTGCACTGCTCACAAGGTGCTTTGTAAACATTTATTCATTCTTGTACACACGCTCCCTTCCCTCCCCCATCAGATGGGGAAATATTATTGTCACCATTTCACAGATGGAAGAAGTGAATGCAGATAGGTCTGGTGACTCACCCGCAAGCGCTGAGGCTGATTTAGAGCTGAGGCGTTAAGCTCCCAGCCACCTAATTTAACCCAGCAGGTCACGTTCCCACCCAGGCCTGACAATATAGGTAGTGCCAGCTCCATCTACCTGCCACCCACTTGTCCTGTGAAGCAGTAACACTCATCTCCACGTCTGCAGAATGAGATCAGATTGCTGTGGCTTACTCCATGCGGTGTTGTCATCAGAGCGTGATATATCATTATGATATCATGATGTTATTAGGCCTGAAACTAACGCAAGGCCACGCACAGAACAGAGGTAGGCAGTTGAATATCAGCGACCGTGTGCTCCTCCACCACATCACAGGCACACACCCTGTACCAGGGTGTTGGTTGATTCCACCACACTGCAAGGATCTCCATGCAATCTGCGTGCTGGGCAGGGTCTCCCCACCTTCTCTTTCGGGACCTGGGTTAATTTCTGCCCATACAATCCTGGTGCAAATGTCTGAGGGAGGAAAGAGTGTTCTGTGAGGAGATGGAAAGAAAATGTTTGCCTCTCAAGTGGAAATGGCTCTCAAAGCATATGGTCAGGAGATAAAGATCATGGCCCCAGTTCTTTGTGAGGGTAGTTGTTTTTAAGTGCTGAGCACTTACTGGAAACTAAACCTCCTAAAAGTGGTTCACTACAAGCACTGGGAAACAGAGCCTTCAGTGTCTCATCACAGCTGAACATCCAGGGCCACATATTTCCACTGCTGTTTGCTTTTGCTTTGCTATTTAAAATCCTCACCTATGTTGTTACTCTCTCCCACACAGAATCAAGAACAACAACAATAATAAAAAAACCCCAGCTCCTTATCATCTTCCTTTGCTTTTCACACTGTTTACACAGGGCATGATTTCACTCATGCCCAGCTCATTGCAGACGACTCAGATTAGTCAGTTCCACTTTCTGAGACTGGCTGGTCTGGCTGGCTGGGACTTGGGCTGCTGCACCCAGCTTCACGCTACTGAAGGGGAGGTCAGCTTTCCCTGCATGAATCTTAACTTCTGTTTTAAAATAAAACACTTGGTATTTTCATCTTTGGAATATAACCTTTGCAATAGGTCATTTCAGTGCATCTGGTGTTGCTTTTTGCCTTGTCACGTGCAAAACTTGTTTCCATTGCTGTGACGAAGTTTGCAGAAAGATCCATCTTGATTTCTGTGGGCTTGGGACCTGTCTTTCAAGGGCTGGTACAGTACCTGTTGAGAGCAATGGCAAAACGTCCACAAATTGCAAGGTGTGAGAGATAAAGGGTCTCAAAATTTCAGAGTGGGAAGGGAATACATCTGAGTGCCAGGACTGTTCAGAGGTCTCTACATGTCTTTCAACCATCATGTGTGGGCTTGAGGTGCCCTGGGACTTCGTAAGGAAATGGGTGAGTCTTGAGCATCTAGAGGGCAGATGGGTAGTTCTTCCTCTGGCCCTCCTTTAGGAACTAAGTGCCACTCACACTGTGCCACACTGTGTCACACCTTTCTGGGCTGTTGTCTCTGGTGTTGAGGTTTCTTTTCCTGTCTGAGGGTTAAATGTGAGTTCTCCTCTGAGGACAGAGCAACCAGTGGCAGGAGAGCTTGGACTGGCATGTGGAAGAGCCTCAAGTCAGCACCGTCCATCCACAGAAACAGAAGATCCATTGTTGTTGAACTGGCATAAAGTTAATCTCTTAGTTAAAATATTACTGGGCTCTACTTGCTCTTATCCTTCCACAGTGCAAGGGGCAAGGGGCTCAGTAGGTCAGCTGGCTAGTACCTGACAGCAGCTGCAGGGACCCAGTCAAGGCCCAGAATGTGACCTGTGCCTCCTTGGTTAGATCCTTTTCCACAGTTCATGTAGTTCTTTCATAGCTCCTGTTCACGCTTCAGTGTGTTTTGTGCTAAACAGAACAAAGTAAGAACCCTGCAGAGAAGAAAGCCCATGCCAAAGCTAGGTATGGTCAACATATCAGCTGTCCTGCAGTAACAGAGTGTGCAGCGTGCTTGGCAGGGCAGTCTCAGCACCACTGCTGAGAAAGGAAACTCCAGTCCTTAGAACAGTGCAAAACACAGTGCCTAAAATTCAGGGGTCCCCAGTAGGGAAGGCAGCTGTGTCAGCTGTGAGAGACAAATAAAATGACTGGAAGAGGAGTCACAAATTCAGGGCAAACACCCAGGTAATACCCCACCTTCTTCTAAGTGGCGTAAGTCAACACCCAATGGCACAGGCAATCAGAGCCCTGAGCAGCACGGGGCTTGTTTGCTGCTGGTGTAGCTGCTGTGCCTATCCCAGCCACAGACCCCTGCTCCCACACCTAACCCACCAAGACAGCAAATTACAGTTTTGCTGGCCAAAAATTTTCTAAATGAGAACAGGGAGCAATCCTTACTATCTCTTGCAGGTTCCAGCTCAGCAATGTGTGCTACACCCATTCATCTAAATGCAGAATTAGTTCTGAAACTAATGATAAGGCTTTAAATGCCATCACACAGCTAATTTATTTCCCCACTGTCCCAAAGTGCTTCCCAGGTGTTGAAAAGCTTAGCTGCCAAAATCTCCATAGCCTTTGTTGTCAATCTCAGCAAGACAGCTCTGCATTGCACCATCTTTCCTATTCATGTTGGGTTTTAATGTGCCAAGCCTCAGAGCCCCCAGCAGTGGGGGGAGGCGGGAGGGGGCTGTTCTTCTCTCCACACAGCTGAGGAGAAGCAACTTCTCCCTGTTCACAGGAGTGAGTGCTGGAGCACCACCATCAGCTATTGCCTCCTGTCTTTCATGTGTGTCTTCCCTGCTCGGAGCAATGTGCAGTACCTTTATGTCAGTGGAGTTGCACAAAAGTGAGCTAGGTGTGATATCACACTACGACACACTGCCTGTGCTGAAGGCACAAGGTCATCCCACCCTTGGGAAGGGGAGGGAGGACACGGGTGTATTTACACACACATGAGCACACCTCGGTGGCTTTGTGTAAACACGTGTACCCACGGAGTTTCCATTTGGAGACGTGCTCCATGTGGCACATATCTGTTCGGGCAGAAAAACATCACTGCCCCAGTTCCTGCTGCAGAATCTTTTTTTGTTTTTTTTCTCTTGGGTTCTGGAGTTACTTCTGGTTTACAAAAATATCACCACAGGGCAGCCTTCCTGATAGGTGGAATAGCTTCCCCTTGAGAAGAAGCTGGTGGAAATCCCCTCTCTTGAGACACTTTTAACTTTGCCAGAAAACGTAGTGGGAGTGACTGCTTCAACTAGTGAGCTGACTGGGATGAGCTAATGGGTTTTTCCATATCTGGTGTCTAGTTCCAGGGATTTCCATGAATTACTGTCAGGACAGAAGAAGGCAACAGATTGCAACTGTGGGATCTGCTGTTTCAGCTCCACTGACACGTCATTCCCCCAGGACACCCAGTGACCTGGTTAATCTAGTTCTTTGCTTCTGACTTCTCGTAAATGATTTATCAACTGGCGTGGATCCCTGTTTGCTTAAGGAGGCGTGTGACGACCTCTAGCAGACCGGCTGCACTGAGCTACAGCCCACATTTGGCACCCAGCTGCTGGTCCCAGCTCGTGACCCTTGGCACAGGGAGCAGGAGGACAGGACTCTGGCAGAGCCCAATGGCAAGGACTCCTGCAGGGACCTGTGGGTGGTGTTTACAGGGTTTTGTGGAGAGCCCTGGTGACTAAGCCGTCAGCTCCTCAGGGAAGGCGCTTGCAGACCTGCCTCGGCCTGCCCTGACCCCCACGGTGTGTAGGTCCTGGCTGGGAGGCTGGCTGTGTTTGCTGTGTACAGACTGCAGGGTGCAAATCCTGGGAAGCATCAGCTGCTACACTAGCACCAGCCTTTGAGACCACGTACTCTAGAGAAAAAATAACATTAATGTCTGCCACCTTGTCCATCCTCACTGATGACACCAGTGTCCGAACCAGTTGCAGCTCTGGAGTTCCTTGTCATGCATATGCATAGGTCAATACCTACACACAAAACAGAAGATCGTACAGATCTAAACTCAAGTGCTCAAGCCAGGCAGATGAGGGATGATCCTGCAAGCTTTACATCCTGCCTTTGTAGGTGAGGCTAGAGTGTGGAAAGAGATCAGATAGCACAAATCAGGCACCCCTCTAAATACTGTCTATGGGCAACTCCCTCCCTGCCTTTCCTCCAGGCCAGTTATTGCTGCTTCCTGCTCTGATTGTTTCAAATCTGGTTATCTTGAGTTATGCCTGTTCTGGCAAATATGGTGCAGCAGAAGGGAGGTCCTGTTCTCATCAATGCTGTATGCATGCCACAGATCACAGAGATTAGCATGGGAGGAACAGCTCAGATGAGCTGCTTGAGGCAGGCATTGGGAAGCTTGCAACAGAGCTGCGTAATGCTTAGAATATAAAACTGCTTAACAAAATCTTCGTTGTGGAAGATACAGGGCCATCCTGAATTTTCAGATGGCTGGAGGCTGTTTCACAGGGGCAGCACCCCGCAGAAGGGGAAGCTGGGGAAGCCTACTCCAGCACCAGGCTGGACAGCCCCACTCCCAAGAGGAACCATGTCACACCACCGTAGGGCCACACATCATCAGGGAGGGCTGGCTCAGGCTGCGGTGAGGAACCTGCAGCCACATGTTGGCAAAAGCATGGGGTGTGTTTTCTTCTCACACAAGGGTGGATCTGGAGCAGCTTTCAGCTTCCTGGGACCTGACAAGTGGGGCTTTTTTGTTATAGCCCAAGAGGATGGAGAGTGCAGCTCCTATGTTTTCCCTATTTTTGGTGGCACACCACCAGCTTCCTTGCCTTGTGCCTCAACAGGAACATCTGCGTTCATGCATGACAGGCTCCCAGTCTACACCTTGTAAAGCACCCCTGCATGACAGACAGACAGACAGCTGGTGGGATGTTTGAGGGCTGTTCCACCTCACCAGGAGCAGTCATAGCTACCCTGTGACTCAAAACACAAAACCACGCCCCCAAAAACCTATTCAGTCTAGGCTGAGCCTACATGGCCTATGATAATCCCAGTCAAAGAACAGAAAGACAGGACAGGCAAAGAAAGGAAGGCTAACAATTTATCCCAAATTATATTTCCAACCTTTAAATATGGGTAGAGGTACTGTAGGTATAACCTTCAATGTGAATTTCCAAGTCTTGATAGATATTTATGTGGGCAACTGAGGGTTCAGTCTTAGTTTCAAGCCCAAACTCACTGTTCATACCACCTCTTCCATACACAGACTTACTCTCCAAAGAGCAGAAAAATCCTGATCCCTGTAGAAATAATGTTCTTACCAGCAACATCAGTACTCCAGGCTCAAATCTCTTGTCTTTGAAAACTCAAACACGTTTGCTGAGGACAGCACAGATGTAGAGTGATGCAAGTGCAAAACTCTCCAAAAGCATGCCTCTGTCTGTAGGGCAATGAAATGAGAGCTGAGTTTTCTCATAGAACTCTTCTGTTGCAGTGGCACATTAAAAAGAGCACCCAGTCTTTGGTAGAGCTGGGATTGGAACCTGCTTCCTCTCATATCCAGTCTCCCAGACCAGGGGAAAGAATGCTTCCAGGTGCCTGGCCTTGTTCTAGTCCTGGCAACAGAAGGCCGCTTTCTGGTCCATTCTCTGTGTATTCCAAAGGGGTCTTATTTTGCACTTTTGGACCACAACCAAACCATTTTATCGAGCTGTTCTGGTTTTGCTGTGCTAAAATCACCCACCTGGCAGAGCAGTTCAGTGCAAGACAAAGAGGTCACATACCCCTCAGCTGGGTCTTACCATAAGAGATCCTATCAGGATGCTCTGGCCAAGGTTATAGCTACCTGCCATGTAGTCAAGGCATCCTCCTTTACCACCACTGTCCTGGGAAGACTAGCTCAGAGTTAAGAGGCAGCTGATCCCCGTGTCTTATCCAGGTCCACTGCTGATGAGGCTCACATTAAATCTACTGGCAAGATTTAACAAAACTGTGTGCAGAAGGGAACAGTTATGGATGAATAGAACTTAAGGGAATAATAACCTGCTTTTCTTGGACCTGGTCCATTATTCACTAAAGGGATTTCCATGAGCATTAGTAGGATTCAAATCAGACCGTAAATTTCCTGCAAATTTTATTTTGCTTTATTAAAGCAGAAGAAAACCCCAAACGACCAAGCTAAAAAACTATCTTAAAAGTTGTTTCCCCTTTTTCCTACACACTTATTCTCCTTTACACTTCTTGGCACTGGGCAAAATATATCCACTCTGACGAATCCATGATCTGAGAACTTCCCATAGTATGAGAAACGCATTCCTGAGCCACCCAGCTTTGTTGGCCCTGCAGGACAAGTGTTGTAGCCCTGCTCCACTTCCAGGCCCTTCACTTGCACCAGGCACCGGCACAAAAGAATTACACACCAAGAGGACAATCTTCCTATCTTATTATCACCTTCCCAAACCATCAATTAAAAAATGTCACATTTCTGTACCCTGTGGATGTCGTCTGCCTTGTTTGCACACTTTGTTCTTGCAGAGTTTTGACACACACTCCCCATGAATCGTCTGAGGAACAGTGCTGCAGGTATCAAGGCACTTGAAGATGCTGTCATAGAGCCTAATTGGATTTCAAAAGGGCATTGCTCCTGCTGCCTTCTGATGTTAGTGCAGGCTGGGCAACTATATCCCAGTCCCCATCTCTAGGTAGTGAACACCTTTCAAGTCTGGATAACAGTCTCACTCACCTCTTAGAATACAGCACATAGCTCTCAGGATGTTGTGAGGATGCAAAAAGTGATGATTATGAGTTTTCAGGAAATACAGAAATGGGGTACTTCCAAGTAAGTTAACTAAGTAACTTTTAATTAGAAAGACAATTTATTAACATTTTCTGCTAACAGACAGCTCTGTAGATTCCCATGATTCCCACTGCCAACATCACTAATATGGAAACATTTATGACCCTTCTCCTTCAAAAGGCTGGGTTTTATCTCATCTAAAGTAGAGAGACCATGAAATTTGTCTGTCAGTGTTAGTGATGTTAACTCTCCCTTTTTGTCCCCATACTTCAAAAAGAATAGAAGCATTCAAACCTTAAAATGGAATCACAGAGAGTTGCAGCAGCTGTGAGCCATTAAATGCTTGGCTGTAGTATTTTATTGAAACAATTAAAGCAATTTACTGTACAGGTAGCTTTGGCAAAGTGGGGTTTAGTTTCTTGTTAGGTTCACAGCCGGATATCCCCGAGGTCAAGTACAATGTGCTAAGGAGACTCTGGCTCTTCCCCCAGGAGAGCTGCCAGAGCATCAGGCAGAGCACAAAAAAGCGTGTGCAAGTGTGAGGCCTAATGCAGCTGCTATTGCTCTGACTTCCAGAGAGAAAAAAGCCAAAAGAGTTTGTTTGAATGCAGACTTGACTGCCCGTAGGTTTGGGTCTGAAGTACAGAGTGTGAGGCCTGTGTATATGCCCCATTTTTGAAAGGAAGGCGTTTCTGTGTCTCGGCATGTTGGGGGGAAGCAATAGGGCTGCCATCTAGAGGCCAAAGTGACCTTCCAGCACATTCCCTTGGACAGCAGTGCACTGGCTGTCACCTGCTCTCCTCACTACCCGCCTATAAAGGATTCCCCATCTCTAAATAAAAATTGCCACACTACGAAGCATTTCTCCATCCACATCCCTCATTCAAGGATTGCATATACTGCTGTAATCAATCCAGCTTAATATTCTATATAGATAATTGATGTATCTGCCGTGGGGATGAAAGACAGTATGACATATGAGATACAAAGCAGACTCTTGCAGAAATACTTGAGAGCTGAGGAGCATTAGGTTTATGGGAATGGTGTTAAATGTGTGATATTGAAAGATTAGCAGGAAGACTCAAGCATGGGAGAGGGTTTGTGTTGCCTGTTAGGCACATCAAGCCCTATAGCCAGAGTAAGAATGATTTTCATCTGCCTTCACTATTGCTAGGCTTTGGAAGAGTTTACTCTGAAAATGCCCCAGAATTGTATCTGGTTTGTGCTTTTCTCCTATCCCTATATTGATCTCATTCCTCTCTGACAATAAGGTGGGGGGCCATATCTGCTGTGACCAGGAGCAAGCTCTGGGTGCCCAGTCCTGGACACTGTCCTTCCCAACCTGTTCCTAAACTGAACACTGCAAGTCAAACTCATCTGAACCCCTGGTAACTGGAGCCAGTCTGTAACATGTTTTGGTGGTTACAGCCTGTTCAGAAGAGTCATATCTTAGCTGTTGCTTCTTTACCATAGCTGCTCCTCTACTCTGCTGCCTCATCTTCTCTCTCATCTGGCTTAGGAATGGTCTCTCCCCCATGCATTTCACTACAGCAGGCATAGGAGTAATTTAGTACTGACAAATGTTAAAGGGAAACGGGCAGAGAACTCTCATGGCAGCCTACTGCCCTCCAGAGTGCCCCATGCTAATTTGAGGTGTGTTAAACCCTGCCACCTCCACACACCTTGAGCACAGGAGGAGGCTGGAGTAGGAAGATGAGGATTGCAGGACAATGATACCCTGGTCTTGCAGCTGGAGAAGTTCAACCAAAGGCCCTCACAAAGCACTTCAGCTTTGTTTGCACACTGCCTGTCCTGCACCTTCCACATTGCAAAATCCCCTGCTGATGTGACTAAGAGTCACGTTCCACAGCCTCAGCATCGGTTTCCACCTCTCACAGCCCTGAAATGGAGACAGGGATGTGTGATTTGCTTTCTCTTCTCCTTACCTAAGACTCTCTAACCATGGATGATTTGCATCCAAGGGGCTGGAGGGACCTTTCTGTCAATACTGTTGTGTGAGTGGCTAAATAAAAACAGATCTGAACCTCACCAGTGCTGCTTACATAAAGGAAAGAGGAAGCAGCCACTGACTCCAGCAAGCTCTAGCAAAGTTCTGCAAGAAGTTGCTAAAAATAGGGCTACCCCTACATTTCCATCCTGCCTTTGACACAGTCACAGCTTTCACATCCCATTGGCCTCGCCATTTCCTTGTGGCGGGCTTGCCTCATGCGCCTGCGTCACTGACAGCCCTTCCTGCCTGCGGACAGCCTCAGGAGCTTTGAAGTGCAGGCAGCTCCTTCCCACCCTGCTGCAAGCAAACACTTCCCCTGCCCTCTTTACATGTCCCTCAAAGGAGAAGTGGGGCAAGCCCCAGTGACAATCTTGCCCTAAGAGGATGCTAAAAGCCCCAGAGATACTGAAGACCGGAAAAGCTTTCCACAGTGGAGGGTTTTCTCAGTAAATGAAATGGTGGAAAGTGTTTGTTTGAATACCCTGGGTTAATATTCCCAAACCACTACCTTCTAACTGGAGGACTTGGAGCTGAAAATGACCAGAACCTGCTTCTTGGAATAAAAAGGAAAACAAGTGAACCCAGAGTAGAGAGAATGGGATGTGCAGAGGAGCTCTTCTCCATGATCTGACACTCATATAGGAAGAGCAAGAGTGCTGCCAGTTCTGCCAGTGCTGTTCCTGAGAACTGAACTAAGAGTGGATGGCGTCACTGTTAACCTGAGGAGAAAGCAACAAAGTCCAGATGAAATGGAGACTGTTGAAAATTACCCGTGTTGTTTACCCATTTACAGATCTTGGGGAAATAATGCCCATGGGAATTTGGGCCAACAGCAAAATCATTAGCATTTCTGTTTTCACTGCTTTTAAATCCAGCAGGTACCAGAAAAGGCAAAGCAGCACATGCTAGACACCTGAGAGACAAGTGGTATCAGGGGAATCCAAGGCCAGAGCTCTGCCTTCCTCTCTGTACAAGATGATTAAGCATCTAAGACCTTGTTGCCATGTTGCTGGAGCAAGGGTCCAGGACGTTTGGGAGATGATTCACTCTTCCATGAGTTTGGAGTCTGGCTGTTCTGGCCTCAAGCTCTCAAGCAGAGGGATCGGGTCTTGAAACTTCACAGACCCTGATTCTACTTCCAGGTGTCAAGGGTGAACCAAGAAATCCAGCTAAGTCCCCTTGAAGGAAAAAGACTTGATGACGAAGAAGACCTGACCTCCTTCTCCAGGGGCAGTGGGTGTTGTCTTGGGGTAGCCCTAACTTTGGAAGTTGAGTGGAATATGGGGAGGCTGCCATGAGGAGTTGACTTGGTAAGGGCCAGAGGTCTCATGTGAAACCAGGAACAGAGCATGCAGGACAGCCTACAGGAGTAATAGCCCTGTTTGTAGGCATTGGGTGGTAAAACATAGCAGAAAACCATCCTGCCCAGAAGTCACACCTAGACAACAAGAAATTTTCTCCATACCAAGCTAGAAGTTATTTCCTGAAGCCTCTTTGCTGCCAGACTCCTTTGGAGGAGTGGCAATACTCAGTGTATGGCTAACACAGTCTAGAAGCAGGCCATGGCCCCAGTTCTGGGCAGCTCCTGTGGGCACACGTGCAGGGGGAGGAGGAGGAGGATGCGGGTGAGGTTGTCAGCTTCCTCAGTTTTGTTTCTCAGTCTAGTGCAGAAGAGAGGCATTTGTTAGCTCTCGCTATTGCTAAGCTTTTGTAATCACTCTCCTCTCAAGATTAGCCTGTGTAGGTTCCCTGGGTGGCTGCAGTTTAGTACCTGGATCTTAATTCAGCCTCTCTCCCTCCCTCGCTCCCCCTGCCAGAGCTGACAGAAGTGGGCAGCTCGGGCCCCTGGTGAAGCTGTCAGTCTGTGTTGCTCAGATGATGTTGTGGGGATCGGGGTGCGACCCTGGGACCACCACTGGGCTGGAGAAACAGGTCCACAGCCCTTCAGAGCAATTCTCAGGGTGGCCATCATGACAAAGAGACTTCCAAGGGCTCGAGGAAGGGCTGGGGAGTCAAAATGCTGGAACCCAGATTATCTGCACACACAGACGTGGCTTCCAACAAACAGGTCCTTCAGGAGACCTGCACACGGCTCACCTCCATGGCCGACTGAGCGCCCCCGCGCCGCTCCTCCACCTCTTCCTCCCGCTCCCCGGCAGGTGAACGTGCTGAAAACCGCATGGGGGGCGAGGACAGTGCCTGTGTGTGTCTGTGTGTGTGTGTGTCTGTTTCTGTGCGTGCAAGGCAAAGCTCCGGCTGAGCACCGCGACTCTGAGGCGATTCTGAGGCGATTCTGCGCGCTCCTACCAGAGCGGTTTCCGTGAGGCGGTGCCACAGCGCCACCTGGCGGGCCGGGCGGCTGCGGCTCGCTCGGCTCCCGTGCTCCGCCCCGCGGGAAGCAGGGATGGCGCTTCCCGCTGGGATCGCCGCGCCGGGCAAACCTCGCCGGCACCTCAGCAGCTCCGTCACGGTGAAGAAACGCGTGGGCAGCCCTCGAGCCCAGCCCGAGGCAGCCCTGACTGCTGCGTCACACCACAGCTTCACCGTGAGCGCACGCATTACCCGCTCTCAGCGCACTCTTCTTCCACGCACTGCTGGTGCTGTTGTTCAGGTAGCAGAGACGCTTTGTAGGAGGGTAGGAAAGTGCACAACATGGGGTTGTGAGGTCTTAGGAGAGTTAAGTAAATTCACTCACAGGTTTTGAGGTGTTTGCGGTGAGATTTGGGGTCCTAAAATATACTGAGTGTCGTCGATTGTCACTGGGAATACAACATAGTGCAATAGTTTTGGTGCTCACACATAAGAGTGACAAGCTACTGGACTAAAGGAAATTCAAGACAATGTGTACAATAAGCAGATGTGGATTTTAGACCATCCCAGTGGCAGAAATGCAGAAAGATAAACTGAAACAAACAGAGGGCACGTGTGGACAGAAATCCTGCAGCAAGCATTTTGGGAAGACCTGGAAGACCAGTCCATATGATCACTAATGGTTCTTGCACAGTGCTACAAACAGGCTGTGACAATTTGAACAAAAAGAACAGGGGAAGTTTTTAAATGTGTAAGAAAAGTTGGGGGTTTTTGAGCACATCACTTTAAGTTAAGACAATCACAGGAACTGGCAGTGATGCAGGGAAGACGGCAATGGCCGTCTGTGTAAGAGACAGCAGTGCTGCTTGCCTATACTTTTTGTAAAACAAAAGTGTGTGACTTGTGTGACCCAAGCTTTACTGGAAAAAAAAAAAAAAGATAGAGGGACAAAGCCAAGTGCAACCAATACCTTCATACTGAAACACTAGATGTGGTGTTTAAGTCCAGCTCTGATAAATTCTATTTTGGCCAAAGGCATGAAAGGGATAGGCTATCTAGAGAGGCCAGATACTGATTGTCTGACCGTCAGTACCAGCAGGAGAGACTGCCCATGGCCTAAGCACAGTCTGCTCTGGAGAGAGAGCTCTGTCTGGCAGCTGGAATGCTGCTGGCCTGGACCTGTGATAGCCTGAAGCACTTGGAAAATCCCAAACAGAAGTCACCCTGGGGCCTACATCCATAGTCCCATTCACCGAGTTTGAGGACTAATTCCTTCAGTTGAAGATGTGAATGCAGACTTCATCCAGTTACTTTCTTTTACTCTATAAATTTCCCTAGCCTCTCCTTCTTGTCACTGCTGTACCAGCCTATGCTGCACCACTGCTACTATGTCCCCTACTAAAATCTGGCTCAAGTTTTAACAACAGTTTAGGGTACCTCTGTTTTCAAGGCTCTAGACCGAGAGCCTTTTCAGATTTTAACTTCAGCTACACCAGTGGGTGCTCACTTCTTTTCAAAGAGTATCCTGCAGCATCCTGCATCTATGAACCACAAAGTAATATCCATGGGACTCTGATCGAGGGGAAATCAGTTGCCTTCGAACATCAGAGAACTGGCTGTTGGTAAAACAAATCCAGCGCCTGTGTAGGACCCTGCTGAACCTGATCTCAGGGTCCCCAGTGATGTATCACACCTACATACACACATACAGAGAGAAATTCTAGATCTGAACCGAAAAATCTGCTCTGGATCTGGATCTTTCCAGATCCACACAGCACAAGAGATTTCTAGAGTGGAAAAGGAGAGAACAGGGGAAGACCACATTCATCCCTGGTTACAGGATAAACCTATCACACTTACACACAAGAGTGTCATTCATTACCAGTGAAACTGTCTTATTTTAAGTCCTTGTTAACCTTGGAAAAAAAAAGGTTTTCCATATATTCTTCCCTCCCTCATGGTCTTAGGCACAGCAAATTAATAATAGTGAATGTCCCTTGAACATCTTGAGACTACCCAGACAGAGTTGCCATTAGCTAGTACTTCACTACAGCATATAACTTGTTCCTAACCCCAGCCTGTTAAGCCTTGCATTTACTCTTGAGTCTAAGGCCTGAATGGCTCCCTTCCATTTCTGCTGTATCCCCTCCTTTAAGGTGGCATTACACCCTCGGCCAGGTGTAACTGTTGGCTAATCAGCGTTATTGTGCTAGTAAATCACCCGGGGTGAAAGGCTAACAACGCTCCAGCAGGGCTGCAAAGAGAGGAGGTGGAGGGGGCTGGGCTGGGATTGCAGGGCTGGTAAAATGGTAAACGTGCCCTCAGGTACTGGATGCACAAAGTATTTAGTCTGCCAGCAAACAATAGCTATGGAGTGGGAATGAAGGAAACAGACGGGAAATTACATGCTTCCAAAACCTCCGTAAGAAGACTAATTCCACTTAGGAACTGTACAAGAGTTAGCTCTCAGATCAGGGTGCGGCAGGAGGAGCTGGCAGAGTGGAGAAATTCCACGCGCGGCACTCACCGCCCTCGGCCCTTTGCTGGAGCAGGGGCAGGGTTAGGGTACAGATCCTGGGGCACTTCTTCCTACTCGGAATCGCTGGCTCCTTCGCCGCGGCTTTGAAAGAGAAACGTTCTGTCTCCCAACACAACCCACACCCTTTTCAGCCTGTTCGGCTCCAGGAGCAGTGGCACAAGGACAGCCAATAGATGCAATGAGCGAGCCAAACCTGCTCGGTGGTGAGGAATCTGGCCTTCCTGGTGGGAATATTCCTTCCTACTCCTCACCCCTTGGTTTGGCAACCACAGGTGAGCATGGACAACGCTTGCATTCCTTTTCTCATCAATAAAGCAGAGATGTGATGTGGCCAAGTACAATAAAGTTTATCTTCACAAACCACTGGGATATCCTTGGATGGAAAGCCATGTGTTAAACTGACAAAAATGCAAATAATAATAAAGAGGAGCAATAAACATCACAGGAAATACACTCGTGGTTTTGGGGAGTGATGCAGCCAGCAGCTGAAATGCAACTTATTGCAGTGCTCAACTTCCAGGCGTGCCCCGTGCTGCAAGCATTTGCATGCTGTAGGAAAGGCTTCCTTCCCCTAGGAGGAAAATGCCCCGTGGTAAGAGAACTGCTAGCATATTCAGATCACATCATGCCAAACATGCAAAGAATGAAAGAATAGTTTGGGTGGGAAGGGACCCTAGAATTCATCTAGTTCCAAACCCTTGCCATGGGCAGGGTCACCAGTAACTTGGCTTATAAAGGGTGTCAGCCTTGAAGCCTTGTATGTAACACAAGTTGCATGTGCAATATAAGAATCTCTAGTACAGTATTTCAAAAGTGAATTTGCCTACAGGAAGATTCCAGCACCTGTGGCCATTTGGTTGTTGGTTCCTCTGTTCAACTGTCAAGAGCAGAAGGTATCACACAAACCTGGTGGCAAGGACTTGCAGAAAGAATCCTTTTGCCATTTATTCAAACAGCCACTGCTAGTCATGACAATAAAATCCTATCCTATGCTCCAGTTAATCAGCATCTGGTCACTTACATATCATAGCTGGTTTTTAGTTTACATTTTCTTGCTTCTATACAGGTATACCTACAAATAAATTTCTTCATGATCGTGTCAGAAAGATTGTGTGAAGTGAACAATAACAAAACTGCAAAGTAAGCCAGAAAAAGGTTTGATTTTATTAGGAATGGTACATTTAAATACATGTAAGACTTTGGGATTAATTTACATATTTTTTCCAAAAATGTTTCCCTTCTTTGACAATACAGAAGTTTTAAAAAAAAAAAATCTAATTCCAAATTTTAAGAACAACAATATTTGCAGTGGAAATTTCTATTAATCAAAACAAATGTGCATTACGGAGATTTTGACTACACTTTTCCTGGGATTATTTTTTTTGCTGCTCTCATTACTAAAATAACCTTCCTTTCCATCAAGACTATTGCTAGTCATACACATGTTATTCAGTATCACACTTTTGGGTATGAAAGCTATGTCACTTTTATAAACATCAAAAACATGGACATGCATATTGACATTTCTGTGCAGTTTTATGAAGTCACCTGTCAAATAAGGCCTATACATACAATACCACATACTAGTGAATTACTGTAAAATTATTATAATGGATTCCCAATAATCCTGACATCTGGATGGTATGTCTCATTTTAAAAGAAAATTCCAGCTTTCATTACTGCTTAACATTGTATTAATTCATTATCCAAGTGAGCAATATTCAACTAACCAACGTGTATTCCTGAAAGTCTTTTGCAAATTAAGCATATTGTCAATGTCATGTAAAGCTGGAACTTAAAACAGCCTGTTAAGCCAAGCAACGGGGAAAAAGGGGAACTCTAAACTAATTTAATCTGGTCCATTCATTCTCGCACAGAAAAGTAGCCACAGAACCTTAAAGGAATTAAATCTATACTTCCTGTTCTCGGACTTAATACCAAGGACAAAAGCTAACATAGTATTTTGGAAGTCAAAGGCCTTGGAGATGGAGGGGAAAGTAGGGGAAAGAGAGGGAGAAAGCAGCGTATTGTCTCATCCCATTACCTCAGCATTATGTGTACATAATATATCTATGATAGAAATGTTTACTAATAGCAGGGAAAAAAATAAAAAAGACTTCCCACTCCAGACTTCACTGAAAGAAGAAAGCTGACAGCCAGCCCCTCCTCACAGAGATGGCCTATTTGATGACAGGCACTTTGGCAATGTAAGAGGAGGTCACCCTTTCATCATGTTAACTCTTCCCCTCCCAGTTCTCATATATAACTTGTCTCAAGTCTTCAAGAAACTTGAATCAAATTAATTAATACATCTCTCAGAGCAGGTTAACTACGGCTATGAGCAGAGCTCGACCTAGAACGAGATTTTCTTTTAGAAGAAGAGGGAGAGGGGGAAGAAGCTATCAAGCTGGAGCGGTGGCTTTTGTGGGAGTAACTCTTTTTAGGAGTACGACTGCGAGAACGAGAGCGGGATCGAGAGCGAGATCGGGATCGAGAGCGAGACCTGGACCTGGACCGGGACCGGGACCTTGACCTGGACCGGCTGTCCGACCTGGAAGATCCTGTAGACCTGGACCTGCTGCGAGATCTTGAGTAACTCCTTGATCGGGATCTGCTTCTAGAGAAACGGAATTAGAAGCTGTAGTCTGATCTCTTACCAAATTTAAAACAATCATGTAAAATTCTTTGCTACTTCGTATGCACAGCACATGCATCTGAACATCTGAAAGTGTTATTCACAGCATTCAGTCATTTCACAGCACTGCTAGACTTTTGCTATGCTCCATCATGACAGTATCTTCTTAGGTCAAGGCTGCCAGGAACTGCTGGCCTTGCCATTCTCTGCTAGCATGGTAAAAGATAAACTGCCTAACAAAAGATGTCTCTCCCCAGCTCCTGCCAGGAAGAGAGAAACTGATTTTTAGGCAGGGGAGTCTCTATCAAAGAAGAACTATTTGTCTGCATACACCCTACCTTGAAATAGCATTTAATTTATCAAGAAAAACACAGAAATGGAACTTTATACTCGTGGTGTTTATCCTCTCTAAAAATGCCATGCAAATTATTAAGAGTTTCTTTCAAGAGGCTAAAAAAGTCTCTAAAGGTGTGGATCATTAGCACAGTTTAAGACCTTAACGGTTTTAATACCTTCACTAGTAATGCATCCCTTTTTTCATGGAAAGAAATGGATTTATTTGTAACAGAGACAATGAAAGAGCTGCAGCCAACATGTTTTTTTAATGAACAGCAGAACTGCTTAGGAATAATGCAAGCAAGCTAACTGATTTTCTTTTATTCTCATGAACAAGTTTGCTTTCACAACTATTAGAGAAATATTTCACAAAACTGTGAAACAGCCTTCCTTTAAATTAAACGTTTTTCATACCAAAATTCATGTTTTTATAAAGTTCTTTCTTTATAATACCACATTCTGTCTTTTAAAAAAATCTTTACTCTCATTCGAAAGTGTTCTATTTACCCTGTTTCAGCAAGTTATTTCTTATCTTAATCTGTTTACATTGCTAAAAAGTCGTTCTGTGCAGTGACATTTAGCTTGGGGCCAAAAAACTAGATAATCAAACTTTGGCATCAATACTACCCAAATCCCTGCTCTCAGCAGAATTTATCATGTCAGGTGACATACCTATGCCTTCTGTGGTCTTCAGTCAGTTTAATTCTGCGTCCATTCAGCTCAGTTCCATCCAGTTTTTCCAGTGCACTCTTCATGTCACTGTAAGATGCAAACTCCACAACCCTGTGTAGACCATGATGAAATAAAGGAAACGTTTCAGAGAAGCAAAAAAAGTAAGGAAACCAAGTCTTTTTAATCCACTGAGTCACAGCTTTCTGTTTTATCTTCTCAAAGCTAGTTTCTAACATGGTTAACAGGAAAATATGACACCAACAGTCCAAGCCATCCATACCTCTCACATCTTCTTAAACAATACCAGAACTGCCATCTGCAAGGAGATGGAGAAAGTGCAGGAATCTACACAAATGTACATCAGCTGAGGAAACATCTTTCAGTCCTCCACTAAACCGCATTCCAAAGCTGTCCGTGAAACAAAGTAAGTTTGTACACTCTTCTGCCCTATTTAAGAATTTTAACAATGAACAGAAAAATCCAGTCTTTGTGGGTTTTTTTAAATTGGAACTCAAAACCGGTGTAAGTTGCATTGGTTTGCAGCAGCCCTAGAGCCGTTTTGCCAGCACACTTTATTCACGCTTTCTTCTCTCCTGCTTTGTTGTGCAGGACCTTCGTAGTCTGCAGAACTGAGAAGGGAGTGGGCAGGTAGGTATTCCCCACGAAAGTTGGTTATGTTCATTTCTCATGACTTTGACTGCTGAACCAGTGTAAAGCAGCCACAGACAGGTGTTTTAGCCTCAGGACTCAGATCATAAATGATTACATAAAAGTAAGACAGCAGGACTTAACATTTGAAAGGAATTCTCCCTTCCTTTTCTGCTTTCACACATTGTTGTCATGATAGAGAACAGAGACTGAGTTCAATACTGAACTCCTATTTATGAACATTTTGTGCTTTGAATTGTTTTGGTTTCTCCAGTTCTCTTTAACTGGAGAAATTTGAACAACTAAGCCACACCATAGATTTGTATTTCATTTCTTCTGTATTACTAGAAAAATCACACCCTTAATAGTTTCAGCTATCATATCACACAAAAACACAAAATGAACTTACCCTTCATTCCTGTTGTTTCTGTGTGCATCCACATAGGTGACCTCCCCTGCCTTTCTCATGACATCTTTCAGGTCCTACAGCAAAAGTTAATATTTCAGTTTGAACAGGACATCAATCAGTCAGGTAGCAGAATACTCCCCTAAAATTTCTCTGCTAAAACTGCTTAATGCTTTTTAATTTCTGTATATAAAAATATACGTATCATTTAGAAAAAAGTTTCTGAAACAGCTTATGTAATAGCAGCTGCATACAGAAGTGATCAGTCATTTTACAGCTACAGTGAATAAAACACTGCTCTCAAGATAATCCTATATCCCAAAACCAGCTGTTATGAAAACACAATGCAATACACAAAATACCAGTATGTCTCCTGAAATCAGAACTATTGAAGATGAGAAGTGCAGTAGTACTAAATGCAGATTTTCATAACTAATGCCCCGGGTTAAATGACATTCCAATAAATGTAGACAAATTCAACCTTTATGCTCACCTCCCCCAGCTTCAAAGCAAAATTAAAAGCAAAAAGGTGTAATTACAATGTAATAAAAAATTTTTTAGGAATTTTTTTTCTCAAGCTTCATCTGAGTCTCTGTCACGCTACAGTGTCACATCAATAAGACACCCTTGTCTTAAACTTAACAGAGGCTAAACGTGGACAAGTAAAATTACTTGCTTAGTAATAGGAGAAAGCACAAATAGTGCAAAAGGTCACTAAAAAGCTAAACATTTGTCTAAGTTAAGGCAGCACTTTTACCCAACAGTATCTGGTATTTTATAATCCCAGACTACTTACCGCATCACACCACAAGTGGCAGGTGATATAAGAAGGTACCTTAAGCAAAGAGTTGCTTGTCCAATACCTAGCTGGCCAAGAGGAACTCTCTTACATGAGAAAGGCAGTGATGGCTCATAGCAATATGCTTCACGGAGGTACCAGAGGCCCTGAAAGCACTGGACATAGTCTCCAGTCTCCAGAAGTGGCTAAAGAACCCGAGGATGATCTGTGCTAGCCAATCGAGATCAAACCCAGGCAAACCAAGATCTAGACTGCCAAAAAACAGGAGTGTCATAGGAACCAAAAGGAAAATTCAGAACAGGCCAAACCCTAGAATTTCAGCCACTAGAAAACCCCCAAATCTTTGGTTCTTTTTCCTCCACACAAGAAAAATGAAGGTTAACCAAATCAAGGTTGTTAGAAGAGGTTCAAAATGCACTTGGTTAGAAATACACTTAAGGAACAAAAGACTACAAAACAAAAAGCCAAGAAAAAACTTTAGAACATTTGCCACAGAATATAAAAAAAGCTTAGTTTCATCTAGTATTTTAATTCAATAGTTTTATGTTAAAAACTGGCATATGCAAAGTAGCAGATATTTTCCTTGTTTCACAGGTCTTAATATAAAGAAACCCTAATAGCAAATGAAAATTGGTCCACATTAGTACCATTAAAAATAATACTTTAAGTTATGTCAATTTAGAGATGATGGACAAAATTTTGGCTCTTTTGGATCAAGTCAATGAGAATTTAACCAGACCAGGACTGGTAAGACAAAAGGAAGTTAGAAAACGTTAATCTACATAATTATTGCCCAAATCAGTAACTTTAGGCTTTAGGATTGAGTCTCCTACAGTTTTGCCATACTATATACTAAATCCTAAGAAACATTAACATTGTTTGTAATCGCAATGTCAACATGATTAAGATGCCAACATTATTGCTTAAAAGAGAGGAAGTGTGCATGTGTTATAAAAGCTCGATATTCTGTTATTAGGGGAATATTTTAAAGTTACCTGGTATTACCTAACCAGTGGAACAATCAAATTTTACCTTAAGTTTACTGTTCTGGGTCACCTTAAATAGCACAAGAAAACCCTGCTGTCATTAGCAGCAAAGAGAAACAAGGTGTAGGACAACCATAAAAAGGAAGAACATGTATTAAACAATACATCTTAATGTAACACAGACCTACTTCTCTCAACTGCTTGAAAATTTGATACTGAAAAACTGGTAAAGGTGGTTGGAAAGCTCTGAACATGCAGAAATACATGTTTGCTAAAAAAAAAAAGGAGAATTCTAACAGTTTGTCTACTACTTAGAGATGGGATTATCTATTAACGATATAGTCAACAATCTGAGGAAACTGATCCGAATACAAATTTTTCTGGCTTTTTCTATGTTAAAATATCCCAACACAAACTCTTTTAAGGGAGATAGATGTTCTTAATGTATGGGAACCTGGACACACCAAAGATTAAATTCTGTGCTTAAGTTTAAAAGCAGGTTCCATGAGTGTGCTTCCTAGCAGGGATTAGAAGCAGAGAATAATGGCACTACTGTTAATAGATTAGCCATTTTAATGTGTTGTAAGTAGCACAGTTAGAAGTTAAAACATTACAGTCAGTACCAAAGCAGTACAACTTCAAAAGTAAATGCAGCTTGCATATGGTTGTTACCTTCAAATGATGTCTACTTAGGCAGGTATCGAAAAGTCTCTTATGCTAACTTATCATATACTTAAGAGACATTAAAACATTTAATTAGAATACTAGAAGATTCACCGGTATGAAATCTGAATTGGGTGGGCTTCAGATTAAATGTAAGTACACATAAAGCCATTATAAATATTCACAAGTAAAAGAAAGTTACAAAAATGTTAATTCTTTTTCAAGTTATGCATTTAACACTAAACAGCATTAAACGATGTATTTTCCTTAACACTCCATTGCAGCTTACTTCTCTGGTCCCTACTGTCGTTTCCAAGTGACAATCTCTTCATATATGTAACTGTGTAGCATACCCAGATGATATTTAGATTAAATCCAGTTGATCATCACATCAACTCAGCTGGTTTTTTTAGTTATTCAATAATCAACAAAACTGTACTGTTACAAACCCTTTGAACCCGTCATGCAGAAGATAAACAAACTGAGTTCAACCGTTTATCTGCATGGATTGCACCCAACTCTTATGAAACACAACAGCAGAGCTCCAGGCAAGCCAAGAAGCCTCCTTGTGGTGAAGTAGCTGAGGCTTTGAACATTCAGCATGTTCTACTGCATCTTCCAGGACATTGATAAGTCTCTTTATTCGAAGAATATAACGGTTAACGAACAAGACTAAACTCCACTATTCACTCACCTTTTGTAAATAGCATCTGTTGCTATGTCCTTAAAAAGTGAACTTTCTATACACTGTATACTACACAGAACACAACTAAAAGAATTGATTATATGGCTATTTTGTTAAAAGCCAGCTAAGTATTAGCAAAAAACTAGCAAGAGGTGAAAAAACAACAACAAAAAAGAAAGGTGGCAAGAAAACTTCCAATGACAAGTACTGAAAGTTTGGGTTTTTGAAAAAAGTATCTACAATAAGCATACTCAACACACTAGCTCTCTTAAAATTCCCTCTATTAATGATGCATTATCAGAATTCCTAATAATTAACTGGGTCACAAAAATACTTTGCAAAACATAAGAACAGACTATAAATTTCAATCAAAACAAAGGCATGCACTTCCAGGTATAACAATACAAAAGAATGACATTGTTGAATGAATGCAACGTTTCAGTATTTTACAAACAATCTAGAATCTTCAAAAAGTTTTATCAGTTGGCAAACAGAAGAACAAATCAGTGCCCAACTACAATATCTAGTTACAGAACTCTGTTATCTGCACAGCTTTGAAACAAAAGACTTCTGTAAGTGCTTGAATGCTAATTTTTAGCAATCCTTGAAGCTTTTCTTATTTTTTGTTCACATTAAATATTTATGATGGCTTTATTAAGAAATTAGGCTGAAAGCAGTCTACTTACGGAATAGTAAAATAAGGTGTAAGAAAGAGAAGATGCTAACTCACCTGCCAGCTGATACGGGATGAAAGGTTTTCAACAATGATCCTGTGTTCAGTACGAACAGGAGGCCCATACCGGCTAGAGAAATTCAAAGGAAAGAAAAGGAAAAAAGTTCTCCAGCATAAGGAATTTAAAACTTAAGAAATCTGACATTTTCTACAGTTTGCTGAAAGATTTAAGTAATTTCCTTATTGCTGGACTGCAGAGTTGCTTCTTCTTTCAAGAGTGTATTTAAGACTCCACTAGAAAACTGTCTCAATTTTTTTCAGAACATCCAGATCTTTCAAGTATTTAAACAAGAGGACCCAGAGTCACAGAACTAGCAGAATTAGTCTCATTTTTCCATTACTGCAAACCAGTCTCCTCCTGCCTAGCACTGGCAGTCTGACATCATGAACATGACTATGACAGATGCCCATGACCTTCAATCAAGCAAACTTGCTACTTTGAAAGTCCATTTTTAGCCTGGACCTTGGACCAATTGTATCACATCAAGGTTACTTCCACTAAAGTGAAAAAAACCTAATTAGAATGCTTGCATATGCTAATTAGATGTTCCAGACATTAGCTGGTAACTGGCAGCAATTCTGCCTTTGTAACAGAAGTGAAGGTTTATGTCCCTTGTATCTTGGTCTTTCTTCCAAACTCTACTCTTCATAGGCCACAGTTATCAATGTTTCTACAGAGTAAATTCCACACATTTTCCTTCACACAAGTAGCTATAAAGTACAAAGACATAACGTGTAGCTGTCTGGCAGAATATATGCAGATCTGCAGAACTTTCACTGCAAGCTGGCACAAGGTTCACCAGTGTCTCTAATCATTGAATGTGAACAACTTCGCAAATACTGCGTGTCCTCTAGAGGTATTCTAGGTATGAGCTGTGTCCTGGTTTTCACATTCCATGGCTGGAGAGACTCTCCTGCTTGGTCAGCAAGTTAGTATTTACTAACACATGCAGAAGTGTTCATCTTGTGCCCTAGCACTGCTCCTTTCCTAGGCTGTGCTGAAATAAGCATTTTGATAACCATGCAACTGGAAACGTGAAAACTTGGTTAGACAGTAAATACCTTGAATTATTGCTCTACAATAATTCTACTTATAATGTAAGCTCAGTTTGGTGACAAAAGCCACAATAAAGCAAGCAGCTCTGCATTTTTCTTGATTTAGTGTTAAAATCAGCCAATCCAACTGCAGCAATACTCCTTCACATCATTTACATGCCAGTAGGAAGCAAGACCAGCATAGTGCCCTACAGCATGGCAAAGGCACATTTCATAATAGGTTTGTAAACCTCTCCAAGACACTCAAACTCTTTTAGAATCCCCACTCCCCTCAGCCTGAGAAGGCAAATAACAGCAATGAACCTGAAAGGTTTGAGAACAATAAAACTTCTTTTGTGACACTATACAAGGAAACAGAGCTGGATCCCTAAATCATAAAAAGAAAACTCCAGTTCTTTCATTACTGGAAGAGGAAAAGGACAGAGCCCAGATCACCTACCTAGATCCACTCTGCGACTGGTAGTAACTGAACCGTTGAGAGAATCTTCCCCTTCCTCTTCGGGCTCGAGCATGTTCAATTGTGACCCTTATGACAGGAACAAAACAAAACAAGCACATAAAAAAAAATAAAACAACAAACTTAAAGTATTTGACATTGACTTAAATCTTTCACAATGGGAAGCAAATGTGCACAAACAAGAATTATCTCGCCCTTGCAAGCGATGATTTATAACACAACCACTGGCATTTCTTAAAGAGTCAGACCAGTGTTTTTTCTCATTTGCTGCCATTGGATTTTCATGAAAATTGTCACAAGTCTGTAATTCAGACTGAAACACTTGAATTTCCTCAACCCAAGCGCAGGAGTAATCACAGAGAGAAAAGAGTACTAAAATAACTCTTATTGCTATAATAATAAAATCAACCCAATGACCCAAAATACAGCTTCCATAATCACAATAGAAATTACTGCAACATACAATGGCTACAGTCCACATTGCTGCAAATTGAAGGGCAACAATTCAAATGATAACAGGCTATCATCAGCTTATTTTCTGGTCAATAGACAGATAAATACTAAATAAGTTCAATTCACTCTTACTAATATTCCTAATGACAAGACCCTGAGTTACCTTTGAAAGAGAACTAAGTGCAAGTTGAGAAAATGGTCAGCCCTGCTTCAAACCCCTCCTCCTCCAGTCCCAAATTAATCTCTGCCTTAAACAAGACTGGATCCCAATGAATGCCTTTAAGGTTATGGAAGGTATATCCCACCACAGGAAATGCTGTCACAGCATAAGATAATGCACTGCATTTTGATGCAAAGCACTTTTTTCTATTCTTAAGGGAAATTATGGTATCACACTTACCTTTCATCACACAGCTCTTTACCATTTAGTTCATAAATTGCATCATCAGCATCCCTGTGGTCTTCAAATTCCTAAAAAGAAAATATGAATAAAAACATATTTTCCCTTACAGTATATGCAAACACTAATAAACATGCTTTCTTTATGAATTTTACGTTTCTACAGCAAGTATTAACAAGAACTTTGAATAAGGAAGCTAATGCCGAGTACATTTATGACTGAAAAGCCAAGATGCTCCTATTCATGGTAATTTCTTCTCCCTTCATCCCACTTTTTCTCCTTTTGCCTCCCAAATTGTTTCAGTATAACTATTAGCAAGACCTATATTAAATAAATTAATTAAATTACCTGGTTTGCCACAGAAACATCTAAAATACTTTTGGGGAGAGGTGGGGGAAATTACTTCAAGGCATAAAATTTAAAACACAGCTCCACATACTGGAATATTTGTTCACATTAAATATTTATGATGAACATCTCCACATCCATGGAATATAACAGCATGAGCTGATCAAACACAGTGTGCTCCCAAAACGCTCCTTAAATTCTTACTGAACCAGCAAAGAAAGAGTAAACCAGAAAAAAAAGCCCTCCTAATTTTTTTCTGAGTGAATTCAGTTAACTAGCTGGACAAAAAGGTGCCAGTGTAAGAAACATAAGCCCTTCTTCAGCACTGCCCACCTGCGGGTCCAGATCAGCTATAACAAGCATAATTCCATTTACTGTTGCAATGGAATCTGTCACTTTGCTTTTGGCAGAAATGCTGCTTTAGTCAGCCCAAGTAGCCTCTGCCCACTATCCAGCCCACTGGTTCTTGGCAAAGCTGCTTGTGCAGCTCGGCAGGAAACTAGGTCAAGAAACCTACCCAGATGAAAAACAGCACACTTTGTGCAGGAGGTGGGGTGAAAAAGTGTTATTTTTCAACCAGATCAGCTTCCCAGGTAGGTTCATTATGTGTGGCTGGACAACTGCAGCAACACCATGACAGGCAAGGGGACAAAGGAAAGAAATAAAGCACAGAGAACAAGCAGCTGGGTAGGGATGCTGGCAGCAACAGTGCAGATGGAGAGAAAAAAATTGCAGCTTGCAAGGAACTAACAACGGAGAAGAAGCTTCTCAAGCTGAAGAAAGTGTTTGCATAACTATAAACTGCTTTTTAGAAGCAATACTCACTTAAGCAATCTTCCCCTTCTACACTGAAATTTGTTTCACTGCAAGCGAAACATCACATATCCTTTCATGATGATGCAAAGATTATCTTAACACACTTAATTTAGGTCCAGAATTTAAAAGCATCAATAGTTGGCAACTACTAGTGCAATTACGTCAGCTACTTTCTAACAAACAGAACATCTGCAAGTCTATCTAGCTTTATGGTCTGAAGTTTGAAAACACTATGCCCTGAAATCTAGAAAATTGAAGTAAATATAATTAGTTTTGAAGATTAAGCAATTATTTCAATCAAGCACAACAAAACATGCTTTTAACACTACAACAATATTAATTTGGTTTTGTCATATGTTTTATAAATACAGGTCTTAAATAACAGAAACAGCACATGGCCAGTGAAGTGCCATGAAGGATTATGCCACTCTATGTGTCTATAAGTTATATGGATGACAGGGTGAAGAGCAGCCTCACCAATTTTGTGTCTGACACCAAAGTGGGAGGAGAAGATACACCAGAATGAAAAACCATCCCACATAAAGACCCTGACAGGCTGAAAGATTAAGCAAACAAGAACCACAAGTCTTAACAAAAGATAAAACAAAGTGCTGCATGTGGCATAAGACAATCCTAACCAGCAGAACGTGCCAGGGGCTGAGTGGCTGGAGTGTAGCTCTGCCGAAAAGGACATGGAAATCCTCGTGGAGAGTCAGCTAAGCATGAGTCAGCAGCGTGGCCTTGCCGCAATGAACACAAATCGCATCCTGGGCTACATCGGTAGGAGCACTATCAGCAGACCAAGGGGTGCTATTATTCCACCCTACTTGCCGTTCATTAGGCTACACCTGGAACACTGTGTCTAGCTTTGGTCCCTTCAGCTCATAAAAGACATTGAAAACTTGGACTGAGACTAGCAGAGGGCCACCAAAACTCATCACAAGGCTTGATAACAAAGAAACATTAAGAAAGCTGTGTTTGGTCAGCAGGAAGAAAAGGCAGCTCTCCAAGGGAATCCAGTCGGTGTTTTACAAGATCTAGAGCACAGTTACACAAACAATGGAAGTGATTTCTGATATGAGTGTACAACGATGGGATGACAAGTATGGTAGCTAAAGCTGTTCAGCTGCAAATAAAAAAAAATTATCCTGAGAACAATTAAATTTTTTAGATAAATTTATGAGACAATTCACGCTTAGTGATCTTTGAAAACAAAATGGTTCCACCTAGGAACTAGAGAGGAGGGAGGATTGACTGACTTGCTTACAAGAGTTGAACAGAAGTTGTTCCTGAATGAGTCAACAGCCCTGCCCAGGAAGAGAAGAGGAACACTCAAGGAAAGGGGACTGAGAAAGAGCAGCAATTGGAAAGAGCACTCCAAATGAACTCAGGCTAGTGTCTAGATTTTAGACTGTTGAGAGATGGGTATTTATCTACTGGCAGTCAACAAGAAGCAGCTCATAATGCAGGGGAACCAGGAGCCATCATGTGTAGGAGTTAAGGAGCAATATTCACAGGAAAGTAAAATAGGCAAAGCCTCTCCTTTTGCTCTTTCCCGATAACTTCACTCAAGGGATTGATCCGGGCAGAAAGAGTGGCATGTAAGCTTGCCACGGTGTGAGGGCAGTATCAGCCTTTCAAGTCTGAATTGAGCACTGTACAACAGTTAATTCTCAGTTCTCCTGACATCATAGTTAAAACACAGGCTGATCCTGACTCAATCTGTGAACCTGTAAAGCTGCAAAATTTGAACATTTAGGAACACAGAGCTCAAGAAAGCAGTGGTAGGTAGCAGAGATACAATGAACTATTTCATTTAATAGTCTGTGAGACATATATGCCCTATGAATATGTTGAACTTTTGCTCCACAAGATTTCAAAGCTGTGCTGCTTGAATCCATCAGACAGTATCTATTATACCTGTTGTCTTAGCCAACTACTCTGCTTTTATGTCAGGCCATTATTTAAGACATATGATCAAGCAGACTACAAGGTATGTGTGAGAGGAGCTTAAGTGATTCTGTATAAAATTTTCTTGCTGGTCAAGACTGCAATATTTTGTACTGCTGTAACAGGGTATTTATACAGTCTTCAGAAATTAGGGGTAAATTTAAAATCCATGGAAGACTATGATCAAACAACGTGTTTAATGTAGCTGGAATATAACCAAGATTTTGAGCAAAATCTAGCCTAAACTGTAATCCAAAATTATGAAAAGCATCCTGAAATGTGTATTAATATTTTCCATTTCCCACCGCAGCTCCTATTATCTTAAACATCTTCCTTCCCTTGACGTCATCCTAGCAAGGTTAGTACCTGCAAGCAAAGGCAAGGAAAACAAAGCTGTTACTTACCACAAACCCAAATCCATTTTTTAGATGGATTTCTCGTATGCGACCATATCCTTTGAAGAATTTCTCCACATCCCGTTCACGAGCACGTGAGCTCAAGTGTCCAACAAAGACACGGCAGCCACTCATCTTAAGGTTGATGCTAAAAAAGAAAACAGCACCGTTTATCAGATTAACAAACTTAAAATAGGGTGATTAAGATGACTTTTACATCTCAGAAGTCTTGATTAAGTAGGATTTGATTTTAGTGGGTCCAAGTAGACATGTTAAAAGCATGATTCTCTACAGCCATAAAAGTGATAAAATCTTGTATTGCTGACTTCTAGCAGAACCTACACAGAACTTCCAGTTTTGTACTTTTAAATCGTGAAACTTAAAATCCCAAATCTGTAACTTCAAAGATTTTACTGGGTTAGCAGCTGCTGGAAAAAAACCCCAGAAAACCACAATTCATATGCTAATCATTAAAATAACAACAAACAACATAAAACATTCTTAGAACTTTTGCTTTCACCTAGAAAAATCTCTGCAATAAAATTTTATTATCACACAAAATATCAATTTTAGTCATAAAATTATTTCAATTTCCACTAACCATAAATATAACTTATTTTAACAGTCTATCTGGTTTTGAAGAATAATTTTGGATTACGAAATTTCAACAATGGCAAAAATAAAAAAGGCTATTTGGGACATTCAAATTTTTAAAGCTATCCACCGATCCAGGATATATAATTTGAGATATTCTGTGTAAACTCCATCTTTTACCTTAAGGTGTCACTTTTTCAATTTATGTAATCTAAAAATTTTTAAGATCTTGTAACTGAAAAATATTAATTATCTGGCTCACTCAATGAGCTTGCTGTCATAATAAAAAACCAAAGAATTCGAGCCCAAAGGAACGGAAATATGATGTGATCTTGCACTACAAATACTGGGCTCTAAAGCAGGCAGAATAAACAGACAACATGTCACGTTAGCTGTGAAAATAATTCCAGTCAGCTTGGATACAGTATTTTGGATTAATGTTATTTAACTTCTCTGTTAACTTACACCCATTAGGTTTCTATTGAATACCTTCTTTACTCAGACTTACCATGCCATTAGAGAAGTGCCAGTTTTGGAAGTCTGGGTACCGGCCTTTTTATGGGCCGAGAGGTTAAACTGCGACAGCACTTACTTGGATTGGCCTCAGCCATCCCCGAACCTCGGAAGAGCCTACGCTGCCCTTTGTAGCCATTCTCTCCTTTGTGCTCACACGTGCATTTTGATGCCCACACGGAAATCCAGTTCAGGGGGCTGGTTTAGCTCCCTCGCGGAGTGCCCAGTCTTCCAACACACGGTTTCCCTGGCGCACCCTTACCACACAAACACCGACCAGGCCAGCAGTGGGTATTAAGGGAAAGGCAGGCCCTTGTAGAGGAAGGACAGCCTTACGTAACTGTACGCTTTAAAACACGGCAAAAAACAGCCACTTTGGCAACAGCGCTCATTTTGGGAACAACAGAGATTTGAAAGCTTAAAATGACTGCGTTACTGCTGCTCGATATTTTTAGTTCTAGGAAAATAAAGTGGGGAGAAGAATCACAAAAGGAAATTAACACGGTCGGTGGAACTGACCACCACTAAACTGCCAAATACACTGCAAAAGACGTACGAACAACCCATCCGCGCACTATTTACTCATAATAAGGGAGCACAATGGATGCAAGATCTGTATTGACAACGACGAGGCGCGGAGCTTCACACCTTGCTCCTAACACAATGAAATGGAGTTCGACCGCTGACGACTCAGTAGATGCGAAAAAGCCCTCCGGAAGCACGGATCCGCAGCAAGCGGCCATCTGCTCCTCCCTTCTTTCGAGAAGCCGAGAGAATCCGGGGCTGCGCCAGGCCTGCGGCCTGCCCAAGGCAGCCGGGCCCTCTTCACGGGCCCGCCGCCATCGCGGCGCCGGCCCACGCAGCGGCGCCGGCCCCTTCGGCTCCCCGAAGCTTTGCGCTCGCCTCCAATCCGCGACGGCTCCTCCCGGCCATCCTGCCGGGATCAACCCTCCCCGCTCGGGGCAGCGATGGATCGCGGCCCCTCCCCTCCTCCCCCCGGCCGCGGCCGCGCCGAGCGCCCGGGCCTGCGGCGCCGCGCGGCGCCAGCGCGGCCTCCGCCCGCGGCTCCCCGGCATCGGCCCGTTCCCGCCCCGTCGCAGGGTACCGCCGCCAAAACCCCACCGGTGGCTCCCCGCGCCCGTCTCGGCCCCCCCGCGGTGGAGGGGCGGTCACGCACCGTCGCGGAGCGGCGAGTCCTGCGGGCCGTGAGGGAACCGCTCTGCGGCCGCGGCGACAATGGCTGCCGGCTGCTCCACCGACCGACCGCCGCGCGACCGCCGCGCCTGCGCGCAACCGCCCGCGCCGCCCCGCCCACAGCGCGCCGCGCGGCACGACGGGACTTGTAGGCGCGGGGAGCAATGGCGGCGGCCTGAGGGAGCATCACAGGGACACCTCCCGCCAGACCGGGGGCCTCAGAGAGCCGTCCAGCCTGGCCTTGAACACTGCCAGGGTGCGGCATCCACAGCTTCCCTGGGCAGCCGGATCACTCTGAACCGCCTGTGACTTTTTGAGTGAGAGATGGCAAAAAAGATGGGTAACAATTCTGCTTAAATTGGAGGAGAAAAGTCACACGTCCAGAGAATTCATCTGAAGCGCTGTGCTCGGCAGCTCAGTTCTGCCAACAGAAGCGTGCTGAGGCCAACCCCTTATTACCATCTTCTCTTCGGAGCACAGAATTACACCGCTTTGGATAACACCGCAGTATTGTTAAGCGCTGACACCAGGGGGAAACCTTGGCTGGGGAAAAGCGTCTAGAGAAGATCCAGGCCTGTATGGCAGAAAGCAGTTTTTCCGTGAATAAACAGCACACTTCTTTCCTGCATTATCGGTGTCAGATATGCTCACTTTATGGATAGTTTACAGTTTAATGACCAAGATAGAAATTACCTGTTTTGTCACTGTAGCATACCTTGTTAAGTCTTCACTGTTCCAATGCTTAAAATATAACTACAGTTTGTTTTTCCTCTTTTTCCCCTTTGTCTGACAACATCATGTCTGGATTTCCTGTTTTAACTTGGAGTAAATATCTAAATTGCATTTATGATACTGTATGTTAGATTCAGGCATCATTTAAATTTGTTGCCCTCTCTAGGCAAATCTCCTATCTAGGAGGGAGATAACCTATGCATTAAATATCCATATAATAAACAGAATCTTTCAGGTTGGAAGCAATCCTTTGAGATCATCTGGTCTAGTTCCCCAAGGTTGCCCAGGACCATATCCAGCCAGCTTTTTAGTATCTCTCCAGATGAAGGCTCCACAACCTCTCTGGACAACCTAGTGTCTGACCATCCTTACAGTAGAAAGAAAAAGTATTTTGTGTTCACATGAAGTGTCATGGGTTTCAGTTGTCAGTGGATGCTACTCAGAAGAGTCTGGCACCCTCCTCTTATTCCCTCCCATTCAGGTATTGATACACATACATTTAGCCTTCTCCAGGCTGAACAATCCCAGCTCTCTTGGCCTCTCCTTACATGAGGGTGCTCCAGTCTCACAGTCATCTTTGTGGTGATGTGCTGGATTTGCTTCAGTAAGTCCATGTCCCTTTAGTGGACATAACACTCCAGATGTGGCCTCACCAGTGCTGTGTAGAGGGGCAGGATCACCTCTCTTGGCCCTCCAGGGACACCCTGGCTAATGCAGCCCAGGATGGTGTTGACTTTTACCACAAGGCAGCTGATGTGAGCTCTTGGTAATAAAATGGAGAAATGTGACAACAGAACACAGCTAGCTATGGTTTAAAAAGAAAATATGGGCAGCTGTAGCTGGTGCAAATATGTCTTACAACTCTGAATGCAATGTTTAGTTGTAAGGCTGCTTTACCTCTTTATTTGATAAGACAGTCCAGGACACTCAAAATAGCAATGCTGTGACTTTTTGTTCTTTTTGTTTTGCAATTCTGTGTAGGTGGCAGAACTGGACTATTACAAGAGCAGCAGTAGAGTCTCTGTGTGAGCTAAGAAGCTCAGAAGCAGAAAAAAGCTCCTTAGGTGGCAGTCCTGGAATGGTATGGATGTAATAGGGATTGGAGTTACTGGCAATAATGAAGATAAGTCATGCTAGAAGCCCAATTAAAGCTTTTTTAGTTTTATCCTGCTTCTCTTCAGCCTCTGGGATCGTGTCAGCAGGGAAGAATGCGGCTGTACAGCTGGAACGCAGCTCTGGCTGCCTGGTAGTGCCTGAGCCAGGCTGGAATCCTGCTTTCCCTTTCTTGGTTGTGGACACTCTGCATGGGTGGTAAAAGGCATGAAATCTATCAGTAGGAGAATCTGCAGCATTGCCTCTTGTGTGTGGGTAGCGTTTCTGGAAGCTATCACGTGCAAAATCAATTTTAGTAATAATGCTGTGTTTTAGTTCCCTCATTATTTTGCTTGCACAAAAGGATTGGTCTCTCAGAAGCACATCTGAAAGCCCACTGGTAACTATTACTGTCCTGACTGCACATCTACAAATGTAAACAAACACTTACCTAGAATCAGAATACTTAAAAACCACAATCTGTTTCTTGTTGGGATAAATTAACTGCTTTCTCACTTCCCTGAAGAAGAAATTTTATTTTCTCTGTCCCAGAAAGCAGGATGCTGTGGGTCAGGACCACAGATTAAATACTATGTCCTATTCATTAAGGAGAGAAGGTCTTCATTAAAGTGATCGTGATGGTCATGATGATGTTTGAATGTGCTTAATAATAAAGGTATAAAATGCTTTCTTAACTCTGCAGATTAAAGTTATTTTTCGGCAAATCTGTACAATGAAAGCCACAGGGTCATACAAAAAAGCCACAACAGCAATTAAGAATCTAGGGAATGGTCTGGGAAAAGGTTTTAACTAGCTGTAGGATGACTGCAGCACTCAGACTGGAAGGTGACAGAGCTGGGCCGGTTCATTGCTCCACCATGAACCTTCCTGACCACCACAGGCAAGTCACCTGTAGCTGGAGACAATAACCACTCAGCTGCATTCCCTCCAGCACCTAACAGGTGCCAGCCATCCAGAAAGAATCTGTACAGGAAAGGTCTTGTACAGGACATTTGGAGACCAAAAACACCAGCAA
Organism: Parus major; assembly: GCF_001522545.3. NCBI lineage: Eukaryota > Metazoa > Chordata > Aves > Passeriformes > Paridae > Parus > Parus major. Next base: position 28,708,516 of record NC_031774.1, on the reverse strand, counting down.
ATGAGTGAGGTGCTGCTAGGAAGCACTGGTGAGACGTCTAGGTCTGAACATCCTGCCCCTGCTCAACATAAATGCACCTGCCTGCAGCTGGGATGCCAGAGCCTTCTTCCATCTGGGATCCAAAGGATGGTCATGTCTCTGAGAAGAGTGCCAACTTTGCTTGTAACAAGGACTAACTAGGGCTTGTTCTTTTCTTCGGCTGCCAAAAGATATGTTCAGACCAACAGCATCATTTTGTAAAATGGCTTATGATTTAAAATACTCATTACTGGAAGCTCAGGTCTGCTGTCTTCCTCAGATTGAAGATTCAGGCTGCCACCCACCAGTGTCCTAACCACAGTGCGAGCCTGTGGTGGTGGAGGAGGGAGGCTCCTCTCACTCAGATTCTGTCACTATGGAGCAGACAGCTGAGGGAGAGCAAGTGTAAGGAGAGGCCTAGTGCTTGGGGTGCTGAGAGAGGCATGCTAGGGCCTGTTTCCCATCCTAAGGGTCCTTATCCTGTGCCTGTTTAACAGAAAATACAAAAAAAAAATACCTCTGTCAGGGACAGTAATGCAGCATTCTTTCTGCAAACCCATTGCCTAACTCATGGGCTCATGCTTTCTCTCCTATTGCTTGGGTACTTAATTATTTCACAGAGAGACAGAGTGAGGGCTGAGGACATGTTCCCTGACCCAGAGTATTATTGTTTCCTGCTGGTTAGGGTGTAGAGCTAGAAGATGTGCCTCCTGAGGAAGGATAAAGTGTTGAACCCACATTACTCTCCTAAGGTGAAGATACTTTAGGCAATTAGGCTTTTGTGGAGAAAATGGGTGACAAACCCACCCTGAAACTTTGCAAAGGAAGCAGCCTGTCTTGCTGGTTTGTGCTGCTCTTTTTACATGTGGTGAGATTTGCAGCCCCTGGTGATACGGGCTATTTGCAAGAGGGGTGCTTGGGTTCTGAAGGAGACTGTCCCATGATACCACCTGTCCAATGGTTTCAGTCTCCCACTCCAGAGATGCCCTGAAGTAGAAACAGGTGTGCCGAGGTTTAGGTGCAACAGGGAAAACCCTAGTGAGCAACACTTCCAGACTTGAGCACCAGATGGACACTGTTTGGATTGCAATTGTAAATAAAAGCTTCATATTTCTCCTTCTTTTACCTTCTAGTGACATCTAGCCCTTTTTCCCCCTGTGCCTTCTTTATCTGCACAGTGGGAGCCACACTAGGTGTTTCCCACAGAAGCAGTGAGATCATGCTTTTGCACAGTTTGAGGGTCAGGGTCACTGAGGCATGATGATAACTATAGAGGTCCTCAAAAGTTTGCTTGAATGCTGGCTAGGCCATCGAACTACTGACTGATAGAAAGTGGGTGTAAAGAGACTTGCTGAGAAGAGGCAAGATGGTGATGGGAGGTAGGGCAGTTTCTGCCAACATATTTTCATGCACGTATGTCCCAGAAGTCAAAGCAGACAACAAAATGAGGTCCTATTTTCCTGGCTGTTGCATGGTATTCAAAGATGGGAAGAATCTATTTTAATATCTTATTGTTGAGATCTATAGTAGCTCTGAGCCCTTCGAATATAGAAAATATTCTTTTTCTCCTTTCATTTTCAGTGGGTTTAAATTACTGAGATTTAAATCTATCTGAAATAGTCTTAGTGCATCCCTCCCTGTACAAGATGCAATCATCCATCCTTCCCAATGGCTGACTTCTCTAGTGACTGCAGCACTCAGCACATTTTCTCAGTGTCTGCTGGGAAATGTTCTTATAATAAATCATTACCTGTTTGCATCAGGATATGCCCTAGACTTTGCTAATCTCTGTTTACTATGCTAAGACTTTCCCAGCAGCTTAGTGCTAATACAGTGGATTTTAAGGGTTTTCACAGTAGCAACTCTTTCAGTAGCCAGTCACCTCAAGGGTTTAATTAATCCAACAGGATTAAGTTTTTTGTACTTGGCTACCACAGGGGTGGAAAAAGCCTGTCCTACCTCAGCATCTGTAGTGCAAGTAATGTTGTACAAATAATCTTGTTATGGTATGAAAATTATATTTGCATTCTGTTTTCTTAACATTTTAGTTCAAGCTGTTCCTTTTCACAGCCATTACAACCCCCCACCCTCTCCTTTATTTCCCTGATAAAACCAGTCAGATTATCTGGATGGAATCTCCATGGATATATGAATACTTCTTTGAAACCAAGTTCATTCAGGGTTGCAGACTAGTTTCCTTTCATTGTCTTCTGAGACTCCTGGCTCTGCTCCTGCACTCTGCTCCAAACCAGATGCTGGCAGCATGGGAGACATGCAACGGTCACAAGATAGATTTGAGAGGCTTTGGGAGATGTGGCTGACATTCTGGCAGGCAAGACAAGACCCATGTTGATTGAGCACTGAAGTGTTTTCTGCCCCTGTACTATCAGACAGTCAGACTGAATAAGGCAGGTCATTGAGATCTCGCCAGCCAAAGGTATCAATAGTCATTAAATTTTGATTTTAGTCAGTCTTGGGTAATTTCTTCAAAAAGTATTATTTCAATTTCCACACCTGAAATAGCGAGTATGGGAGACTGACAGAAATGGTTTACCCCTGAATGGAAAGAGTGAGCTTGAAGTGGATTGTCCAGCTTTTCTGTTCCTGGCAGGCAAAGGGGCAGTTGCTGAGCTGCAAACAGCTGCTTCCAGAGATGAATTTCATCAAGGCTGATGCCAGGCCTTGGCTAAAGAATGGCATGTTAGCGGCAAAACCATGAGCCTAATACCAAAAGCTGTTTTCACATTTCAGCGTAACTGCAATAGACTGTTAGGCCACACAATTGCAAGATAAATGTTGTGCTGCAAATGAGCAAGGTGAATGTCTTGCAGCAGGTCACGTAAGCTCCAGCCAGTTTGTTGGAGGCCGTGCCACCTGAGAAGAAACATGCCAGTATATTTCAGGCACACCTATTGCCAATATTTTTAACCCTGTTCAAGTACTCAGAAGCATAGGCCAGAGCTTTCTGTTGCTGTTGACATCTCAGTTTCACCAAAGCAGTGCAGGGGTGCCAACTTTCACAAGGCTGGAGCCCACACATTGCCACAATCTGTGGTGTCAGCAGGGATGAGCCACCTGTTTTCTGTCAAAATCTAGGAAAACTCAGACCTAGCTGGTGTTTTGTGTGAAACCTGGTCTCACATTGCAACACTGCCATAGCTCAGAAAAAGATTTTTATGAAGACTTCTGGAATCTCCAAGCATGGACATGCAGAGTACTGTCGCCAGAATTATTCAACGTAATTTGGCCTCATTCTCAGAGTGGCAGCAGACCTGGGCCCAAAGTGATGGCCCAAGGGACAGCTATGTTCTTTTCCAGCCCTTTTTCAAAATAATATGGATCTTTTCTCCAGACAGACATTTAATTGCCCAACAGATATTTCCCTTCTCCCTCACCCCAGTTTTATTGTTTAAATAAATAAAAATTTATCAAAATATCATTGCATCTTCTGGGAGAAGGTACAACCTACAGATTTTTTAAATCAAATTTTTTGGATGTCCTTTTTCAGGTGCAGCAAACCAAGGACAGGGCAGCTACTGTGGAAGAGGAAAGAAAAAGCAAGGACAATGGATATTCAGAGGCAAACTTCAATAAAATTATCTGTTCAGGTGTCTAGTCATCCTTTGCCGTTTTAGCTTTCAAACAGATAACCTATGCTATGTACTTTAAAACATGGCAATGGAAATCAGTATACCATACCTTTGAAGAGGATAGTCCCATTTGCAGCAATGTAGTAGTGACACAGCTGAAAATCGGTTTGCAAGTGAATTAAATACTGCTGTGGCTCCAAGTCCTACATTACTGACAATTCATATCAACCCCTCCAGGCTCCTCAGTATCACAAGTTTCAACACAGGAGGCTTCAGCTCAATTCCAGCCCTCATTAACAACACAATCATAGCTAAGTTACACAAAGTGTAATTTAACACCTTTGAAGATAAGCTGTGGTGAATGCAGCCTGGCCTAGTCTATGTATAAAGCTAAATGGCATTTATTTGCATGCCCCCTGTAAATTCATTATCCAGCTTACAAGAGAACGAAGATCTTGGTGTATGCTGGAAAGAAGTGTGGTAGCAGACATTAGCATCTCCTCTCCAGATACAGTAGGCAGATACTGTCATGTTGGGATACATCACAACGTGCTGCTGTGATTTTTATTGCCTCCTACTGAAGGTCAGGAATAAACCAGAAATCTGTGCAGAATCCCAACCCACCGTGTACAATACCTTCCTCAGGACTCAGCTCTGCTCTGGGGAACAGAGGACGACGTTACCAAGGTGCTCTTTGTGAATTTGCCCATGAATCCACCATTCCTGCAGTCATTACTTCAAAATAAAATCTGCCTTTGGGACTAGAGACAGAGGTATGTGCTTATACCTATAAAACACTTGAAACACGTCATGAAGCAGTAATGTTATTTTGCTCCTAACCACGTGTTTCCTAAAAAAGTTGTGGGAGGGCAGGAAATGCACCTGTAATATGAGATGGCTGGAAGGGATTAGCTGCTTCCCTTTGCCGATTTCTGGACGCAGGTGTGCGCGTGTTACTTTATGACTTAATGAAAGTCCCACAGGAGTTGTCCTGAAGGCTGGTTTCTTTTGTATGTCCAATAAAAGATGACCCCTGGAGGAATCTGTGATGTCAGAAGATGTAGTAGCAAAATCAGTCAGATGTTCAATATTGAGCATGGAACAGTAGATTGATTTTTCATGGATGGTTTAAGATAGGGTAGTTGTTTATACAGTTCTAGTAACTAATTCTGTGCTGGTTTTTAAGAAGCAACAAGAATATTGCTTCTAAACATAGGGGTGTATTGGCGATTTAAAGTGGTCATTCAGCTATGAAAATTTCAACATTATTCAGCAAGAATGAAAAGGCTATGGGGATGAGAATATACCTTTAAATGTAGTGTAATTTCAATTAAAACCATTAATTTTGTGTTCTCCTTGTAATGTTTAACTAGATTAAATTATTTTACTGTACAAATGAATAAAGTCTAGAGTTGTTATCACAAGAAGTTTTTAATATGGTTTGTGACAAGCAATATCAAAGTTATCAACTCTCAAGCTTCATGTTCTGAAACCAGACAACTCTCAGCAACAAAAAAAGTTGTGCACTGATAAACATAGGAGGCGTATTGTATTTTTTAATTAAATATGAAAACATGAGCTGTGTACATTATTTTTTCCCTAGAAAACACAGCCATTTCAAAAGTTTATCATAAAATATTTTCATGAAATGAGTGAACCAGCAAACACATGCACTTGTGTGCCTTCCCCCCTCCCAAGATAAACGTGATAAGAGAGACATACGCGAATGTAATAGTTAACAGAACAAGTGGAGTTTTGTCATAGTTTGGTTCTTTTTGGAAAGGATGGAATGTAACATTGTGCTTGACTTTCTGTGTCACAACAAAAAATATTTGGTGCAATATTTTAACATTTTCTTTTTAAGTTTCAATCTGATGGAGAAAAATACCTTTTTCTATAATAAAATATGTCTGTTCTTTTTAAAACGTAACTTTTTTGCACAAAATAATTTTGTAAACTGTTATTTCAAGGGCAAGGTAGGCGGTCCCATGTCAATGTCCTCCCCCCCACTTAAAAATGTGATCTGTTATCTGAAGCAAAACAGGAAAACACAAAAAAGAGCGGAGCAGAGGTTGCTTTGCAAAGAGAAAATAGGGCGTGTTGGACGGGGGAGAGGGGAGGGAGCGTGTGGTGGGACAGAAAAAAGTTAAAGGTCACTTTCGCCGTAGAGCGCTGTGGAGAAGGACATGTAGTCCAGGGCACCAGGTACAGCATCACGGCCATTGTAGGGTGCCATCCTAGCAATGCAATATTCAGCCTGGTCAGGAGGCAGCTCCCGCCGCAATTCATCCACAGTGATGTAGTTCTGCAATGAGGACAAATGATAAGGCAGTCGTTATTTTCTGGAAACTGACTGTCCTCCGAGGGACAACCATGCCCTGTCCCACCAGGGCAGCAGGCAACACTCGGGGACAGGATCCCAACAACTACACCTGTGCTGTGCACCCACACAGGGAGCTCTCTGCACTTACACCCTGGGAGGACATGCACTCCCTTCCCTGCTGTTTGGACAAGCACATGGTTTTTACAACAAAGATTGGTTTTGCAAAAGAAATGCTGGTGCAGCTAAAGAAAAACCTGGAGGTAAGTCAGGCAAGTGGTTAGTGTTAGGACTGTGCCTTCCTGTTGACAAAGGAGGTTCTGCTTAAAGTAAATGGGAGGAAGCAGAAATTTAATTTGGATGCTGCTGCTCACCAGCAGGAGGTAACAGCTGCTTGTGCTGCTTGGGAGTTGCCATTCCCTCTCTTCAGAGAAAGGCAAGGGGCCATCCCCACTAATTCCTGCTAGTGCACCAATGCAGGCAGCAGACAAGCAAACGCTTTGTATTGCTTCCACCGTTCCAGCAACAACCCTTCCACTGCGGACATTTTTAATAAGCAAGCAAAACTTATGTAAGGTTGGCTTCTGGAGACTGGCTGCAGTGAACTGAGCTAGCTTGGCTTCTCCCCATGCAGTAGGTAACAGTAGTTGCCTGTTTGCTAATCATAATCACTATGTTGTCTTCAGCTAACTGACTCACGGCCATTTGCAGTCTGCCTGAGCAATAGCTCAGGTTTCACACCATCCCTCTCTCTCCTGTGACCTCTTATCATTTCTTTTTGCCTTTCACTTTAATGACTGGGGTATGAGGGATTTTTCTTCATAATGAAATATGAATTCATGATACAGTCACCAGAGCATGTTAAACGCTAACAAATATATGTAATGTACTGTACAGAGTAAACAATAAGTAATACTGCATCTCAAAGTACCTATTTATTCACTGGTTAGCTGATCTGAATAACATGGAATTTTCAGGCCTCGAGAGACAATAGAACTGGCTTTGGTCAGGTATATGTTTAAAGGACAGGTATCATGGGTTTTTGGATTACGATTACAAAAAGATTCTTAGTGAAAAATGGAAACCAGTACTGGATTTAAGGGTAAGTCATTACAATCTGAGAAATGGCATCCAACATTTCATGTGAGATAACTAAAATCATTAGCAAATAAAGAGATACATTAATATTACATGTACATATTATTTTTTCAGTTACATAAAAGATTAGTGGGCATTGTTATATAAGAAAAATAAGATTACTTTTTTTTATCAGCTGTTTCCCCTGATGATGTGAATTCTAAACATTAATACTTTCCATATCAACCCGAATTTTCCTACATTCAACCAATTTCTATGGTTAAAATGTTTCCCCTGCAGATACAGCACACCTTCAATGAAAATCTACTGATTGTACAAAAACTCATAGTGACATGTAGATCTGAGAAAGGTCATCTCAAGTTTACAGCTGTCAGTAATGAACAGTTTTCAAGACTAATCAAAACCCATCTGTTGAACTTGTTAATTTTAAAATAACAAATTGCGACCAAGCTCTTAATTAAAATATTGAAGCAAGAGTGGGCTGCAAAGTTCTGACTGACAGCTGAGCAGGACTTTTGAGTGCCTTAGCAGGCTGCTCATTAACCCACACTTTAACCTTGCACTCCTCCAGCACTACAGAATGTTCCTGTGAAAACACCCTCCCCATTGCAGAGTGCTTCCCTTGACACTTTCTCTCAGAGACAAGAGAAAAAAGAAAGCAGAAGTTAAGCAGATACAGGAAACCAAGGTGTGGAGCCTGACCTTATCTCCAGCCAGGATCTTGAAGGAAGCCATAACCTGGTCAGCAGTATCTGTATCTGCCGTTTCCCGGGACATGAAGTCGATGAAGGCCTGGAAGGTCACTACACCCAGACGGTTTGGGTCCACGATGCTCATGATGCGGGCAAACTCTGCCTCTCCCTGGAGAGCAAGAGAGTCATGTAAGGCTGGGTATTTGGGCAGCAGAACGCCCAAAGTGAGGAGAAACCATTCAGCAGCACACCTCATAGGCTAGAAAACAAAGCCAAATAGAAACAACCTCTGGGGTTTTTTTAATCAGGATGTTCTTTTTTAGCTTGCTGTTGTGTACAAATGCTTCCCACTCATTTGTCCTCTGGAATAAAACACTGCCAGCTGTGCCTGAGGGTAACATCCAGCTCTAGGACAATGTTCCTGCTGGGGAACAATACTGACTAACTACAGAGGAAGACCCAAATTTCTCTAAACATGTGCTAGATGTCTGTAGCAGTATTGGAAGATCTGCACTCCTAAAATCCTTTTACTTTCATTTACTTGAAAGAGAACTTCTACAGTTTCCTTCAGCTGACAGAAGAAATGTCTCTGGGATGTTTCATAGTATTGTACTCATCTTTAACAGGCAGGTTTTGCAAAGAAGGACTTGCATATCTGGAGTGGCCCAGGGAAATAATCTCTACAGGAAAGATCCTACAGAGAAGTTTTGCCACAGAAAACAAAATGTTGTAATGTAGTTTTCTTCATTTCTTTCTGCACTTAAGCCAAAGGTCATCTATTCTCATCTCTGAAACTCCTTCCTCCCCAGGTAAGGAGGAGGGAAGAGCAGAGCAGAGTCTTCTGGGAACAGGCTCTCCTAACACATTTAGAACATTATACCTTAGTAATTAAGATACCTAATCAAATGTTACTGTCCTGGAACACTATACCAAAGACTCAGCATTTATACTGGGCTAATGAGTAAAATGATTAAACATTGTTTTGCCTGATATCAGGAGCAGACACCAAGAGTGCAGATGAAAATGCTTGCAGTGCACTATTCTCCTGCCCTTTGAAGAGCATCAGTCTTTGGTGAAGCTCTTCCTATGAGTTGTCATGCCTCTCAAGGTGCCACATTTTACTGCTCTGAAAATGCAGGTATTCTGGTGAGGGAGAAGCTATGGGGAGAATGACTGGAGCTTCAACTTACATGTACAGGAAAGGAGATGTGAAGCAAATGGTAGGAATGAGAGAAGCAGCATTCTGAATGTATTCAGAAGTGAGGTAATGTATACTTCCAAATAATTTCAACTGATATTCAGGGCTGGGGGAGGTTGTGTGTGCTATGCAGAGAGCAGACACCAATATGAGGAAGCTTATTATTTCTTCCACTACTACTAGTAGCTACACAGTTTGATAAATATAATTTTTATTTGAACCATACAGGAATTAGACAATTATTTCCATTTTTTTTTACCTTTGGCTAGAGCTGTGAGACAAGAATTTTACATGTACAATTAAGACTAGATTTAATACTGCTGATAATTCTGGAAAATAAGGCTATATTTACCTTGATTCACTACACATTTTCCCTGTATTTTTGAAGATGCCTACAGAATCACTTTGAATAGGAGTGACAGAGGGCTCTACATTACCATATTGTAACCCATGGAGATAAGGCAGGCTCGGAAATCTTCACAATCCATCATACCAGTCTTCTTCTACAGAGAATGACGCAAAGATGGAAAAAGCCAAGAGAGAAAAGGGAGACCGGTCCAGGGAGAAATGAACCCACAGGAGACATTATAAAGAATGAGTTTCAGTGGGGAGAAGACAGAAGGAGGATTTACAGGACAATGAAAAATAACAGAGGAAAGGTAGTTTGTGAAACCATGAAGAAGCAAAGGTGATTTGGACATGGAATAATTTATACACAAGAAACATTGGTGATGAAAAAAAGGGTAAGAAGGTATTAAGCAAGACAGATTGAGGAATGGACAATAAAAAGAGTTTTAAGGGACAGAGAAGTAAATGGAACAGTTTGAAGACATAAAAAGAATTCTCCCAGGACAAAAAAATTAAGGAATTAAAAAGGAATAGATGCCAAAGTGCATTTAGAGAGGAAGTAGTATAGAAAAGCGATGTATATATAGTCAAACACAACAACAACAGATGGATTAAGACAAACAAGAAAAGAAAGGGAAAAAACTGTTATTTTTTCACAGTTTAATATCTGGCTGTGTTCACCACTAGCTTTCAGTACCTGTGCATCGTTTCCAATATCGTAACCCAAGCTGATGAGACAGGCTTTGAATTCCTCAGGGCCAAGTGTGCCGGAGTGGTCCTGGTTATGCGGTGTGCCAGGCAGCAGGACATGCAGTGCCAGTGGGGTGACGGTGTGGGGCAGAAGGACGGGACACACAGAGGACATCAAAGGGAGGTGAAAGGACAACAAACAGGTGCACCATGCAGTGGGTGAGAGAGGAACACAAAGAATGACATGCAGATAGAAAGACAGGGAAGAAAAATAAAAAGTGCACAACATTAGATATCACAATGACATTTCAGGATGTGCTAAAAATGCTCTTGGAACAGTTCCTTCTCAGAGAGCTCATGTTGAGAGCATTTGAATGACAAAAACAGCTGATGCTCAGAAGCCTCAAGATCTCAATCTCCCAGGTGAATTACTTGCATCACTGCTTGTTATCCAGTGTCAGAAACCCTGTGTTTCACTAGTAACCCAGAGTGCAGGTAAGCAGGCAGAGGCAGTGGGAAGCATTGCCTTAATCTTATAGTCAAAAGTTCCACTAAAGGAGTAGGTGAGGGCAGGTATGTTTGACAGCAGACCTAAGGAAGCTTAGCTGTCATGGCATCCCAGGAACAGACAAAGAAAACCGGCTGAAGCTCAGAGGAGCAGCATTATGGCTGTATTTATGAGACCTGCAGGAGGTGGAGCTTCAACTGGCAAAGCTATTTCAAGTGCTCAGCTCTGCAAACAGCACAGATGTACAGTGCAGCACAACATGGCTTTGGCAGCTGCTCTTCCCTTTACTCACTGCTCGCTCCCCCAGTGTTTGGATGTACCCACCAAATACACAAATACGCAAGATGCTACAGGAACTAAGAATCCCCATCCATCCTACAGAATTTTAGCTCAGAACAGCCCCAAAGCACTGAAGAACCCCTGCCTGCTTGCTGCCACCACCTCTGGCCAGATCAAGGAAGCTAGAGACAAGATGATGGGGCCAATTTCAAGTGACTTTCTTCAAGAAAACCCAGTTTTTGAAGTCAATGTTAAGCCTCCGTAATCAAATAGCTGAAGGTGGGAAACCCCCGTTTTGTTTGCATAAACATTCAGACTTTTGTGAAAGAAGGGACAAATGACATGAAGGTCAAAAGAGAAAATTTACAGGGCTCTATGGGTCCCTCTTCTAGCAAAGAACCCATGGTTTATTTTTCTTAGCTAGAGAAGGGCTGAAATAGCCAGTGTCCAGCAATATAAAAGAATTGCCAATCTCTTAGGGCGGGCTCTCCTCAGATATAGTAGAGATGGTATAGATGAGTAGAGAGCAGATGGTCCCAATAAGTTTATAAATCAAAATAATAATCTGCTCTCTGGAGAGGAATGGATAAAAGTCTAATTGCCTAAAAAAGCCTTCAAGCTTTTCCATACTCTTGCTTTACCAGGAAATTTTGCAGTTTCCTGTGAAGATGTACTTCTCCCAGGCTAATAATCAGTTGGCAGTCTTAACAGAAATGAGTGCTCCGCAGGAGAGGCGTTTTAAAGAATGAAACATCTTCTGTGATCCCGTTTTATCGCAGTGACAGCTTGTTTGTTATTGCACTGTGCAGTCCAAATGGAAGCTTGTAGCTGCAGTCAGCACTGACTTACCCTGTCAAAGTGGTTGAAAGAAGCCCGGAACTCATTCATCTGTTCCTGGCTGATTCCTTTGGCATCACGGGTCAGAATCTGGTTTTCCACTTCATTGATGGTTCTAGCGATTGTTGTTAGTAACTGCTCCCAGCCCACGCGGATATGCTGGCAAAAGAGGTCAGGACATATTGAAATTAAGAAGTTGCTCTTCTGCTTTTGAGGCCCAGGATCAGTTCAGATTCAGTGGATCAGATGTGCTACTTATTGCAAATTAAATTATTCTAGTGTGCAAGGCAGTCCCTGGTGTCCATTTTCTCAGAAAAGATTCCTTCTAATCTACAGGTGTTTAAAATCTGAATTGTGACCCAAAAAAACCCATGCTGAAGAGGCAAATTTCTGATCTTTCTTTCTCTTTCTTAAGAAAAACTTGGTCCTACCACAAAATTCCTTTGCCTGGTCAGAGCAACATACTGGATGCCTTTAACACAAATGAGAAGCAAACCCAGAGTTTCTAGGACTTATTTAAGCAGAAACTTCTCTTTACCAAGAAACTGAATAAAACAGTGCTTCGAGGACACTGGTGCTCCCCTGCTCCTGCTGTTGCTTAATGGAAAGCTGGCTAGAAACCAAAAAACAAGTTTCAAAGGCTGTGTTCAGCTGGACTAATGCTGACCTCAGATTTCTCCCAAGAAACCTAACGTTATCAACAGAAGGCCAGTCTCTGACTCAAAAAAAACTTCTGTTGGACTTTTTTCTTCTGCCAGGTAGTGGCAGCTCAAAATCATTAGCACTTCCCTTTCTAATCCCAGCTAACACAATCAGGTGGTAGGAGAAACAAGACCTGTCAATTTTTCAAGCAACACTGTGGGATCTCATTCAGGTTGTTTTTGCTGCCTATATTTGGAAGTACATTGGAATGGGTTGGCATGAAGTACAGAAAGGCAAAAATGAAATTCAGTGACATGCTGTTGCATGCTTGGCCATATCATCAAGCTCTCCATTTTCCTGAGAACCACAGAACGTTGCCAGAGCTGTGCTGACAGCTGACGCTAACTGGCCAGAGCTGATGAGGCTGCCTAATTGCTGCCAAAACATTTACCTCCATGGTGTAGTTGGTGTGCTTGTTGTCAAAGATAAGCGCTTCCTGGATCAGCTGGTGGTCTCCTTCCAGCTGGTCAATCTTTGGTTTGTAATTCACAATGCTTTTCTCGTACTGCCTCAAGTGGTTTAGCTGGTCCTCCAGGGTCCCATGCATCTCTATTGAAATGCGGCCAATCTCCTGCATTAGCAAAGCCAAAGGAGTTAAGACTCCACTAAAAGGACAAGCCCCAACATGGCTGACATTTATTGCAGCAATTTCACTCTCACACAGGATGATGATTCAAAAAAGAAAAAAAAATCTCATGGAGCAGTTACTTCACAGGAGCTGAGACACTGTAAGCAAAAAAATTAGCACAGCCCTGAACATTTTCCAAGTGAGGTGAATCACATAAGATGTGTCTCATACAAGGATACAAAAGAAAAGGAAACTGCAGTCCATAAGCTAGAAATCTACCAAGGCAGATCTTTTTCTGGTATACTGTCTGCCACTAAGTTAGTTCTTCATAGACACATAGTTCTGTAATTGCTCCCTTCTTTCCAGCTCCTGCCATCAGTAATAGCTTTGTATTTTTACGTTTCATTAACTCCAGTGCTTTAACACAAACCTTACTTAAAGAGAGATCTCCCTTAAAAATGTCTCCTCTGCAGATGTTTGGTCTATTAATTGTATTTATTTAGTCACATGTATTGAGTTGATATATGTGACTAAATATAAACATATTTATGCATATCAACATGACCATTGCTGTGCAAGCAATTACACAAACTGTCCCTGATCTAGAATTTTTAATTTGTTGTATATAAACACAAATCTCAAAATACCAGTGTTCTCCACCTTAAGTAATGCTTTTTTTGGTACCAGAGTTAGAGGAAGAAAAGTACAAGTGCTTCAGTAACCAATAACAATCTCGGTATTCTTCATATTTTCTATGATGCTTCTCTTGCTTGAGAAGACTTGAAGAAAACCTGAAGAAAGAATGGCTGTGACAGTGGTCAAGAGAGGTCTCTTAAGAGTATCAGTGAAGATCACAGAGGAAAACAAGTGTTTCAAAATTTGAAAAGCACTACCTCCATCTTGGTCTGGATCCAGGGTCCAATGACATTGGCCTGTGCCCCAAACTGTTTACGAAGTCGTTCATTTTGCTGCTGGCGAGCGTGTTCTTCCATCAGAGCTTGATCCCTTCTGGGAACCAGCTGCCGCACCTACAACCAAGAGTAACTCAGTGTGCAGTTAAGACACACAAAGGCAAATGTACAGGAAATGCAGAAGTTGCCACAAGGGAGGGAAGAGCAGGTGTTTGCACTGAATACAAGCAATCATATAGTTTAAGTCACAGTAGGCAAGTTCACAGAATGTGAATCCTATGTGCTGTAGGATATACACAAACTCATGTTAGGCCATGGAAGACCAGAAGCAGCTTCTATGCATTATTTGGGTTTTTGGTAGCTCATGTTAATTGAGTTGCAGGATTCTGTTGCGATCTCACATTGCTGATTTTGTTTGGTAGCAAGAACCATAAGCAACTGGTATGGACAGTAGCTGCTTTTTTAGGAATACAGCAAGGAAAGGCGACTTGGCTGCAGAGATAGAACATTTGAAGGCTGAATGTGAAAAGGATACCGATTCACATGCTATATTTACCTGCAGGTCAGCTAAAGACAAAAAAACCTCAAAGCTTTCAAATTTAGCAACTCTAATTTAAAATTAGCATGTAAAAGAGGGTCTGACATGCCTTAGGCATTTATATCAAGGATTGCTTCCACTTTCCAAGTATACAGCAATTGAGCCAAAACTAAATGACAAAACCCCACTAAACTCAGCAGTAAAGCAGGAGAGGGTAACTGCACAGTAAATAATCCATTTCCTGGGCCCACAGTGATTGAGCAGTGACATTGTCCCCCACTACCCTGCAAGGCTGGAAAGAACTCACTCACATGTTCCCATTTGCCATTGATCTCATGTGGGGTGATTGTAGTGTAAGGATTTGTTCCTGCCATGTTGACATGATATGTCTGGACAATCTTTGAGACTTCATTGTGGATTCCCAGGATGGCTTGTCGCTCCTTGTCGGCATCTGGCAAGGTGGCTTTGAACTGCTCATGAGCTGTGGTCAATCCCTACAGAAGGAAGGCAGCAACAAAGGGAGGGTAAGAATATTACTTACAAAACAGCCTCTTTCATCAAATGTATTCCTGAAGTGACTGCAAAAGCTAACATATTCCCAGGACACAATGCAGCCTACTCTAATACACTTTTCAGGTTCTCTCAGTATTACTAAGTGAGATGTTTTAAGTAGTTAAATGATGTGAAGTCTTGTTTTCCCTCTCTTTCCATATCATGTTGACCAGTGACAGAGATCACATACCAAAAAAAGGTGGAATAATACCGGCTCAAAATTTAATGGCAAAATTTAATGGCTACTCTCAAATGCTGCTCAGTGACTGCTTGTCAGCCTCTTTGGAGAAGATCTGACTACTAGAATTACCATTAAAAAAAGAAAGTCTCACTAGTTTAAATGTGCTATGTTTTCTTCTCCCATTAGGTAGGCACTATTTCTACACCCAAAGTAACTCCAGATGAGTACTAAGGGCCAGATTCAATTTGGTCAGAGTCAGTTAGAACCTGGTGCAGGTCTTCCAACAACTTGCACAGGCATCACATGCTCCTGCTGCTGGAAAACAGCTCCTTCTCCCTGACCCCAACAGGCCCTTCCTGCTCCCCGTCTCACTGCGGTGCCCAGGCCGTGCTCCGAGGACTGATGGCTGGGGCGACCTTGCTGGTAGTTTGTAGCCAGCTGACAAGCCAGCTGGTCCTGGCTCATCTGCCACTGCTTCTACAGGCCCTTAAGGTACTTGATCCCAGAAACCTAGAAGATCAAGTCTAGGGAAGCAAACGCAGGGAAAGAGGCAGGAAAGCGCATGGGAAACAGAGGTGTGTGTAGGGATAACCAAGGGAACAGTGTGGACAGAAGAAGTAATGAAAGTAAACCACGTGATTGACTGCTCTCTCTCACAACACACACTGTTAACTACTTTCTGTAAAATTCCTTCCTTACACAGTGACTCATTGCTTTGCAGCTGCTGTAGTGGCCATAGAGACATAATACAAGTCTGGGGGCAGGGAAAGACATTGCAAACAGTCACAAGGAGACAATGGAAATGTTTAAGTGCTGTTTAGATTATTTTGCATTATGAAAGATTTAATGAACCCCTTTGTTCAGGAGGGAAGGATAGAAGAAATGAGTAGCAACTCAGTAACTGTCACTACTCTGCCACCACCCTGGCTGTCGTGTTCCCCATAAGTCTCCATTTGCTGCCTCAATGATGGTCACGCTCCTGTCAGCCATTCTGGCAAAGAGCTGACTTGCATTCTTTCCACAAACCCATCAAGTAGGTGAAATAGAAGTCCCATTGCAATCCAGGAAAGAGTAATTCCTGCTCTCTAAGGGCTGCAAATTACCTGTATATACCTCAAGTTGCTTTCCTAACACCCTTTCAGAAGGGGAAAAGCTGAGATACTGTCTTTGTTGTCTTAGAGAAGGCAAGACAACTTTGATTTCAAATGGTAATTCAGCACCAAAGTGAACAATTCTGACTTTTGTTGTGCTCAGCACCAAAAACCAGCTAGTAGCTCAACTGTCCTCACAGTACATCCTATCACATAGGACCAAACGACGTATTGTTGATGTATGTAATCTTTATACCTATTCAGATCCAGGTTTTTGGAGAAAATCAAGGAAAAACACACTCATCTTTGTTTCTCTTCATAAGGCTCATACAATAGAGCAGAAACACAAAGTATAACCTATAAATTCATACCACTCTGAATTCATACAACTCAGGAGATCCCAAACTTCTCACTGTCCCCACCTAACTGGTGCAAATGACAGCTCTGTACCTGGATCTCCTCAATGGTGTGAACGATAAATGTGTCCTGCAGATCCTCCATGGCCCCTTCCATCCAGTTATTGAAAGGGGCAGCTCGTTTGGCATACTCCAGGTACAATTGATCAATTGTTTCTAGTAGTTTCTCTGTCCTCTGTGCATGCATAAAAAGAAATAAAAAAAAAAGAAAATCAAGAGAGATGGTTGGAGAAGAATTATCACATAGATACATGGGTTGTCTGAACTGCCCCTTCCTTTCAGACCTCCTTGGTGCTCCCAGGATGGTATGTCACTAACAATCTCACTGCTGTTAGAGATTACACACTGGACAGATTTTTTTCCCTCCAAGGGAAATGAAAGAAATCCAAGGTCCTCTGAGATAAAACAAAACAAGGCATAATTTCAGGCAGAATGAGCTTATAAAATACAAAAAAAGTAAAAATAAACAAATCAATAGCCTGAGTAAACAAATGGCACCATAATTGGGCTGGAAGAAAAACACCCTAAGCATACTGAAATGTAACCCTTGTTTGCCGTCCAGCAAGTTCTAGGAGTTCACAAGGGAGCTGATATTGCTTGTGCCCACTGCAGCCTGGACCCCACGAATGCACTACCCACAAGGTCCAACTTGTAATATATCTCACCTCCAAGGCTTCTCTACGTTTCTGGGTTAGGGCACCCAGATTATCCCATTGATCACAGATCTTCTGGCACCTGGCATTGACACTGGGTGAGTCATAGTAGTCCAGCTCACTATAAAGGGTGGGGAAAAAAATGACAAGTAATCAAATAATGACCCTGTACAGAAATAAGAGAAACACATTAGAAATCTTGATCAGTCTTGAAGACAGAGTCTGACACAGATTGTGGTCGCTGCAAATAAAGCAAGTCAGGATGATACCAGGATCTAGTTTAGGAGACACTGTATGTTATGCTGAATCAAACAGCACACAACAGGACCACCCAAGGCCTCAACAAATACTGAGGCTGGCTACCTGATGGGAATAACTTGCTAAAGGGGGAAGGGAGCATAGACTTTTGCTCCAACTGGAAATAAGGAGATTATGATCAGAGCAATCTGCTCCTGTATTCTGCTAAGAACATTATGCAGTCTAACAAATTGTGTCTTATACATCAGAATGGAAACTGAAGATTTTATTAGGAACAGTAAGAAACTGCTCAAGATTGTCCTAAGAATTGCATAGTACAGGTGGCAAGGAATAGCTAAATTACATAACCCAGTAAATTTATTTAGGACAATCCCAGAATAACCATGTAGGATTCTCTCCTATATGCCTGAGAAGAAGTGCTTTGCTGACATGTATATAGGCTGACACTCAAGGAACACAGGCTGGTAAAAGTATGACTGGGGAAAGGAGAGCACAGGGGCACACTAAAGCTTGCAGCTTTGCATTGCTTTGTGCTCAAGGTTCTGAACATGGTCAGACAGAGAGAAATCTGCAGGCAGGAGACCAGCCAATCAGGAAAGCGTCAGCCTTGAAAGAAAAACCCAAAATAAATCACTGGGAAAAAATCACTGAGTGACCCTGAGCCATCTGATGAGCAATTCTTTAAGCAGTAATGCAAGTTACACTCTTGCCTCCCCCAGCCTAGTTTCTTCATGCCATTGTATTGCCCTCCTGGGGTGTGTGGGCACAGCTGTTGGTAGAGTCCTCCAGTAAACTAGCCAGGAAACTGATTTGGGCTAAAAATAACTTCTTTCCCTAGATTTTTAATCCAGATCAGTTGCTTGATCTACTTTGCTACACAGCCAGCACTGCAGATGAAAGAACTCCTTCTGAAAGCCTGACTTGTAACACACCTGTGCTGGACCACTACAGCTAGGGAGGGGAGCATGCCATGCCCCCAAACATTCCTGCCATGGGCAGCTGCAGTGGCTTCTTCCACACCCTCTGCAACTCTCTGGCAGTGTGCCTCTGGGGGAGAAAAGAGCTCTGCCATATTTTTCCAGGGCATGGCCTCTGCTGAAATGGAAGATGGCTTTTACAACAATAGCAGAGCCTGCTGTTCTCACACTTTCGAAGAAATAACCTCTCCCACAGCTTAGGCCTCAGTCTTCTCTGTTGTTCTTAGAGCTGCAGCTGCTTTGGCTGACATGTAGTGTGTGCTTGGGAAGTGGTAGGTCAGGTAATGCTTGCTGACTAGACAGACTCAGTTTTAATCTTACTGACATGGAGGATTGCCTTGAAGCCTCCTCCTGTTCCAAGGTCAGTCCTCCAGTGGACAAGAGAGCAATTCTGTAAATCTCTGTTGTTAAAGAAGATAATGATCTTGATCCAATAATCTTAATTTTTTAGAGAAAAACAGCTCTTCAGCCCAAGAGGACTGATCTTGGCCCAGACATTAACCTCAGACATCCAGTGTAATACATAAATCTTTTTAAAACAGGAAATGGAGTCAAAACCAAGTAGTTCAGACTGTTTTTGCCAAGAATCATGCAGGATTTCAAAACCTCCCTGAGCTGCAGCCACTAGCTCCTTGCCTGCCTGCAATCTCTAGCAATGCTGATGAGTCCCCCATTTCTCCTGGTAGGCTGTATTACTCCAGGAAAAGGAGTGGAGGTGAAGGCTTCCAAGCTGGAGGGAAGCAGGGGAAGAGCTGTTCTGCTCTGAGGATGCCCTGCAGTGAGTGCTGAACAGTGAGTGCAGGTACTCCTGGGGGAAAGAATGAGGCCACAATGGGCTCAAGCAGCTTTCTCCCTGCTGGAATAAGGAAGGCTTTTTTTTTTTTTTAATAAAAGAGAGCAAACTGAGTCTCTCCTATCATCTCCTCTTTACTTCTGTTCCTGGAAAAATATGACAGTGCTACAACTCTGAAACAGAGCATGTGCCAGCAGCAGGTCAGACTCTTTAGGAAAGGGTTCATGGTAGCATAATGAACTGGAAGAGGATGGAAACTTGGCTTAGGAATATAACCCTGCCTCCTCCTCAACAGCACCCACTGCTCATCCATTTTCTGGTCTGTTTTTCTGGTGTCCGGATACTGGACAGCAGTATCCTAGATACTGTTTGGAAACACTGGGAATTCCCAGCATTTTTGTATGGGGATGGATTTTTTGCTCTCCAGAGGGCAGGGCTCACTATGTGTCCCTGGCCCCGAGGATGGGACGAGGATGGGACGTGCACTGTGGTGCCGTACTTGAGCTCTTGTGCAATAGCAGCAATCTGTTCCACGCGGTCCTGGTGCGCAGCCAGGTCACTCTCAAAGGCCTCGTGTTTCTTCAGCAGGGCCTTTATCTCCGAGAGGGTCGCAGTTTCGTAATCCTTCTGCTGCAGCATTGCTTCCTTACCTGGGGAGGGAGCCAAAGGACAGAAGAATAAAGGACAGGACCCAGGGTGGCCAAAACCAGCTCTCTCCACCCAGGCACCCTCGAGGGCCATCAAGAGGGCATCGGCCTCACTCCAGCTGCCCTGCCCAAGGCTTGTCCCCGTGCCTGCTGGCCTAGAGAAGCACAGTGCTCACTTTCACATCATGAAGTGTGAGTTTGCCATTAACAACACAGAAAGGCACATAATGTAGCTTAAGCCAGCACTGTCACAGTTTATACTGGACTCGTCTCAGTACGTTCAAAATGGGTTATGCTGATCCTGTAAAAGCCAATGGTAGCATTTACTGTAGAGGAACTTTTCCTCTGCTCTGTAGCTGCTCTCTTCTAGCCCTAGTTCTTACTTTGCCACAGAAATGCCAATGTTGACTGCATAACGCAGAACAGAGATCAAGCTGGTTTCTATACACTGTTTTCTAATAAAATAAGGAATAAATCTAGCCTTCTCAAAAGGAAACTCTCATGGAAGGACCCATGCAGAATCCATCTCCTCCTCCCTACATAACAACCAGCACCGTGTCAGGCAATAGGAAGCAGGTAGGTTGGCATTACCATCTGTCCAGGACTCATGAATGGATGCCTTCTGCCGGAACTTCTCTGCCAGGTGATCCAGCCTCTCTAGCCTCCGGATCTCATTCAATAACCACTCCTCGTAGCCCTTCTCAGCCTGCTCTAGACCACCCCAGGCATTGTTTATATCCTAGAGACAGAAACATGAAAAGGAAAGGCAAGTTGGAGGGAAGATGTTCACCAGTATTAGTCTCAGTGAACTACATGGCTCCAACTGATTGGAGGGAGTGAGCATGGGCTTCTCATCTCACAGGGTTCTGGAGACAAGTTAGGGAGACAAAGTGTTAGACTTAAGCAGGACTAGAAGTGCCAGGATGTAACTGTCTGCAGAAAAAAGTCTCTCTAAACACTTCTAGAGTTTTAAAGTTCCCCTGCATGAAACTTTAATAAAACTCAACTGTTTCCGAATCAGAAAGAACAAAAGCCACCGAGACATCTCCTCATAAAGGCAGGTGACTGGTGGAGAGCCTCAGAGTCTGATTTAGACAGAGAAGCAAGGATTACTTGATCCTCTCCTATCATGGCCTCCCTGATTTATATTTTGCAGGGTTCTTCCCACAGAGTATCTCACTATGAAGGTGGGCATTCTCTGCCCACCCATGGGCAGAATGGGAGTCTCATTTTTCAGGCCTGCTTGGGGTATATAGAAGCAGTCACCCCCACTCACCGAGACCATTTTCCCTTCGGAGGGCATGAAGGCTGGCCTGTTGCTGAGCCGCAGCTTGGTCTGCAAGGTGTTGAAATTGATCTCGAGTTGGCACTTCTCTTGGACCTTGGGGGGCTTGTGGAGGCGGCGGTAGTCCCGGAAGTCCTCCAGCTTCTGCTGCATGGCTTGCATGGTGTTCTCTGGGGCCCGGTTCTCCAGCCAGGGGATGGTGCGACGAATCCACTCCAGCAGCTGGAAGGAGCAATGACAAGAAGCCTTGAACTGAAAATTGTGCTGAAACTGCAGGTGTTGCTCTGATTTCATAAGGGGCCATTTACTTTTATGTTTGCTGTCAGAAAGATTCTGCCACCAGCAGGACTCGCAAAGAAAAGTTTGGCAGCTTTTTTGGAAGTACTTTTTTTTTCTTTAATGAGCAGCACATTCCCTACGACACTAAGTAGGTCCTGCTTGTTGCAGCAGTGCTAATCCAACATGCTTAAGGCACAGCTTTTGCACAAGCAGGACCAAAATTATATCCTCAGATTATGTTAAAGCCTTAAGAATTTTGCTGGACTGTTCCATAACTAAAGGATGCTCTAAATCCTATTATCTCCAGAAGAATCTGACAGGAGAAATCAAATTCTTGCCTTCAGTTCAGCCTTACACTTTCCCACTCTAGCTTCCTCAAAGTCACTGCTGCTCTTTGAAAATACCTCTGTAACAAACCAATCTGGAGAACTGGCAAAATGCTAATGCAGTAGGCAGTCTACAGTGTGAGTGGAGTAGTGCCCTAATCTTTCCAGATCAGGCTGTAACCAGGCTTATGGGTTATGTTTGTCCTTCTGTTGTCCATCTTCTCCTCCCTACTTATCTACCACAAACATACCCCAGTCCACATTTGGTCTCTTGTAGTTTCCCTGTTGTCAGTCTGTCAGCCTTCTCAGTGAACAAATGCAGCCTCCACTTTGTATCTGACACAGATGCTCTCCATTATCAGCAAAAGCATATTTCTTTCCTCAAATATCTCTAACTTTTATTCTCTGATCCAACTTCTACAGTATATTAGCATACAAGCTGTATGTAAAATGTGATCAACTTGTATAGTCCTGATGAATGCAAGTTAAACTAACTTGATTTTTCTTTCAATTTTAGCATTTCTGGGTTGTCTCCTAATAAACTGAGAAATTCAAAGCATCTCTGTGGAAGATTCCTGTTTTAAAGTAGATTGCTCCTGTTTTTAAGGTAATTTCAGTCTTTAATTTGAAGAGGAAAAAATAATTTTCCAGGGAAAATAGCAGTGGGTCAATAGCACTCCCCAAGACTGCTTATCAGCATTAAATGCAATTCTTTTCTGCATACCACCACTCAGAAACCAACACCTACATCACTGGCCAGTTTTTCGTAGTCTTCCATGAGCTGTTCATTTTCTTGGTTGACTGCCAGCACCTTGCAGATACGATTTGCTGCTGTCTCCGCCTGACAAAGAGAAGAAAAATGGAAGAAGGGAAAAATGTGAAAAAAAAAACCCAAATCAAAACTTGCAGCTTAGCTTCCTGCTACATACCTGCAGGTAAAATCTCCTACCCTCAGCTCTAGTAACTCCTAGTCTGCACTTTGGTATGTCTGTCCTGACCTCTCTGCTTTCCATCTGACCTTCTCTAATGACTTGTTTTTTCCTTTCTTCAGAGATTCTCAGCTGTACTGATTCTACCCTATGTGTTGAGGGACAACCAGTGTTTCTTTCTATGCTTTTTATGGAGCTGCTTCTGTAAGAGGGCCTTGTTTGCTTCCTACCAGAGGGACCCTGGCTACCTCTTCACAAAGACTAGGAGTTTCTGCTGCCACATCCACTCCCCATACCAGCATTCTGAGCTGGAACAGCAGTAAAAGTGATGTCAAGCTGATGAGACTCTCTATACTTCTACCCCAGGAAAGAACTACCCAGACAGAGTTAACCCAAATACTGGACTTAATGGAAAATTCCTAATTTTGTTTGGCAGATTAAATGGTAAATACTTCTTTTAATATTAAATTCTGCCCAGCAGAAGAGTCTTCCAGTTTTCCCTGTAATTCTGGCACTGACTACAGGGCCACCTCCTTGGTGGAGGCACACACCTACCATGTATTAAGAGTCTCATGATCCAGCTGAGAAGAGGATTTATCTTCCCCTCATTTTTCTGGGTAATCTTTCTGCTTACTCTTCCAAAACAAGTCTCACAATAAAAAAAAATAAAAATCCTACTGTTACTATTTAGGTTTGGAGTCTCTTTCTTTCCATTGTGAGACCAAAACCTAGTTCTCTGCAGGGAGCTCAACATGTTAGAACATGAATTTAGAAAGTAAGGATCAGAAAAATCCCAGCTATGAACTCAGACACAGTCAGTCTGCGTGTATTTGGCATGGGGGACTTACATGCAGGCTGATCCTTGCACAGAATGTATCTGTGGGTTATCAGCTCCTTTTATCATTACCATGGTGTGTGCCATGCCAGAAAGCCTGAGGATATGTCCCTGAGATGCACCAGGGGATTGCTCAGACCCCTCTTACCACAGTACACATGTGACCCTGGTGCCTGGGGAAGTGCTAGAGGTACCCACAGGCACCCTCAGGAGAAGTCCTCCTTACAGAGGCTAAGTGCAAACAAGGAGGAGAGGCTACATGGCAGCTCTACAGCAAATCAACTGTGAATGCTGCATCCTGCCTCAAAACTACATTTAGGACTGATGCCAAAATAAGTTTTGCTGAGTTTATAGCTGGTAAGTTTCAACCTTTTTCTATTTTTAAATGACCTTTTATTATCTGTTTATTCAATCTTCAAGGACATTCGAGAAAAAACCTCTAATTTTTGCAGCTGATGTGAAGCAGCAAGAATGGCAATAAAGTCATAGGTTGTACAGTGATGTATGGATTGCTAAAGTCCCAGGAGACACAGCAATCTTATTAATTCGTAGAATGAAATGAGGCTGTTAAAACATCTATTCAGTCATCTGCCCTTCACTAAAGCAGACCAGCTATGAGATACACAGATTACCAGCTAATTTAAAACACATCATAGAGACCTGTACAGGAAAAGGAGCAATTTCACTTAAAAAGAAATCTACAGAAAGTGCAAACAATGGTTACATTTAAGAAAGCTTGTACTTTGACCTATTTTTAACTAAAGTTTGTACTCTAATGGAGTGTTTTTGATATACAGAGAGAACTACAGACATGGGACCAAATAGTATGTCAAAAAGACTTTGCTAGAGCCTTGCCATGATATGCCTAGTGACTGCAGGGAACTGGCAATACCTAATGTTTATCTCAATCACTCCAGGAGAGGTGTTCATTTAACTTTCTTATTTTTACACCCCATGAGCTCACTGCAGCAGCAGCCAGCTGTGCAGGCAGGACCCCATTCCACTGAGGCATATTTACATGTATCTGATGATAGACTTTCTCCAGCTGCCCAAGTTTAAATATCTGTGTGTATATATGCGTGTTGAACAACTGTCCAAACAAAAGACCCTAAGAATGTCAGCAGTTACGACATTATTTGTATTACCCTAATGGTAGGAGTGTAGAGGCTTTCTTTCCCCCACAAGTACTTGCCTCCCAGTGGTTCTTGCCTTGGAACTGCTACTGCTCTATGCAATAGCGTGCCGTTGCTGCAGCCACAGGAAAAGCTCTGTGGCCACAGTCACTATTAATGTCCTAAGCAATGGGTTACACTGCGCTCTGAGCAAGGTAGGACAAAAGGATGCCAGAGCTTTCAGGCAACCTTCACAAATACTCCCCACACTACTGCTAATGAGCTGATCCATGGTGATGGCAACCTCAAAACTAAAGTGAAACACTTTTAGGTAAAAGAAGAGTGGCACACCAAGATGTTTACATGAGGCCAAGGCAGCTCCCCCTACACTGTCATTAGTTCAGTGGAAAAAGCTATTTTGGCTTCCCACACTGCTAAAGGCAGCGAAGTACATGCTGAGTCCAAAAAAGCTGAGATACCCACAAGGCACAGGGCAGCACTGAGAAAATGCAGAATCCTGGGGTCTGGAAGGTGCATACCTTTATTCTCAGAGAACCTGTGTGAGCATCAGTGCAGCATGATGCTGACACACTGTACTGCTTGCAGAGTCCTGGAGGGGGGCAAGCCCAGGACATTCTATGTGATACCAAGCTGCTGCATCTATGCACATGCTGTCTGATGGAATCAAAATGAAAAACTGAATGGCAGCAATTTATCTGCCTTTTGTCTTTTCTGTACTTCTCAACCATAAGTTGAACTGCTTAGGATAGGAGTAGAGTTTGCAGTCTCTCTAGTTTATGGATCCAAGTCTTTCTGCCGAGAAGGATTATGAAGGAAGGCATTCCCACACTGCACTATGCAGGCATGCCTGCCTGTTGCTGTCCTAGCCTCAGGGGAAGATGCCTGCCTGCTGCTGTCGTCTGGCCTCAGAGGACCACTCTAAAATACTATACACCAAACACAGTCTCTTAATAAAACAGTAAAACATTAGTTAGAAATTGCCACAAGTTTACAAAATATTAAGCCAACCAGTAGTTGCATGCATTTAGTGTGAAAGTCAGAAGCAGTTAGAAAACAAGCAAACCAACCAAAGCAAGTATACCTACAAATATATATATAAAAAAATGGCATAGAGAAAAAGCAGCCATCTACATACACATGTCAGGCTGGGGACCCTGTACCTTCAAAGGCTCAGGATAAGAGAATGAAAGAAGCAGAAAGCGGCTCATGGGACTCTCCTTTCAGGCCTGGTGGCAGTAATGAAAAATCTGGATGAAAAATTGAGCAATATCACAGTAAATCACCTAACCCCGCATGAGGCGGCAACACACGAACATGTGGGCAGGGGCTTGTACTCAGCAATCACTTTGCATTTGCCTGTGGGTTTGAATCTGCGCCATTTAGCAGCTGATTTATGACTAGAGCAGCTCCAGAAAGGAGCTGTGCCCCTCCTGCCAGGGCACAGTTGAGTTGCTGGCCCATCAGGACTGCTAAAAAATTAATAACATACTAAATCTTCCCTGTAAGCCAGTTGGTCTACATGGGATTGAAACCTCAATAACTGAGAAACTTCATCTCTAGTTTTTGCCCCAGCTACTTGGTTCAGGTCCTGAGGCAAGCAGAAGACTGTTTCAGTTATCCCAGGAGACTGAGCATCCACCTAAATTGCTGATCAGAGCATGGAACCTGCTGAGCAGGTTTCCAAATCATGGAATAGGTGCAGAGAGAAAAGGAAGAGATTGGTGAGTGGCACCAATCCTGTTCCTGCAGCAGGCTACAACCCTCCTCACATTGTGGTTTGATGTTTCCTCGTCTGGAGTTCCTCAGGTTAAGCAGACTGCATGGAGCAGTCCCTCAGGGGCACCTGGCACACAGCAGGCATTATCATGAGGCTGGCATGATTTCTGAAACTACAGTAGTCTTCCTGGGCAAGTATCAGCTGGCTGGAGCTTGCAGACTGGTCTTGAGAGTTTTGAACAAAAAAACCACAGGATCCTAGCAGAAAAGTCATGACTACACAAATTATGCCAAATGGGCAAGTCTACTGCACTGCTGTGGGACACATTCCCAGCTCCTTGGAAACAAGACATTATCACGTAATTTATATGAAACCGGGCAGAGAACAAAAAGCTTGAACTAAAGAGCTGCTCCCTGGAAATTACTGCTTGTATTTGCCCTCTGAATGCCAGCATCAGCATGGAAACTGAATCAACGTTGGGACCATCAGCACTGCTTTGCACAAGAGATGGGAGTCTTCCTGGAGTCAGATTAGCCCTCAAGCTGGGCAACACAAGGACTGTGTCTCAAACTGAAAAGGCCTATCTGTAACATGAAGAACGTAGTCTTGGGTTTTAGATTTTACTGTTCTAAAGCCTCCTATTTGAAATTAGCAGTAATCTTGTGGAAGGGCCGCAGCTCAGGTTATGACATGGGAGAAAAGAATCGATCTTTCCCCCTTATTTAAAAGATTGCTGGGAAATGGCTTGCCCAAAGGCAATCTGCAAGTATTTAGTTCCAAACAGCCTGATGTCAGATGAAGAGACTTTGGAATAAATAGAAAGCAGAGGAAGAAGGAAGGCCTGAAACTAAGGAAATGGGCAAGGCAGACGAAAGATAAATAAAACATATAGGTGGTTTGGGAAACAGAGGAGAATTACAAGGAAGAAACATTGAATGGAAAAGCATGTGAGTTTGGGAAAGCTGAAGGCCTGTTAGAAATGGCTGGAGCACAAATGTGCTATGTAACCAGCTCACGGATGATTCAGCCTAGGAAAAGACCATTGACCTAGTGGAGGCTGAGTGTGGAAGGCAGGATGGCAGCCCAAGTGGGACAGGCTGTGATTTCCTGGAGTGGGCGGATTTAACTGTGGTACTTTTGGATGTGCACTGCCTGGCCAGGACAATGCCCACTAGTTACTGAAAGGGTACTGCCTCTGTCAGAGCAGACATCCACTCATCTTCCAATGCCAGCTTTACCAAATGCTTTCTCCTCTGCTGTGGTGTGAGACTGGAGGGAAGGAGCAGCTCAAGTCTGCCCGAAAGGACATTTACGTCACTTCTCCAGCAAGATTACAGATGGTATATCCAAATGCATCACTGGATGCACTGGGCTTCCCTACAAGGGGTCTGCCGTTCCTCACTGGAGAGGACAGGTGGGCAGGGCAGGGTGAGGGGAGGGGTTGTTAGCAGTAAAGTCTCACCTTCTGCGCCCCTGAGAAGGCGTGGTAGTAACATGAGACATAGGTCATTATGGCCTTCTCATCCGGCCTTAGCGTGCCTATAATATCTGTGCAGAGAAGGAAAAGAGGTTGAAAGGATAAAGTAAGAAGCAGCACATAGGATAAAACAAAACAATCATGGGTGGCGTGAGAGAGGGGGAGAAAACTTCCCATCATGCATTGCAGGACAGGCCAAACAGATTTCCATGCGGAGAGCTGGGAATTCGGATCAGAAGGTGGCTAGCAGTGTTGGCTTGTGGCTCAAAGCGGCACCCCTCCCTACCCCCCAATCCAGGGGGATCCTGAGAGGAGGATCTGGGCTCTGCACCTTCACAGCTGCGGTCTGGGGGCCTGGCCCAAGGATGCAAACAAGCTGTTTGGAGATCTGAACGCCCGTGCTCGAGGCCCTTCCTTCATATGCCGAGGAGCTGGAGATCAGAGCCTTCCCACGCAGTGCACTTCCTACACAGGATCTGTGCTGTGCTCTGCTGCAACGTGCACTGCATGTTCCTAAGGCACTCAAGTACAGGAGGCTGCTTGGTTTTGGCAAGAGATGTGTACAAGGTTTCAGCCACAAAACGTTTTCCTTAAGTGACTCCATTACCAATAGGAAAATGGCTAAGCCAGAAGTAGCAAGGACTCAACTGCCTGATATCCAACACAGATGAGAAAAGAGGGGAATAAAAGGAAACAAATGAATAAAAACAGGCATCTCTGTCACGATGAGCAATGCTCTGTTTGTAAAACCACCATGGATGTACTTGTTAGACATGATTGGTAAGCCCCAGGTGAACTGGGATTGAATTTGTGGCACAACTTGAGAAAGCAGCAGGTTCAGACCTTAAAGCAAGGGTGCTGGAACCTGCAGCATACATAAAGCAAAAGATAAAGCTTTGGCCATTCATTAAACCCTTCATAAAACTTCAGTCAGATCTCCTTCTCCATCTTTGGAAAAGGCAAAAAAACCAAAAAGTGAATAGGTATCTGTATTATTTTCCATGGAGGAAGGCTGCAGTTTCCTGCTGCGCAGAGCATCTATGTGGTGGTCTTTGCTTTTTGTAATACCAAACGTCCTAGCTCAGATTTACCAGGATCAAGAGGTACAGGTTCTTGGCCACCAGGACAGCAGTTCATAAGGCAAATGGAGAAGGCAGAGCCCCCCACTCTCTTAAATCTGCATGCGTACCAAGGTGTGGCATACCTAAATGCCACTGGAAGTACTGCTGACTACAGGGAAATGGAATTCCTGGCTCCCTTGCCCCACGTATTATATCTGGGGCACCACTTTGAACCAACAGCCAACTCTACCAAGAACATAATAATAAAGATGCCCGTAGCTAGAGAGGAGAGAGAGAAAGAAAAAAAAGGTTTGGACATTAGCAACGGCACCAGGTGTGCTCTGTGGAGGGAGCTTGGGATCCTGCGATACCTTCTGGGCTCCTGAGAAGGCGTGGTAGAAGCAGGACACGTAGGTCATGATGGCTTTCTCGTCAGGACGGGCAGTTCCAACAATGTCTGTCAAAAAAAACCTCACGTTAAGAGCATAATCAACTGATGGGAGGAAAGCAGAGGAGGGGTAGAACCACAACTGTCCAGGAGGCCTGCTGCGGCGTGTGTGTGTGTCACAGCGATTCCACAGGGCTTCCCAGCAATCCCCAGAAGATGTGTGTGTCTCAGAACCTCAGATCACCCTTCTGGTTCCCCTCCCTCATCATAAAATTTCCTTCAGAGTCTGGCCAGGCTAAGGCAGCCATATATCAACATATCTTGTGTCATAGCACTTCCCTGTCCTGAGAACATTACTGTGATTGGTGGATTAAATCAACCCAAACTGGCATCAGGCTGACATGACTTTTACAGACATATTATACTGCAATTCCTCCATGCAGTTCTGTTCTTCTGGAAAGATACTTTCTCCCTTCTTCTCCATGCCTCCCTCCTCCATTTCAACACAATGATGGCTTGAATTTCAAGAGGCCCTTTCATTAGTTTCAGGGGAAACTCAACACCTCCAGAGATCAGAATTAATGGTGTGGAGGAATGCACATTAGCTCGACTCCATGAGGGAGGAGACAGATCAGTAAAGAGCAGTGAGAACTCCTGCCAGGGGCCCACTTCATCACTGCTTCTTTCTTTTGCTGAGATCTGAAGCTAGATCTACTTATTTTGGAGGTGTCTGTATCTCCTACAGAATGGCAGGAAACATTTGAATCTGCTCTGGAAATGTTACAGGTTTTTTTTACCTCAGCATGATGAGTGCAGGGAAAGCAAAATTTATCCCTGGGAATGGGAAATACTACCTAGGAATATTAATATTCTGGTTACTGAAATACAGGGTTTGGCTGTCGCATTCCCACCTTTCCTCTTTGGTCCTCTTACTCCTTTATTTAACAAAAATCTTCAACTGCTTCTCTTGTCTAGCCCAAATCTGAAATACAGTTTCTACCATTGAAACCAGCTGGCTTTTGGCAAACAGCCAACAACCAGTGAACTATTTCAGGCTGTTGTTTGTATTCCAGAGTTACAGTCTACAAAATCTATTGCCAAGCTGGTCCTGACAAGGCTGTGAAAAGTAATCCTTGCTGTCCCAGTGGCCTCAGAGATGCAGTGGTAATCAGCAGCAAAAGCATCTCTGAACAACATGGAACTCTGCCTTGGTCTCCAGACCCAGTCAGTGAAGGATCTTCATGCCAAACACTTCTGAGTAGTCAAGAAAAAGCAGTTTATACTAATATCATGCCCTCAAAAGGAAGAACACCAGCAATGTCAGAAAGACCACAGCAAAAAAAACCCTGGAGCAAAAGGAACACAGTCCTACACCATACACTAACTCAGTGACGGGCCTGATAACTGAAAGAGAACACTTCAGTCAGCAGATGACAGGTGTTACTCATCTCTGCCTTGTGTCAACCCCAAGCTAAGATCTCCACACTAGACTCAAAAGACTGAAGGACAGCGGAGGAAGAGGGAAGCAGAACATGTGACTCATTATTCCATTTTAAGTTTTTCCCTATACATTTCCTACACAGTCATGCAGGGAACATTCAGAGGTTACTGAAATGTTGTACAAAAGAAGTCCACCTAGAAGAAGTGGAAAATTTCTTTAGAAAAAGCAAGTTAAAAGCTCTTGGACTCTACTCTACCTTCTGCATCCAGCATCTTCGGAATATCCAGGTATTTCTCAGCCACATCAAAAGCTGTGTTTAGATTAGTGAGAGGATCATCCTGGGAAAAAAAACAGAGGAAAAGCATCAGCATCAACTTTTAACAAGGTACACAGCATTTCTGTCAGAAAAAAAGCTTGGTTTGGTTCAGGTAACTGTGCTTGCCAGAAAAAATTGTGTGTAAAACCTCATGTAGCAGGATGAAATGCTTAACTTCCTTTTGAAAGAAGAGCCTGGTGACTCTTGGTACGATAGTTAACATATAGTCTATGCACTTGCAAAAAAAAAAAAGGAATAATGCATTTTGTCTTGAACTTAGATATAAGTAAAATTAGCTTCACATCATACTGATAGTAAATGATGCGACCTCATCTCACATTTATATCTCATGTTTATATTAGATTTGCAACTTCCATTTTGAAGAACTGCAGATCTGTGTATCTGTTAAAACATCTAAGCAATACTAAAATAGTAACAACATCTGCAACGGGTGCTGTCCTTAGCTAGTGTACAGTTTGCTGAACACCAGTTGAGTGGGAGGAAGAGAAATGTTTCGACAAATCTCTACAAAATAAATACATATAAAAGTACCCATTTTGCCTTGAGTATGGCTTTTCCTTCTGCACAAGTCTTGTAATTTCCTTAGTTCATTTCTATTCCTCTATATAAATTTTCTGTAGCTTTTAAAGCCCCACACAAGAAAATATGAAATACAAATGTCATTGAAAATGAAAGACTCTCTGAAAATTGTGTCCAGCATTCAAACAGTAATTAGCAACAAGACACTTGCCAACCTGTGTATGATTCTCATAACAGCTTGTTCCTATATTCCTCTGTAACCATGACATTTCATTATTCTGAAGGATCAATCCACTTCACAGGTGACAAATGACATTTGCATTATCAGTTTCTACTGTTGAGACATGTGACTTCTACTGGATGAAAGGTTGTGCATAAACCCCTAATGTTTAACCATCTTGTTTTTTGGTGTCTTTTGGGAGGGAGTAAAGATGGGGTGGTACTCTCCATATTGTCATTTGTGCCACTCACACTGAGACACACATAAAAAAACAGGAAACAGGTAGTAAAATTATTTCACCTTCTTTCTAGAGTGGCGTCCATGTTCTGTTTATCTTTTTGAATCATGTGCCTTTGCTTATTGCACTGACTTGGAAGATTAAGCTGTGCCTGAACTTTAATCAACAGGCAGTTTCCTTTGAACCCACCCAGCAGGAAAGATGAAGCTAGGCAGGCTTGAGCAGTCAGGGTACGGGCATGAATAAAACTTCCTTTATGGCACTGGTCATTATGTGGCCCTCAGATTATAGCCTTCATGAACTAGGAAACTGAGCTGCTCTGAAAAGCAGCATTTCCCTAGGAATCAAGCATGTATTAGGCTGGCATCCAATATGAGCAACATATTCCTTTGGATAAATGTCTCTATCAGACAGCAGTACTCCACCTACCAAAGTAAATCACACACAAAGGCCACTAAAACAGCGATCTGTTTTAAATCCACTGGAACAAGTCAATTTTAAGCAAGGCAATGTTTCACAGGCGTGCTGTGATGAAGCCAGCAGCTGTTGCATACAGTTTGAAATAGTGTAAAATCCCTATATAGTACACCTTCAATGGTGACTACATCAGATATAACTACATCTACCTCTTCAGAGTTGAGCAGTGGAGCAGACAGTGGATTTTTACTATTCTCCAGGTACAAGGAACCCTCCTATACCATGGAATTAGAGGAACCACTTCAGTTTCAACCTACTTGTCTTCTGTGCCTGATGTGGAGAAACCTCTAGGAACCCATAGCGTAACCAAAAGCCTTATTTAAGGAGGTGAGACTAGCTGTATATAACCTGCTTTGTTCACTGAGTGTAGACACGGCTCTAGCTTCATTTAGGAATTAAAAAACAACAGATTTTCTTTCACTCAAGTCCAGGAGCATCCAGAAATGCCAAGTGGCAGCTCCCTTGATAGTCATCCCCTAGCCTATGTACCATTTTCTATTTCTGTAGAAATGTCACCACTGTGTAGCAAATTTCACCCCATGCTGACCATGACCATCAAGGTTGTTAACACCCTGCCAGAGTGTTTAGTATTAACACAAACCCTTCCTTAGCACAGATCCATCTGAACAAGTTGCATGAAGATCTGCCAGCCTCTCCTGGAGGAAAGGGAGGAGCAAATCTCTCACTACAGAGAGCTTTCCTATCAGTTTGCAAGTAACAACACCAGGAGCACTATTGCCAAAGGTTAAAAAGAAATTTTTGACTGAAAGCTGGGAGAGGTTTCCTGATGGGAAAACTTACTGGGCTTGGGTAGTCCCAAAGGAAGGGGTGGAAGTTTTAACGTGTGGGAAACTGGAGACTCACCTAGATAAAGCTGGCAGATTTTCTACTTCAAATGCAAGAAAGATGTGTGATCACAGTATGTCTTAGGGAATGAAACTAAAGATAGCACTACTAAAAGCAAGCTACCTAAGTCCAAGACCAGCTTGGAGATGAGCAGAGAGCTACACGCGAGCAGGACTCCGTTCCCTCACCCCCAAGAACAGTGAAACAGCTCATTCCAACAGTGATGCTTCTTGGTGCATGAGTTAGGGTTTCCCCCAGGGCTTTTCCAAGCCTACAACAGGGTCTCAAGCCCTATGAAATTCCTCCCAATTCCACCACTTTCCGTTCCATCCCACTGTACACCAGCTAATCATTATTTCCAATCACCTGTTTCAGCTGACACCCATGAAAAGAGGCAATGTAATAAAGACTGGCCAGGCAGCTCCAAGCCTCGCACTGCAGCACCACGACTGCAGGCACACTTTAGGGACCCACACACAGCAGATCAAACAAAAGACAAGCCACTTGTCTGCTGATTCTTTCCACAGCAGAAACACACACCCAGAAGAGCACTGACCCAGATGAGGCTGCAGAGGTGTCTTGCTTGTAATTCCATTTACATGCACATAGCAATAGTAGAGGCATGAAAATGAACAGTAACTTGCCAGACTTTGGATTGGCTAGCCACAAGGAAATCTATAGCTTTACCATGGAGGAGGTATTTTGTTTTGTGGTGGCAGACAGCAAACCTGCCCTAGACAGATGCCAACCTGGCTCATTCTCTGCATTTGCTGACTAACGACTATCATGGCTCTTCATCTTTTGCCACAACCCTAATTCATGCAGGGACTCCATCTCCAAGTCCTTGCAGCACAAGGTTGCCATGGCAATTATTGCAATGTAACATAAAAAACATCATCTATTAACTAGCAATGAGGAAAGGACATGGAGGGGAAGGAAAACTGAGAGAGAGCAAGCCCTTACTGTATCTGTCAGAACTGATGATACTACGAAAGAGAACCAAAATTCATGTTTTCAGAAATATCTGCATATAACACAGCAGTACACAGACCACAGTTCTATACATATTGTGGTATATGAGGGGGTGTCAGAGCCAGCAGGCAATCACGGTACTTGACAAAAGTATCTCAGATGTGGCTCACAGTTAGCTACAGTCAAGGGTAAAAGGAGGAAGGGAAACCCCATATTCTGCATACCTTTCAGTTGTAGACCATGAGCTAAACTCCAAGACCTTATCTACAGTGAGCTGAATAATAGCAGACAGATCTGCACTAAACAGAGACTATCTAACCAAGTAGCTGGGGTGTCAGGGAATCACCAACTCCAAGCTGGACTTGTACCTGTTGTTTTGAGGCCTGGACTATACAAATAAGTTTAGCTAGGCAGTGCCTGTATGTGGAAAAGAATTGTGCTTGTTCCACTAATACAGCTAGGCTAGGAAAAATAGCTAGGAATAAACTCAGTACAAAACAGTGCTGACAAAAGAACTTGCTAAATTTTGGGAAGTCATGTGGCTACTCCAGTGGCTACCTTCTGCAAGTATACACTGCCAGTACAGGTCTGTAGCATAAACACAGCCTCTGTGAAAGTGCAGAAAACACAAGCTGCAGAAGAATGCTGCCCAAACAAGAAGCACACTGCAGAACTCTGGGGAGTTTGGACTGATTTCACCTCTGTATCCCATAGATTTTTGTGTATGTGTAGACACAGAAACACACACAGCATTGCCAAAGACACACACAACTGAGATGCCACTAATTGCTCCCTAGGGCTGGAAGAAAACTAGAGGTGGATCTCTAATCTACTATCCACTGTAATGGCTGCTTCTCAGCAGCCTCCTCTGTGTTTATACATTCCACAAATGGTTTCAAATATCTAACATAAAAAAGGTTAACTTCCCTTCTGGCACATCAACTGCCAGAGCTGAAGACTAGGCTCTAAGTTCCTCCCAGCTATTTGCTCAAGATTTCAGCTGTTGTAGAGCTCTCTAACATACATTTAATCTCATCTCTTGAGAGTAACTGAGGCAGAACAACAATAAAAATGATACAGAGTGTACGAAGACTTAAGGAGGATAGAGGGAACCAGATGAAGGATGGGATCAAAAGCAAGAAGAGATCAAAAGATGCTAGTTCCATTTAACCTTACTCCAAGCAGGAAAAATCCCCTCTGATGTACATTGAATTTGGCTAGAACTTTTCACCCTAAAAAATCTGTAGTCAATATCAACAAATAACTCATTTTCCTTCATTTTCTTTTTGCTTGGATTTGGCTTTGGGCTTTGTTGATAACAAAGTGTGCTGTAGCATTTTACCTGCCTGGGTTTGTCAGGCACACATTGCTTAGCTCTGCTCTTTTCCCAAGATTAGACATGGAAAATGTTACTCTAATAATTATTTTTCTTCTTGGTGCTGTTTATGTAAACAGGTACAGACTCCCCCTGTTGTTTGCTCATCATGTGCTGACTCCAGATACCAAAACTGATAAGAAAAACTGACTGCTCTGGAAGACAGTAAAGATCTAAAAGGTTTTGAAAAGCAGATCAGGCATTGTACAGTTCATTGCCTGTGGGAGGCAGCTAATTTGATTAGGTCATTTACATTTATCCATATGCATAGTGATCCAAGAGCCCAGGTCTGTTGGGGATGGACTTCTACGTTTATTTGCCTAGCTAACATCAAGCACTTGAAACACCCAGTCCAGGAGACTCTGAAAGACAAGCTTTGTGCGTTAGTCCCAGCAATGACAGAAGAATTATGCTCTTGGTGACATGGGCACAGATACAGCAAAACTGGATTTCAGCAGACTGCAGGAATGCTAGTAGGATAAGAACCCAGTTTGATCTTCTATTGCACTGCTGGGCCAAGACATTGAGAGGAGCATAAACCACTAAGTGGTTATTGTCATCATCTATTCAACAATCTTGTCTCCAAACCACACAGGAAGTAAACTTTGGAGCAGCTTGGTACCATGCTACGAGAACAAGCATTTAAGCAAAATGGAGTTTTCTGACATGTGCTTTTTTGGCACCTGATAGCTACACACTAGGAGAAGCCCAGAAGAACTGCAGATGACTCAGTGCTAAGCTGGAAGCACGTGACAAATGTCCAGTGAGGGCACACAAACCCCTCAATGAGCTATTGCATTTTGAACACCAGATAACTGGTTTCTATCCAACTCTCCACAGAAATGTTAAGCCTGATTTGACTCACTAGTCTGTGGCATTAACAGAACTATTCTCACATTTGGTGTTACTGAGTTTGCCAGTTTTTGCTCATCAGCTGGAACTGGGACACGTGTGTCTCATACAAGGCAGTCTGAAAGCAGGGTAAGTCAAGCAGGAAGCTCATTAAGTTTACGCTTCACTAAGAAGCCTGAATGTACTCATTTATCCCTCCTTCCTTCCCCACCAGTCCCACAACTGCCAGCTTGTGCTGAATCTCTCCAATTATGTTTATCAAGCTAATTCTTTTTCCTCTTTACTTCTAAGGTGCCAAGCATCTGGTCTGATAGACAAATGGATTTGTACCTTTCGTAGCTTCCCATAGTCGATGAGCTCTGGACGGTGTCTATGAATTAAAGCACAGAAACCAAGGCCATCCTTCCAACTACGAGACAAACACAAGAGAGAACAATGAACATTGTTCAGCCACGGAGACACACAGTGGTGAGCATGAGAGAAGGCACCAAGGAAGTGAGATAACTAATTCTGGTTCAGTTTCCAACTAACAGTGCTTCTGTAAGTGCTGGGAAAGAGGGATATCTTGTACGTGCATGAGACTGCAGTAAAGATTCTTTTCAAGCCCTACAAAAGTCTGTTGTGATTAAGACTCGTCCATGGAGCTGGCGTCTTGTTTGTGGCAGTTCTCTGTACTGAACTTTCTGTGTACGTCCTGTGCAGCATGCGAGCTTGAGGCTGAAAAAAGGTGTAGATGCAGGCCATAAAGGAGGAACAAGTACATTCCTTAGGGAAAAGGCAAATGTCCCCAGCTAGCTCCACTAAAGTATTGACAAGCATGGATGGCAGTTAAGCTTTGAAGTGCTTTATATTATATGGATTATACAGGGATCCAAGACATGCTGGAAAAAACACTATTACGAAGAATCTTCACTGGAACATCTGCCAGTTTGGAAATATGAAAAGAAGAGCAAGAGAACCTCTTATTCCTTCCCAGCTTTCCCATACTACAAAAGTTAGGAGGCAGTCCTTTTTTCATGGCTCCTAAAGTGTTCTGAGTTTTCACAGAGCATAAGCTCTCTTCCTTAGCCTGTGCCACAAATGCTGCTTTTGCAGGACTTAATGCCCTGAAGAACTTCATGAAAGCAGCAATTGTAACTTGAATGAGGAATTCAAGTAGGTACTTGGATCCTCCTAGAACCTCTGCCTTCAGTTTCCTAGGCATCTCTCTGGACCACACTGTTACTTGTGTAACGTGCACATGCATTGCCTTGGGAGGTCTGTCAGAAGTATTGCTGAACATACTGAGAGACACAGGAAAATAACACAGATTGTAAAGCTAAGTTCTTGCTTGTAACTCACCTGATATGGAAGTTCTGGATGTTGACATTTTTGTAAGGGGCTGTCTTCCTCTGACACCATAACAGAAGTCCTTCTTTAGCAGATGTTTCTAGAAAAGAAAGAAGAACACATCAATTAACTAATTTTCTTAGAAAACAAGAGTCTCTGGAGAATATGCTAGAAAACCATCACCAATTCCTCTTTGGTAGAGACTACACTAAATTGTGCTCTATTTAACTTCACTTGTTAGAGAATTTCTTCTTTGGAAAAGTCTACTAGGATAAGTTTTTTGACTATTATGTTCTTAATGAGGTTCAGTAATAACGAGATAGGTTTTTGTGACTAGAGAGTCTTGTAGGACTCCTAAGTGATAGGTTCATTCTCAGTGCAGTCCCTGAATCAAACTCCAACACTAAAGTTCCTTTTCAGGCTAAGTCATCCTTTTGAGCTACCCTTGAAATCTCTTGTAAGAGAAGTATATGAAAAACTCATCTCAGTACTTTTGAGCCAGGCCATAAATGTTCATGAGCCATCAGGGCAGCTTGGGAAGGGTAGTTCCCTAGGATCTTTCAGTGACTCACTTAAGAGCACATTTTAGGCCATTTAAGTGGCATAGCCATTTAGCTTGCCCAGTTGTCCATTACTGAACAATAGCAAGAAAAAATTAAAATTTACCTTCAACTGAGATATCCTGAATGGCAAAACGAAGGATGATGGTCCAGATCATTCCAAGGGTCATTTTAACATTGCCATCCACAATTTCTATGGAAAAAAAAAAAATTAAATTAGAAAGAGAAGAAATAGAAGACAAAGTTTAAATTGTAAATCCTTGTAAAACAGGAGCATCGGGGAACATTTCCTTTTGCAGTCAGGAGAAATGGAATTCCCACTAAAAACTGTTTTTCCCTGCCTTCCCAGACGCCCTGCTGATAGGTACAGTACAGTACCCAGTAATCAGACTGGTTCTTTTGCAGTACAATCCTGCGAGCAAAACAGACACAGATGATCCCAAAGATCGGGAATAAGCACTAATTTACATCAGTATAATTCCCCAGAGGGGACCTTCCTCGGGTGTAATTACTATTACTTAGAGACACCAAACTGAGAAAAAAGGAAAAACCTTCCTTCTCTTATCTCATATCTACTCCAAGTCAACTATGTAACTGCCCCAGCATAAATGTACCAGAAGAACCAGTGACAAT
Organism: Parus major; assembly: GCF_001522545.3. Lineage (NCBI taxonomy): Eukaryota > Metazoa > Chordata > Aves > Passeriformes > Paridae > Parus > Parus major. The sequence continues at coordinate 28,669,422 of NC_031774.1, read as the reverse complement.
TCCCAGAGCAGATGAGCTCTGACAGCTGGTTTTGTCCTGTGAACAAGATACCACCAAGAAAACCATATACCATAAACCTTTTCATTTCAAACAAGCCTAAATACATCAGACTGTCTGTATAGGACTTCCTTCAGTCATGTAATTGCCAAAAGACACAACAAAGCATTTCTCAAAGTCCATGCATCCTGCTGAAAGAGGAAGCAAGGACTCATGCTGACCAGTCTGTGCAGAACATAACATAAACCATGACTATGAGCAGACTGCGCTTTACTGCTCATTAGATTCCACAATATAAATCAGCAAGGGTCAACAGACTTGCCTTGGAGGTTTTACAAGGCAACTGCTTGTGTGTGTGAGGTACGATATGTTTAGGAGGGAGGATCAAGGTCCTGGGGAGAGGCACTTGGGGCAATGCTGGCCCAGAAAGAAGCTTCCACCATGTATGGACTAGAGCCAAATAGTCCAAACAGTGAGCAGATGGTCTCAAGTACTGATCCTCAACATCTACAAAAATTCCACAGACAAATATATATATATAAATATATATATAGTTACAGAATTTACAGCCTTCACATTTTTCGATAGTGAAACCAGCAGAGCTGCTTTCTCCTACTCATTTTCTGACAAGTCCCTGTATGGCAGGATCTTTCACAAAAAAAAAAAGACAAGTTACAAGAGTATTTTCAGTAAGAAAATGGTTAGAATTAACCTGCTGTTTGGACATAGAATAATTCAAGTCCCAAGATGATTGCCAGAATCCATTTTCGTACTACTGTAGACACCTCCATGCCACTTCTTTTATAAAGCTGCCCAGCAGGAACACATGATGTTCTGGGGCAAGTACAATTTGCAGTATAGGCAACTGACAAAAAAGTAACAATATTTGAACTTTTTCCTTTTAAGCTGTTAAGAAATGCTTTTCTTCTTATGAAAAAAAACCCCAAAATGTGAACCACGTTGTATTCAAAACCAATGGACCAGCAGCACACACCCCAAAACCGGATTTTCAGAAATTGTGTCCAAATTCCTGAAAACTTGTGATTTACAAATACATGTCACAACTTCCAGTGTAAATCAGAATTATAAGCTCTACCATCCTTTGACATACATCTGAACTAGTGATTTACAGATGCAAAAGGCAGAAAACAAGACATGCTACCGTGTTCTACTGCAGTAAAACTCTGTCTCTGCTCCTTTCTAAACTCCAGAGTGCACTAAGATCTCTTAGTGGATCGGTCATCTGTTTACCCAGAATTAAACAGCCAGTAACTTTTCAGTTCAGTACAAAAAAACCTACAGTTACTTTTGCTGGCATGAAAAAACTGTTTTTCTGTTGATGGTTTTCACACAAATTTTTTACAGACATTTTGAGGTCAGAGGGTTTTCTGCTAGGCTGATGCAGGAAAATGTCATGTGTTGGCAAGTGTATTCAGTTCTGTACTTTTTTGCATTCTTCACCCCTCCAATAAAGCACTGCCATCAACTTAAAAAAAATTATTTTTACAAATACCTGAGATGCTGCAGCTAAAATATACAAAAAGCATCTGTATTTTCAGCTTGTTTATTTTGTTAATGTGATAGGTACTCGTGGGGATTTTCAAAAAGAAAAAAAAACAACAGTGCTTGTAAAACCCACAACAGTTGGCAGGACTCTTCTAGGGTATATTTAAGACCAGAAACTAAATTGAGCTCCTTAGTTTAATGGGCTTGATTAAAAACTGATGACAATACTTCAGTGCTGAAAATGTTTCACAAACAGTAGTAAATCCATCAGTGAGCTGAAACAGGTAATTAATATTACTGTTCCATGGATTTTAATTGGAAATAAAGGTCCAGAAAATTACATAAAACCGATAGCGTTAAGTTGCTAACGTCGCATAAGAACTCGGCACTATGTTCTGGTCACGTTCTCAAATTCCAGTTTTATAAAGTCAGCAGGTGGAATTAAGGTTCTTTCCCAGTCCTCTCTACAGCACTACCCATTTAAAAAGGCACGATGTTCTCCCTGTTCCCACATGAGGTTATTCCTTAGTACTGCACCAAAACAAAGCTGCTCTGGAGAAAATCCAGAATATTTCTACCACTTCATCTCTGCGTGTCATTTTACTTTACACAGTAACACCATCTACCAAGCAGATGCTGATCTGTGAGATTAGTGAGTGATCCATCCCAGGATGCACATTTAACAAGCCACACAGTCCTGTCCTTTTGTTGTTGTTGTTGTTGTTGCTCTTTGAAAAAACAGAGTTGACAAAATGGTTATTTGTTAGAAGTAGGCAAGAATTTTTCACTTCTAATGCTAAAAATCTTCTCCTGGAAACCTGGTTACAAAGTCAACCAGCCTGATCAAAAGACTCTGTGCTCTTCGGCCCTCACTCACTTGGTTTTCCATCCCAGCATTCCCCATTGCCAACCTCCTTTTCCTTCAGAATTCACGATCCTTCGTGATGTGCTGCCAGTCTCTTTCTAGAATAGCAGAATAGGCCAAGAAACAAAAGTGAAAAACATGGTTGCAAAACAGGCTTGCATGAAGCTTCCTGGTGATGAAGAAAAAGAAACTCCAGAGGAATTGTTAAAAAGTTGAATGCAACACTACAAAGCTAGAACAATCTAATGCTTAATTAAACACAATATGCTTGCTGCCTTCTGATATAGGGAAGACTCAGCAATGTGAGAGCAGTTCACAAATTAAAAGGCTTGTAATCAGACAGTATTTTCTAAAAGCCTGACTCTGCTTTCCAAGTGCTCTTTCTAGGCAGGGCCTCTGCAAACACTGTGTGCACTTCACCACCAGCAGCTGTTGAAGGAACAGCAGCAGCAAGCACATGTTATCAATGTGATTTACATTCAACTTGAGGGTTGATCAGCTGCTGGCTAAAGCCAGTGAGGCATCTGCATCCACTAGAAGGAAATTTTGTTCACCAGAGAATGAATATGCTTCCACCCAGCTCCTATCATTGTACCAAGTAATAAGTATGCAAAAGCTACACTACTGGTTGGCCACAGAGACATGCCTTTTGAAATGCCACCACCTCTTTTAAATGCATGAACTCATTTTGAGAAATGCAAAAAATATTAAGCTTCTTTTCCTGCCATGGATAGTTAGAAGCAGAATCAACAACACAGAAATTGTTATCCCCTCCTACTTCTGAGCTGCCCAAGAGAGCACAGCCTCTGGTCATTACCCCATGGAGAGAAGAAGTTGCAGGGCATGAACAACTGGAAGGATAGCATCATGATCTTGGGAATTGGAGACACAGAACAACAATGGCGATGACATAAAGGCTGCTCTGCATTTTGTACGTCAAACAAAAGCCAAATACAGCAGGACAACTATCCACACCCCTATCTTCAGAAAGCATGTTGCTCCTGATGGTCCTGTCAGATTAAGGACAGATAGCTGGCATTGTTAGTGAGGGTGTAACTCTCAAATCCTTAACAGAATGAACAGGACATAGGGACAAAATGCTGTGCTTCACTCACTGACATGGGGAGATCCGATTTCCCCCCTCTTTTCATTGTGAAATAAATGTATGCTTGCACTGCCTGGTGCTTCAGTAGGTGGTTTACTCAGATGGGACTTCTGCAATCATTGAAATTTCTACACTTTATTTTTCCTTTTATTTGTGCAGGTGAGAAGAGGGGTCAGTTGACCCAAAGTTATCTGTATATTGAAGTAAGCAAGATTTAAGAAAGCAGCAACTTTGTATGCAGATTTAAGGTAAAAATAAACCAGTCTTGGGGTGAAATACTTGACCTATTCAGTCTGTTAAATCCCAGGAGCATTTGACATGAATATGGAATCTATTACAGCAAAAGAAGGCTCCTGAGGTGTCAGATGACAGTGAGATTTAAAAGCAGATGAAAACCATTTGGCTAGAATCTTCCTTGATCTACATTTACACAGATCTCTGTATGCCTCAACGTTCTTTGATTCTATGGACTATGGCTAACAAAATGTTTAGATTAAAACAAAACCAAACCCCAAAAAAACCCAGGACACTGATGGGTAACATGTATGGAGAACTACAGCTGGACTGCAGACCCTTCACACAGGATTTGCTGCCCAGTGGACACCCAGAGATGGAATAAGCCCCTGAGGTAAGGAATGTGCTCCCTCAGCCAGTACCACCACATTGCTGCTTCATGGTGGTTTTCTACTCTGGGAGAAATAGTTCCCTAGAAAACTCTCTACATCAGTCCAACCTGACCAAGGCATCTATAGCTCATTTTCTTGGTGCAGAATTATGACCGACTCATTGGTTTTGACCATCTACCTTCCTGCTGCACAGTGTCTTTTAAAAGTCTCAAAGCAAGTCCCTAAAATTAACGCTTCAGAAAGGTTCCTAATCCCCTTCATGGACAGAATAACCTATTTTTATAGCTGATGTGCAGTTTACTGCCCACCAAGCAGCTGATGGGCTGGACAGGAGGCCCTGCAGCAGGTTATGGTCCTTGGTGTCAGCAGAGTGGCCTGGGCTGGGTCTGTGTGCATGGGCAGGCACTAAAGTGGGTGAGACAATGCCGTGACCACACTTACATGGCCTGAGCTGGCATCACAGCACAGGCCCAAGCTCTCTGCATAAAAATCAGAGCTAGCCTTAGACTATACTGCAGCACCATGATGCCTTTGGTAGTTTAAAGAAAGCCATATATTTTGTCCATGTAGCTGCTTAGGCACCAGGACAAAGGAAAGCCAGGAAACATTTGGCAGGGGAGTTCAAGATCACTATTCAGATTGATATGGATCATTCTTATGTCAAAAAATGGCACTTCACAGCCTGTTTCTGAACAGGATAACTGCTATGAGTCCACACTGAATAAGTGGGCCCTGGTGATCTTTGGTCACAGATCATTTGACTTGCAAATGACTTCTAAGTCCTGTGAGATGCAGCCAAAGCTGACTCAGAACAGGGCTAAAAAAAAGAAATCCCTCAAAAGAAAAGGAAAAGAAACTAGTGCCAGGGAGAACAGAATCAGAAGAAAAAAAAAAAAAGGGGGGGGAATTTAGGAAGAAAGATAGACAGGGTTTACACATACTACACATACTCTGGAAAACAGGAGCTATTTTAAGGTAGACCATCCCTGGGTCCAGATCCAGCTTCCACTTTTCTCGTCTGAAGAGGGTCCTATACAGATATGGAATATTGTATCACACACTGGGTGCATCAGTCTTTTAGTAAGGGCACAAAATGACCTTAGATATGTATTTGTGCTCCATAAACAGCACTCACATCCAACAATAGCCTCAAGTTGATACTGCTGAAAAAAGCTGAGAAATTTGAAGAAAAGTTTTGCATGCAAAATTCCAGTATCATTCAGCCACAGACCTCTTGCATTTTGCTCTTCAATACCAAACACAGTGAAGAGGCACCTGCAATGTCCCTGATACTAGCTGTAAGTTATTCCAAAGTCTCCATGAAGTTAAAGCAGTATAAGGTAAAGGTTTTGGTAAGGCAAACAAGCACCTGCAGTGGCTGAGGTAATCTGCCTGATCTGTCATAGAACAAATGAACCATAGGATAGGTACAGGTGTTGAAGAAGCCCCAAGAGAATACTTGAAAATTCAGGACTGGGGACAGCATGCCAAGACTGCACTGACCTCATGAGCTGAGAACAGGCAGAGCTCAGCCCTGTAGCCCCAGGACTCTCCCAAAGAAGGAATACTCATCCTGAACTGTATCATGGGCTCATTTCCTGGCTGTGTCATGAGTTTCCCTAGAGAAACCAAGTATTTCCATCTGCAAAGTGGAGATAATAAGCCTCCCTCATTTTCCATGGTCATTGTGAAGACAAATCTAGAAATATCTCAGAAGCAGAGTGTCTCCACAGCAACAGTGACAACCTGAATCCATAGGACGACTTACAAACAGATCCAGAACAGAGAAAAACAAGTGTCATGAAAACCTGTAAGTCCTTCTGGGACTTGGGTGTCATATCTGTAAAACACCCACCACCTCTGCTAAAATGACAAAAATCCTACACAGCTGCCTGCTTTCTGCATGACCTGCAAGTTCTTGAGGGCATCCCAAATGCTGCCCACGCTGGTCTCTACAGTGATACAAGGCTTCCAGCCAGAGCATCCAGCTAAGTAGGGTGCACAAACAGAAGCCTGGAAGCCCTGAAAATTGGAGACTCTTGGGGTCCTTGTCCTGTATTGGGGGCTGCACTTGGCTTTGACCCATGCAATGTTCTCCAGCAACAGATCCTCTCCAGCAGCTCTGACACAAGCTAAAATACAATTAACGGCTATGCTTCAATTCAGAGTTTTCTTCATTTGAGAAAGAAATTTCTCAATTAATTTGTTTCTGCCATTGCTCAAGGTTTTTCTTAACTCATAAGAACCAGGAGAAAATAATCCAATCCAATAATTCCAAATCAAATGGAAATCAGGTTTGGCAGCCCAGTTTGAAGACAGGATTTAAATCCAGGGTAAAGGACCACTATATCCCATTTTTAACTCAATTGTTTTTTCTACAAGAACACAGTAGGGGGCTAGGGAGGTGCAAAAGGAAATGACAGGAAGCTGTGAAAGAAAGGCAAGGGCTAAGCACAGCTTGGGCTCAGAAAAATCAGATGGCTCCTTTACCTTCTGCTCCAATGGATACTAGCTTGACTCCTTTGCTGGCAATGAAATCCAAGGCCTTGTTCACATTGGATATTTTGTGCACTCGCATTTTGCCTCTTTCAGGCTTAGCCAGACGTTCACCTATTAAGAGGCAAAAAAAAAGAAAAAAAATTATTAGAAAACAATTCTGAACCTGTTTCTTCCCTGATGCATGTTTCCTGTGGAGTGGCAGTAGACCTCCCTGCACCCTTTGAGGACAGCCACACTCACAGTTTAAGCACCCCCAAAAGAATCAGACAGAAAAGTATCTCTTTTAGGCATCAGGGGTAAGTTGGTAACAGAGAACCTGTCCTTTTCAGAGTAGATCTGCATCAGAGGTGAAAAAATCTGTTAAAAGCCCATTGAGCTAGGCAGTGGAACCAACCTCCTCTAGCCACAGATAACAAGGCATGGAAAGAGCACAAACTCTCCTCCCTGACAAAGACAGGTGAGGAGCTCTCCTCCAGCATTTGCAACACCCAACTTACAGAGCAAAACTTTCCTTGGAACTACCGAGAGTCAAATATGAGGGTGATCTTGTACTTTGACTTTTCTTTCCCCCAATCAAGATTCAGACCTTCTACTCTAGTCTCTCCACTGAAAGGCCCAAACTGCCTGAAGCAGGAAATAAAATTAATTCTTTGGCAAAGTGGCTTTATAACTGTAAGGACTATCACTAACACCTTTCCATTAAGTCCAATGTATTTCTAACTCTATACTAGATCTTCTACACAAGTGCTTTTTAAATGTTTATACTGAGACACAAGGAAGGAAGCAGCCTAGCCCTGTGGTAAGAACAGGTAAATTTCTGATAGCAATCAGTCTTAGGATAACACCCAGCTCCTGACTGCAAAGCTGCTCGATTTGGAAAAGCACTTTCCAACCTCATTTATTTGAAAGAGGTGCATTAAGTGCAGTCATGCTCTTCTTGATAGGCTGCTTGTAACTACACTCACAGTCTTTTCTTTCTACTTTTACTAACAATAAACGAAACACTCACGAGTAAGCAAATTAAAGCTTGGACAGGTGGACTTTTCAAAGAAACCTCAAACAGAAATATAATTAGATGGGATTTCAGGAACCACCTGTATATGACACAACATTAGAAGTGAACATCCACTTCCAGATCACAAGCTTCAGAATACAAAAACAATATAAAGAAAACCCAAGCCGATTTTGTACTTAAAAAAAGTTATAATTAAAAGATCAAATGGGCAAGTCTAGGCAAGTCACTTGACCTATTCAGTTCCAAAAGTCTCCTGCTATATCTTGAACTGAATTTTTAAGCCAATGCAAGCTGACTCAAACCCTTTATTTGAGGCTTAAGTGTGAGAAAGAAAAAGACTTGGCTTGTTTCCTAACACAGGTGTGAGAAAAAGCTAAAACAGAGAAGAGAATACTATCTCCATAACTATGCCTTCCAAAGGAAAGAAGTCTGAAAATTGCAATCCTTTAAAAATGTTTTAGTGGTTACTGTAAACTGGTGCCATTACCTCCCACACTAAAGGATAAAACCAGATTTGTTTTTAAAAGGAAACACTGATGTCTGACAATTTAAGTAAAAATAGGTATTTTACGGTACTACCTCCTTCCTAGGATAAAAAAAAACATCAACCCAACTCTTTTGCTTTAATGGAACCTCAGGTCTGTGTCACAGTACATTGCTTTATTTTTCCACTTGGATAATGTTAGTCATTCTAAAGAAAAGTTGAAGCATTTTTTGTGACAGTTATTTGTGACAATGACATTTTTATGTGTAATTTTACAATAGACTTAAGCAGTCTTATGCAGCCAAATGTCAACAAATGGGTTGAGCCAGCTAAAACCCAGCCATTTCCTTCAGTTCAAAGTGACTGTAAAGTAGGCCTTGCAAAAAGAAAATTAAAGACAAGCGATTAGGTTTCAGCTGGAATAGCAAGCTGATCCAATTCACCTTGTGGCCGCATGTGCAATGCCAGTGCAGCAGCATCTGAACTGCTCTCCCTGGGGCTGGGGAGAGCAGGACTCTTCCCCCTGACAGCCATGAGTAATTGATGGTGATTGCAAACCTCTCTCAGATTCAAATCCTTTCTCTGCAAACTTTTTAGCTTTCAAAACCCAATGACTATTTCCTTCAAGCTTGGACTTCATTACAGATTTAGATTTCCAGAAATGGAATGGTTCCATGCTGTACATTATTAATGATGTGGACTGTTAAAAGGAAGCCTGCTAGAAATATGTTCTACTTTGAGCTATTGGCATCACTGGCTTTATTTCTCAGCACTTCCAGCTGACAAAATGAAAGCCTCCATTCTCTGATTCTCATGAAGTAGCCCAAGGCTGTGCTTTAAAAGCTAAACAACACAAGGATGTGTTGACATAGAAGTTGTTCACTGCAAATTTGTCTAGGTAAAATTTCAATTAGTGACTCTGTCTGTTTGAAGGGGAAAAAAAAAAAACATATTACACCTTTATTTTAAAAGTAGCAAATGTAAGTATAGCATTTTTTAGTCTTGTAGTATTATTTTTAAAATGGCTTTGTCAGGAAAAGGAAACACGTGGTGAAAAATGAAAGTGTAGCTTTTGGGGCAGTTTCTAAAGGGGGGCTGCAGTTGTTACTTCCAGCCGCAGAGGACCTGCAATGAGGAAGTCCCAGGACAGTCCATGGAACTTCCCCCTTAGTACAGTGACTGGGGAACCAAGGGGCTCTGGTGGGGCTGCAAGGGGACCTGTCAGTAGCACAGCTCCAGAAGGTACCACGATGAATAAAACTAAAGCACTCTCCTCTTGCAGATCATCATTGCTTCCCATACTTTGGGAAACTGCACTGGGTGGGAAAACTACTTCCTATCTGCCCCAGCTGCCTGGCAGCAATGTGTTCCCAAGGACACATGTGAGGGTCACCCTCCCTGCAACAGGTTTCCCACAGTCCCAGTGGCAGTCCCTCTTGCACCGTAGGGTCTCCAGTAGCTTCCCTGATGCAGGCTCAATCCTTCCTGCCATGGCAGAGTGGCAGGAACCGCCCTGCAGCACGGGCAGAGGCAGACACTGCTCCCTTGGTCCCACACATCCCAGCCAGGTGGAGGAGGCACTCAGCTCCACATGGCTCTCAGCCAAGCTGACCCAGCACCCTCATGGCTGAAAGCTCTTATGGCCATCATGCTCTGGGATACAGGAGATCAGCCTGCCACAGAGAAACCCTGCCCACGCCAAATTCCCATCAGCAGCTCTGCAGTCCCCCAAAATACATGAAAAGTGTGAGCCAAGAGCTGAAAGGAAAGGCCAGAAGCTGGAGGGCTAACAGCCATCCAGAGACTCATCATTTTGGCAGATGATGAGTGGTAATCATGGCAGAAACATACAGGTGAGCCCTTGCCAAACATCAGGAGACTCCTGACCCGCACATACTGCTCCCCATATGGGCTGCTACTTCCCCAGCAATGGACCTAAGGGGTTGCTAGAGGAGCTGGTAGCTGCTCTGTATGAGCAGTGGGCTCACAATGGATAAGGGAACTGCAATGATGGAAGTGAAATGAGGAAAAAATGTGCTATGCTTCTCCTTTTTTGCCACTGTACTTAGGAGAGCTGCATTCTAGCTTCTGCTGTCTCTAGGGAAAGGATGTTCAGTGTTAAGTGTGTGAAGGACCGTGGTGTCTGGGGGGATGCAGTCCCCAGCTGCTCCCCACACCTCTGTCCACTGGTCCTACAGCAGCAGGCACAGAGCCGCTCTGCACTGGGACAGGTACGTGCCATGCCCACACCACTGCAACTGGCACACAAAGCTGCTGGCTTTTTCCTGAACAGAGGTGGATCTGACAGGCCCTGCCAGCGGGCTACCAAAGGTACAACAGCAGAGGAAGAGTGGGAGATGATGCAAGGAAATGAAATAGTGTGAGATACAAAATTCCCTGCTTTAGCAGTGAGCCTCGTCTGCCTTCTCCTATACATCCTTCTCTTCTCTATCTTCCAGTCCAACTATTAGAAGCTAAGCCATCAAGGCCCATGTGCCCCAGTGTCCAGGCTGCAGACTTCCCTCTCTGAGGGAATGTAAGTACAGAAAATACACAAACAGGACTCTGCTACCTCCTTTCTTACAGGCCCTGCAGAAACAGTGTGCACACTGCAAAGTTCTGATAGTGTTTCGAACTTGGATCCCTCCAAACCACCAGCAGGGGCAAACCCGCTGAGATTTCATTCTGTATTCATAACTTCTTGAAAAACACTGACGATAAACAGACAGAAGAAGGGAAGGGGAAAGGGAAGGGAAAAGGGAAAGGGAAAGGGACATAGGAAATGCAGTCTGAGTGCTGTTATCATGGCAATTTTATTGGAAAACATACCAAGGTCAGGAATTCAAGTCACTGAGTTGTTGTAACTGGCTCAAAAGCCATCAAAACAAAGTCTGTGAGCTGGGAGTGAACAACTCCAGTTTGACAAACACAGTCTTGCCCTCTTTCAATCCCTCCTACAACACTTTACTGGAGTATTTATTCCATGAGCACATCAAAAGGGATTACTGCTTATATAAAATAATCCCTGGGAAGTATCTGTCTAGTAGTGGGACATTTGTGACACAGAGTAAAAACAAATCTGACCTAATATGCTGAGGTCACAGCTTTTATTTCAGACTGAGTATTTGGGGATTCTGCTTTTCTTTGGGATTTTTTTCCCCCCATGAAGGTTTGGACATTGAGTTCAGATTGAAACTAGAATGGAAAAACTTCAGTCATGGCTGAAACTGAATGACACAGAAGATTTACTGGTTTGACTCTTTCTTCCAGTCATTTCTTCTATCATACTCTCATTGCCATGTGGCTTTGGTATGATTTCCCAGTGTAGCATTCCCACACTTCCCAGAGCTGCTTCATAAGCCATGCCAAGCAGTAAGAGCCACTGCCTGGATCTTCACAGGAGGTTGTGCATTCCTGATAGGCAGAGAAAAGCCAAGAAGTCAGAGCAGGAATGCAAAAGGCAGCCTGCACAGGCCATGAGCTTTGGAATACATTCCAAAATGGCCATAGAGACATGTATTTATTAGGGAAAAAATTTGTTCTGAATCAGGAAGCAGCTGTTTTTACATTCCAGCAAAAACTGCAGCATTTCAGCCCTTGCAGTCAGTATCCTGCACGGGCAGCACCGCACAGAACCTCTCTCACCTGAAATGACTTCCAGAAGTAACATGAGTTTAAGACCATCCCTGAAATCTTCCTCTATGTTCTCAATCTGTGTCCCAGCCTTGCGGAGGTGAGAATTACACCATGCTGTAAATGTCTAAAACACAGGAAAGAAAAATAAAAAGCAGTCAGTAATCTCCCCACAAACCAAACAACAGTTTCCAACCAAATCTGTGCTGCTAAGTACCATGACAAACACTCATTAGGTTATTACATCTCCATCCGATGTCCTTGTGGAGTAAAAGCATTTGCACCTCTGAATAACCAAAGGAAGTTGCAGGATGTTTCTGTAGCAGAGGGAATCTGATACAGTCATTTTACAGCTCCAGCCCATCTGATGTTCTGGAGAGGTTTTTCATTTTCTTTTTGGCTTAGAATACCCTGAAAACGATTTTAAAAGCATGCTAAGTGCTTAGATCACTAAGGACAGACTAAGGCCCAAAATACAATACAGTCAGTACTATTCAGGCTAAATAAACTCTTTTTTGAAAGCACCTTCTGATCTCAAGATAAAAGTATCTCTCATGTGAGAGAAATTAATTTCACCGCAACAGATGACAACACATTTTTTGTGGTTCCAATCTGTAAGTCCATGCTCTGAACAACAGGCACATGGGGCACTGACAGGGGAGAGACCATCTCTTCCAAGAGAAGTGACAGGAGTTATCTCAAAAGAGTACCATGTGAACTGGTGTGAAAAAGAAAAGTTTGATGGTGAAAACTCAAGAAGCAAATATAAAACATCTCAGACACATCTGTGTGGCATAGACTTAAATAGGGGAATCAAAGATCTGAGTCTCATCTGAACATGCAGAAGCTGTTTGACACAAAACTACTGTTTTAAGAGTAAATGGTAGCAACCAGGAGGACAAGCTTGTTCAAGTGCTACTGAATGTGTCCCGCAGTGTTTGAATAGCAGACCAGGTAAACCCTTTCCTTTGTACAGCCTGATAACCCCTCTATCACTGTCTAAATAGAAAGGTGAGGTTCCTCAAAAATGAATGTATTCAAAAGCTCAGTGCTACACCACAGGGAAACTCTTCCCTCCCCCTCCCAGATGCGGTCCTAGAGCCAATTCAACTCACTGACCCAGCAAAGAAAATTGTTTACTTTCTTCAGACTGGTCTTTGCTCAGTAGTGCATGGAGGCAGTTCAGCAGAATCTAACAAGCCTCTACAAAAAGAAAACTGGGCACACAAGGGCCAAGCAGGAGGGTGGAGTGGACCGCAGCAGCTGTGCCATTTTAAGCTGCTGGGGAACCACAGAATGAAGGACTCATTTAAAACTGAAGCACAGCACTCCAAAATTTAGAAATGCTTCACTACTACATATACCATGCATGGGATTTCAAAAGAAAGATTACCCCAAATGGCAACAGGATTGTTCTTAGTTGTCTCAAAGCTGGGCTTTCACTGCTAACCTGCTCTCATTTGAGCTCACCAGACCACAAATAGTGTGGCAGAATCTTCCCTTAGAAAAAGCATTGCTCAACAGCTGCTGAGCTTTCCACTGCTGTGCTCTGGCCTTGTTCTCCACTGGGACAATGGAATGAAGCAGGATAACAGAACAGCTGTAAATACTTTTATGGCAATGGCCCTTTGGACAGATGCATGTATTGTGAAAGTCTGGGATCTCTTTTTTCAAAATTGCCCAGCTTCCTTCCATATTTGGAAGCTTGGAAAAAAGAAAAGTAAGTAATTAAGCACCTTTTATTGCTTTTTATTGTTAATCCCCTGAGGAAAAAAGAGGTGGTGTTGTTTTTTTTTAATAAGAGTGGTTTTATTTGGAAAAGGACCCTGTATCCTGAAGTACATCCTTTTGGTGCTACTTTCTTCTTTCTACTGCTTGAGTCATTTTACAAGAAGAGAGGTTAATTTATCTGGCCCTCTTTTGCAGACAGTCTACTTCACCCTTCCAGAAAGGGCAAATGAGAGCAGAGATGCTTTCAAATGCTACATCATCATCACATATCAAAGTATGAGAGCAAGTTATGTCAGAAAGGTTGTGGATGCCCATGAACCTCCTTCTCATATCTGGAAAGCAGACAAAGCAAAATACCTTGAGCTAGTGTCTGGCTCTGGGTGACATGACAAAATTCATGTCAATTTGAGGAGGAACCCTGAGATCTAATTCACAAGCCACAGGGCTGCCCTTTTATTTCTTGTCTTACTTCTCTGAAGTCATTTCAGTTTTGCTCTCCATCAGCCCAAAGCAGATCATTATTTTAAATCACTGATATTTCCAATACAGCTCTACAGGGCATCCCTCTGCACAGTTTGAGGGTGGTATAGGGTCATCAGTTCCAAGAAACACAGATGAAATTACACGCAAACCACAAATCTTCTAAACTTTGCTTTATTAGAAAACCTGGCAGGATAACTAGATAAGTGCGAGTATTTTTATTACTGCAAGAGTCACATAGGGCTTGGTAGGAAACAAAAGTCTCCCAGCCAGCACCAACTTCTCAACTGAACCATCTCCATCTCATCATGGACTCAGACAGGCTGAAGTGACACAATTCTGCAAAACACTGCCATTAGCCATGAGTGGCAGAATGGACACTTCAGCTTCTCAAGAACACAGACCACAAAGGGTGAACAGATAGAGCACGCACAGTTTCCATGAGGCAATTCTCAGATGTGCAGACATTTTCTCAAGGCATCTTTAGGTCTACATGAGCTCTAACAAGCATAATTCTATAAGCAGCACAATAGCATATGTGAACAGCAACAGCCAGTATCCCAGCATGGATGCATTAGGCCATTTTACAAGAAAGCAGGATTATGAATGCTTTTAATAACTGCAGTGGGACTCACAAACTGTATTCACCACAGATCAACCCAGAGCAGTATCTATCAAAACAATCATCAGAAAACAGCTTAATGTTGCATTTACTGTACATACAGCAGAGGGGTAAAGTATCTTCTTACTTCAAAGCAGTAAACTGGAAAGAGATCTGACAGATAGGAAAAGCCTGGAGAAATGCGTCAGAAAAGTAGAGGGAAGCAAGAGAAGGGAGAGCTGAGTCCACTGAGTCTTCCAATCCTGGCAGTCTTGTTTTGAGCCATTTTTACTGATTTGGCTTCATGCATCTGCACAGGATCCTCTCAGTGATTCTAGGAAACCTACTGAAACCTCCCACTCACCCCAGCCACCTTCTGGGCAACACAGCCGCTCCTCCCCACGTCTTGAGTCACAGTTACCAGTGACAATTGGCTCAGAGCAGCTGCTAAGCCCTGCTGTGCTGCCTGTCACCAGCAAGCAAGTTTTCAAAAGAGGAAAGGGCTGTCAAAAGCAGCCAGCCACCTTTCTGGTGCAGGCCTGGCCCTGGGAACAGCCAGGCAAGGAAAAAAAGCCACCAAAAAACCACCATATCTGTATTTGCTGTGGTGAGGTGACTTGCATCCCAGTTCAGAGGGCAAAAATACACTGCCAGGCGGGAAGCTGCTCAGAAACAGCAGCCGTTCTTCCTTGCTGTCTGCAGACACAGAAGTCTGGAGATTATTCTCCTGCTTACTTCTAACTCTCTGTCTCAAAGACAAGAAAACAAATAGTCTGTTAATCTTGAGGCTTATGGAAGTTTCAGAGCTGGAAAACTACTTACTGTTAAATAATAGCACAGAAACCTCACACCATAAATTTTCTGTGGCAACTGCACAAGAGGTGCAAACAGAGCTGTGTTTCTTGGCCCATGGATCTTTCCATATATTGTACTTGTAATTTTATTTTTGGACAGAACAGATTGCCAGGACAGCCCTGCAGGTCTGCCTCTCGTTCACTGTCCAGTATGGAAGATGTCTGATGAAGGAGCACATGTGTTTGCATGAATATGGATGCATTTCTTATCACTGCTCTCTGTACTCCCTGCTCCTATCTAGTTATGATTCATAGTATTTTTGGGTTTCTTATTTTTTATTTTTTTTACACCCAGCCTAATCAGCAAGATCCCTGACATCAAGATCAACTCTTGCTATTTGGCTGCTGGGTCTGGCACAAACAATCGCACATTCTACCACAATATAACTTGTCAGATAATAAAAAGAATAACAAATGTTATTAAAAGCAAAGCAAATATGATTAACTGTTCTACTGCCTCAGCACAGTTACTGTTGGCATATCCTCTAGAAGCCTACCTGCATACCTATTTTAACTCTTTTTCTTGATACAATATGAGAAGTCCTTGCTTCTTCACTGTATTAAGCCTTTCCCAGTTAAGAGCTAGTTAAAGCAACAGCCAGGTGATAGCTAGTCCTGCAACCAAAACTCTCATGAGATACCATCTTCAGCTAGGTCCTTCCAGGTATCTCTCAGCCCTGTCAGCTTCAAACCTACCCATACCACCTTGTGTATACATACATGCACTCTCTGGTATGCTTTTCTCTTCCCCAATATTTGCTTTTGCTCCTGAAAGCCAATAACCTTTCCCCTCCACACTGTTATTTCCAATCCAAGTACCTTTCTGGTACGAAAGTGGCTCAGGCAGAAATCCTGAAACCTAGGGAAGCAGGACAGTAAGTCAACACACTAAAGAATGTTTCTGCCTCAAAAGCAGCAGCACCATGATACCACTCAGAGCAAATCTAGAGAGCTCATTGCTGAAAGAAAGCAGTCATAAGGCACTTCAGCTGCTGAGCAATTTTAGCAGTGTAAATGTTGAAGCTACCGCAGCCACATAAATGACAGATATTAAAAAAAAAAAATAAAAAAATATGGTCAGTTTAATCTTTGTGGCTGTGACAGTGACATTCCAGCTTTATCTGACCTTTCCAGATGCTCTTTACTTCTCTCCTTGCTAAATCACTCTTCCACAGAGCTCTGCTTTCCATGGGTGAACGTAAACTTTCTGACACAGCCAAGAGACTGCCATATTTGTGTAACAGCCCTGGAGAAGCTGCAACTGAGCCAGAGCAGTGCTTGATGCCTCTTTTCCAACAGGAGAAAGGTCTGGCTTAAGCAAAAGAATTCTCTGGAGCACTGCCTCTCCAGACCACCACCACCCTTCTTGAAAAGCAGCAGTGTTGACAGCCACCAAGGAACCCTCATTTCTTGTGTTTATGCTGGAGGATGAATTTTAATCAAGTACTTCAACAGAGCTCTGCTGTTCAGATTTGTCCACAAAGGTTTGGCTCCTGTTAAGAAGGGGATGGAGCTGCTAGCACACAAATCTCAGGCTAGTAGCACAGTTTGATGCTGTCTACACGTGTGCTCTGCAAAGGGAGGTCTTGGGGTGGGCTGAAAGCTATGGGTGCTAGCCCAGGCTTTCTTCTAATGTTGTAGAGGAAATGACAGCAAGACTCTCTTTCCAGTCACCAGAAAAGAAAGCAGGATGTTCAAACAATACTTCATACATGTCTGAAAAAGAAGATCAATTTACCTGGCTGCAAAGTGCTGCACTTCTGCTAGTCATGTGTGTAGCAGTGCACCTGGGTTCTGACCTGCTGCATTCCCTGCTGGGCGAGAATACAAACCCTCTGTGGCTCCTGCTTACTGCAATGCCATACGTTCCTTACACAACTGATGGGACAAATCAGGTTCATTCTTGCAACAACTTTTGCAGCCGAGCCCATGCTGCAAGGAATTTTATTTAAATAAAATTATCTTAAACAAGGACTGATGCAATCATCTAGTAACAGCTAATGGTTTATTATAGTAGGCAGAAAACTGCTGCACACACAGCTTTTTTTAAGCAATAGGATTACTAATAAAGCAACCCAGCTGCCCCATAATGGGATCCTTTCCACCTTGGTAGTCTGGAGGCTGAACATACTGTATCAATTAAGGAGGATGCTAGCCCACGGCCACCACAAATATCTCTCTCTTGCTACTTGAACAGACAGACTAGGCCATCATTAACTTACTAACTGGAAGGATTTGGCTGGGGAGGCCCTGAAAAATAAAGCTCAACAATCCAGTTCCAGTTTTCCCTCATTCAGCAGTAACTCATTTACCAGCATTACCTCTCAGGGTCTTATGTGATTTTCCCTTTCCTAATGCTACTGCTCTGAATCCTCCTTCCACATATTAAAAGCACTTGGAAGAAATGCTGGGGTCTCGTGGGTGGCTGCTTAACACCCTCCCCACACTCAACACAGGCTCAATTGACAGGCTTGGTTGCAGCTTCTTATTCTGCACTATTCTGTGATACAAGCTGACAAGGAGGTGCTCATTTAATTGGTCAGAAATTACAAAGTAATCCTAGATTCTGTCAACACCCTGGCACAAGAAAGGCTATGGCTGGACACAACTGATCACATCAACAACCCTAGTGAAGAAAGCTGGGCATTTAAAAGGCTGTTCATGAGATACAACTAGCCCACTGAGTATTTTCTCTGTCCATGTGCTGCAAGTGACAGCTTTATACACATATATATATTATTGGTTTTTAACAGTGATGGAGGAAGTGCAGACCTACTATAGCCCTACTTCTGAATACTACATCTCTTGGATTACTTCTTGGTGTGCTTGGATATCTGCTAGAATGCCCAAAAATACTCAAAAATGGTTGTCCTCTCCCCTCAGGGGACCTCTAGGTACTGCAGAACCTCCAAACAAACCTCATCACAAGTACAGGGAGCCACCCCAAGTGCCTTTTATTTGAACCTGAATTAAGAGAAAAGTTACCATTTGTCATACTCCCCAGTCTCATCTTCTAACCTGAAATACCTCCACTGCATGTTGCTTTGCATTTGAAGCCACATTACAGTTTTGAAAAGAAGAAAGACATTCAATAAACCCTTTTGGTATTTATGTTCCAAGTCCAGTCTCCAGGACAGGGGTAGTTCAAAGAGTTTTGTTTGTGTAGACAAGTTACATTATCAGCAGCTGACCTCTAAAGAATTACAGGTATGACACTCAATGAGATGAAGGCTGCACAATGAAGAGCTTTGGTTTCTAATAGAGTAGGCCTTTTAGAAAGGCTGAAAGAAAATTTATTGGTTATTCGGAAGGAATCATTAAAGACACTTGCAGCACAATTTCACCACCTCCACAACAGTTCAGTACCACTAGCATCAGTGCTAATGTCCTGTTCTGGCTTAACTGCAGTTGCTGAGTTCCAAGCTTAAACACAAAGTATAGCCCACACTACTTCCTCAAGTGCTATGCCCTGAAAACAGGAGGTATCATTACACTGTACTGTGCAGTACCAGCACTCGCTCAAAGAACCATCTGGTGGCTGCATAAGGACTCTCTGAAGTTGAAAAGACAAATTATAAGTCTACTTGCATTTACCAACCCCAGGGCACAGCCCCTGCAATTTGGAAACACAGAACACAGTCACGACTTTTTAGCCACTTTCCAAAGCACTCTGCAGCTCAGGATGAGAACAACACTACAGCATCAAGAGCTCCTAAGGGTAACAGCCTAAGCCAGCTTGAATCCCCCTGGCAGTGTAAAGTTCTCCACTCAAGTCTCCCTTTGTCCAGAAGATCTAGGATCTGCTGCACAGAGAAAATAAACTCTTCTGACAGCCAATTCATCCTTTTGGACACAGGCAATGAATCAGGAGCACATCACTTGCAAAAAGCGCTGAGTAAATTCAGTGCCTGAGTTTTCATTTTTGCTCACTGGAATACACTTCTCAGTATCTTGCTCAGTTCTTAATTCTCATATCCTGGAAGACAGGAGCAAAAAATAAAAAACCCAGAGTCTGTTCCACACTGCTTTCCCACTGGTGTGGCATTAACTGCCTTGGAGTCAGAAATGCCCTTTTATTAGCTAACAACAGGCTAAAGGTGAGGGCAGAAATCTCAATCCAGCACACTTCCTGTCCAACAGAGTAAATATTTGTTCTCATCTACATTTGTGCCTCTGAAGCCTTTATCTCCACTTCTGCTACAGAACTGCACCATTTCACGAAGAATCTTTTTCTGGTATGTGAAAGCTACTGACCATTGAATCAATGAGCTGGCTGGTATTTCAGACCAGTAAAGTCGCTATATCCTAGAGTTACCAGAGAGCACTAATATCTAGGGAAAAACAGGAAGCCTTCAAACATGCAAAAAACATGAAAAAACCCCCAAAATTATACAAGGCTATCAACTAGCAAGAAGTAAGGTCCTTTAGAGTTTATCATGAAGTTCAGACTAGCAAGACTCTTCATTATACTCCTCTCTCCGATGAAATCAGCTCATAAATGTCAACTTGCTTCCAGCTCTCTCATAACAAAAATTAAACAGAGCTTGTCTCTGCATTTTATATGCTGAATTTCCCACATGCTTTATAGCATTTCAAGATATACTGGAAGAAATCACTTTACCACACTATGATGCAACTATTTATAGACTAAAAAGTGGCAACAAACCACCGAAAGCCAGACTATTCGATTCATGGAAGCTGAACTCCAACTGCTCCGCACAGGATAGGGCCAAGACACCAGGATGAAAGCCTGCACAAGCAGCCTTATATTCCTGATGGCAGGCCTGCACTTTATACATCACCATCCAGGCTTATTCAGACCCAGTACTGATTTCATCATGAAGGTGAGGTGCCACCCTCCTGGTCCAAGAACAGGCTGGGGGGAAGACAGAGAACACCTGGCACTGTAACACAAAGCAGGATATGCAGCTCTGCTCTAGTTCTGGCCTATCTGAGAGCATGGGCCAAAGGTACAAGACTTCTTTTAACATGAAGCAGGTCAGGGAAGCACCTTCCCTCTGGTGGATTCACAACTAACACAACTGCTCCAATGAAGATTTGTCTTGCTTCTGCCATGAAGGTGTAGGTGTGGGACCTCTCAGTTTATATTAAGCCTCAGAGCCAGCAGTGCAGGAGCTGATCTGGCTGAAAGCCCTTCTACAGTGTAGTTTCAGAGACATCTGGGGCTGTCCAGAGTTTCCTGGGAGGATTCACAGGTGGTGCTTTTTCTGTGGCTCTTCTTTGGCTGTTTACTTTGCTGATGATGGGAAAGGGAAGAAGAGGAAGTTACAGCTTCATTTACCCATGTTTTTTAAATCTAGAGCTATGTAAACAGGTTGACTAATTGAAACAGCTGAATGTATTGCCCACTGCTCTGTAAGGATGCTGCAAAACTAACGCAAAGCATTGGCAGAAGTTTAGGGACTCTGCAGTCCTGGAACATAAAAAAACCTTGAAATAATCTGGTTTTCTAAGGGGTGATGGCAAATGTTTTGGATAAAATAAACGATAGCTGTATTTCAAGCAAGAAAGGGCCTCCAAAACTGTTTGGCATGAAGCTTTGGGGCTCCCTGTCAAAGAGCAAGTAATCAGAAAGGATAGGCTACACGGCACAGATATACTATGCTTTTGGGCTTCGCTTCCATCACCACTAACACCAACTCTTGAATAAAACATTCAGGAAAAAACTAAGATTTTTGGATACATTTATCTCCTTGGTCATCACTGTCCCAGACACACTGTGCTGTCAACATTCAGAGCTCTCACAGTCATTTGCAACTGTGAAATGCATAATTCCCAGCTCCAGAGGAGTCATTCCCAGCTCTGGAAGAGTCGCCTTTTCAACAAGGTCTGCAGTTGTTAAGGTCATTCACTTGAAATAGGATTTTCCAAAATTAAGAAAATTGCTCCTAGGACAAGATGACTGTGAGTCACATGTGCTACCAAAGAAGTAAGAGCCCTGAAGATGCATGGGGATCTTACTGTGCTAGGAGCTACCATACATACGTAAGGTGAAAAGCCGCTCTGTGCTCCAAAGCACTTCAATGTCAGACTCGAGATGAGGGTGGAAGTAGGTAGTGTTAGTCAGGGTGCTTGGCAGTGGTCTCAGCATACCCACAGCCTACCTCTTGTCATTTTCTAGATCAAGATCATAGTAAACTAGAGTGACTTGATCCACAAAGACTGATCCTATCTGAAAAAAGAACAAACAGTTCACAACCCCTACAAGCTACACCAATGTGTTTGAACTGCAGCCTCCTATGCAAGACCACAGGCCTGAATCCCCTCCACTCCCCAATGTCTGAAGCCATCACCTTGTTCTCAATAGCTACATCCTGCTGCCACAGTGCATTCTGCTCTAGTTTGAGCCATGCTGTTGGTGCTGCCAGCCTAATGTCAGGGAGACAAAATAACTGCCAGTCTATAGCAGATCACACCTAAGCAAGTGAGGCAGCACAAACAAGAGCAAGAAAGCAATTGAAAATGCAATGAGCAGACAGCTGGCATCAGGGGCTGATACAAGTGCAGGCTGACATCTCACAGCAGAAAGAATGGGAGAGATTGAAATAGGGCCTTAAAACAATGATAGGTACCTCATATTTAATAAGGTGAAGAAAGGGATGATACCGAAGAGATATGAACTGAAAGGCATGTTTAAAAGTGATGGATGACAAAAATTACTGCTGTAGCTGCTAGGGTGAGTGTGATTAGATTGCTTCATGAAGGTCAGAAAAAAAAAAAAAAAAAAAACAAAAATTACTGCTGTAGCTGCTAGGGTGAGTGTGATTAGATTGCTTCATGAAGGTCAGAAAAAAAAAAAAAAAAGAATTGCCATTACTCAGACATAAGATAACTGAAAGTCTGTGTGAGAGCTGCATGGAGATTCATCAGCCATTCTGGAATAAATAAAATGTCAGGTCAGAGCAGGGAATGTCACATTTATTGCTGGATAAAAGGATTTAACTG
This sequence comes from Parus major, assembly GCF_001522545.3. NCBI lineage: Eukaryota > Metazoa > Chordata > Aves > Passeriformes > Paridae > Parus > Parus major. The sequence goes on along the minus strand of NC_031774.1, from coordinate 28,647,060 downwards.
ATCTGGGGGAAGGCAAGATACTGAATGTTTACATAAAGGCACTGTAAAAAAGTCTCAGTGCTAACCCATGTGAGCAGTAAATGTCTTCTAAAAGGCAAAACACAGAACCGAGCCTTGGGAACCCTGAAAAGGGACCACCTCAGCACCCCTTCTTCCTCCCATCTCCACCCCCACAACACAAAACACAGAGACTGAAAAGGTGGAACTGCTCCTCCATATAACCCCCCAAGCAGATGCTGCTCCTTTCATTCACACAAACAGAGCAGCAGGACTTGTCACCTTTTACTGTTGATACCTCTGTAAAGCCAGCAGAGACAATTGGGATGGGAGTGAGACCTACACCTTCTCACACATGAAGAGAAGGCAAATATTTAGTGTGGCACAAGCTTTCCAGTGTGTCCACTTCGTGTCTAATTGAACCTGCAAGCCTTCCACAGTGAACAGACAAGCAGTGTCAGGAGGATCAGATCCTCAGTGAATTACTGGGAGTTGACCACAGGAATTTCACCTCCCAGGCTTTAACTCTTAGGGGGGCCTCACATATTTGCACAGTTGCAGGTTCAACAGTTTTTTCACTTATAGTTTAAATGAAACCACTAATAACAACAAAAATTACATAGATCAGTGTCTCTGTATCCTGTGGTTGTGGGGACAAGTATTTATTAAGGTAATGGCCATATTTAAAATTGAATTGCATCATGACTTCTAATTGGATACTGAAAGTACAAAAGGTACTACGGGTGGTGAGACTATGAAGATGGTCTTTTCTGGAATCTTAAGACATTCTGTGCTTAGGCATGGATATGTCATCTAAGAGTAGAATACAACAGAATTTAAACTCTCTACAAAAGCACTGAATTGCAAGTTATTTCTCAGTGAACACCACAGCCTGAGGAGGGGTCTAATTAGAGAGCATCTTCATGAGCCTTAAGGCATCTGCATGCCACTGCAAGCTTCTAGCACTGACTTACTACCACATGCACTGCAAGTGATGGAATCTCCTATATTCATGCAGTAAATATAGTCCTGACTGGTACTGAGGTGTACTTTGAGTGATCTGTGCCAAGTCTGTGGGTACACCTGGACAGCAGAGTGAAAAACAGTGTAGAGCATCTAAGCCAAGGTACCAGAAACACTGGTGGCAGTAGAGCACAGCTTTGCAATGGCTATCTGACACAGGAGCTCTAACAGGCATCTAGGGCACAGTCCCCTGCAGAGATTAGGACCCAGCAAACATGGGAACTGAGGCTCAGTAGTACAAGGGAACAAAGAAGGGGAGATGATGTCTTCCCAGCATGTTGTGTTCAGACCAGGATGCAGATCTTAACATAAAGTAAGAAAAAAAGGACAGCTGAAGATTAAAAATTATGATAGGGCATAATTACAGCAGAAGTTTTGTTCCACACTGCTGTGGTTCAATGTTTCAGACATCCCAGGAGACCAGCAATTGCATTAAGAGAGATGGAAGCAATGTTGGTTCACCCAACATGACATCTGGCTGAGGACTCCCATGTGTCCTTCGATTTGCTGTCTTTGCTCCAAACTCATGCTCCTTGGCCTTGCCCACAGCCACCAAAAATTCAGGCTGGGAATCTAAGGACAATATACTTAACTTTAAGGGGATGCAATCTTTAAAGACTTTCTTGATCTCATGAGCAAAACCTCATATTTTTATCTATTTTTATCTTAATTATATTGTCTTGAGATTGTTTATGTAGTTTCTCAAAGAAAGAAACACTATCTACATGAAGTCAGATGTGGAACTGATACCAAGGATTAAAAGCAAAAGAGAAACATTCCAGTTTGCTGGGTATTTTTGTTTTCCCCTTTCTTTGATCTTTTATTCAACCTCAACCATTAGCAAAAGCAGTCCCAGTTGTTAGTAGCACAGTAGCTCTGAGCTAATATCTATTGGTATTGTTTGCTATTTTAAAAGGTTGTGATATGGGTTTATAGTCTAATATTCCAAAACCTTTATGAAAAGGGAAAGACACATGCACCAGGGATCTGCAATACTTTGGGAGGGTGTTGAGCTTGTTAGAATAGCTGCCAGAGGTAAAGCCTGGGAAAGGCAGCAAACTTTGGACTTAACCCAAAGGCTACCAAGGAGAACGTTTCCACTGACTGCTGGGAGTTGGGTTCAGGCCCTGCACTGTAGGGGAGAGTGGCAGAATGACAGAAGAAGTCTGATGACTCTAACCACGTCCAAAGGAGCCGTAAGGAGCTGCTGCGTTATTTAAAAGCAGTCACGCAGAACACACTTTACCAGATACTATTGGTAAAAAATTGATCTCTTTTTAAACCTAGCAGCAAGATTTTCACAATCCTGATGACAGGAAAGCCCAAGGGAACATAGCAGGAAACACACTGCAGAAGGAACTGGGAGGAAAACACTGCTAACCAGCCAGTTCAGCCCATCAGGAAATGTTTACTCTTTTTTATTTTTCCATGTCAGAATGCTGGAGGCTTCAAACTATGTTCTCTGAGAGACAGAGAACAAAGGGACATAGGGGACACAAGTCCCAGCATCGATGCCCTGGGCAAACAAACAGACATTGCCATTGACTGGTGAGGACTTGGGGACCAGCCCAGGACTGCCTTCTGTTAAAGTCATGCTCTGCTCTTCAGTCACCCTCTGAAAAGATGTGACAAGCCCAAATGTAACCTATGTTACTAACACCACTCTGCCATGTCTGGCTTGGGAAACTGGCACACAGGGCAGTCAGGAAAGCACATGAAATATTTGAATGCAGGAGCTGAATCTGTAGCAACTCCAGTTTCTGAGGACAGACAGTGATTTAAGCACTAGCCACAGACACATCCAAATTCTCATTTTCTCATTTCTAGAAGATGAGGTCGAAGAGCTCACCACAAGATAGGATATATGATGTAAACTGGATGCCAAGTGCCAGAACTATGCTGGGTTTTTTTTCCTACTGTGCTCCACACATATCCAAGGCCTTTCCATTTATAGGAAAGGCCATTGGTATAAGAGGTGCATTTTTCATTAGACCAGAGGAGGCATCATTCTGGGTATGAAAATGTTAGCTCAGTTAAGTAATATGAGAAAAATCTCAAATATTGTCCCTCACTAAGAGGAGCCTTCAGATGGACAGAAGACTAAGAAAATTTATTTATTTATTTTCATCAAGGAAAATTAATATACCTCTGAGTTTATGGTGTATTAGCAATTTCTAATAAAATGCACTAGATACTATTTTTTTTTCTTTCTTCCTTCCCTTAAACCAGCTTTAAGCTGGAAAAAAGAGGATTGGAATAACTCTTATTTGCCATGAAAAATGTCCCAAGTTACTGTGCATTAATGGAAACATCTTAGAAAAGAGCAAAGATAGAAGAGTAAAATCCCAGCAGAACTAAAGTTAAAAGTAATTTTTTACAGGCAACTTTAACATTATTTGTTAGTATTTTTCCTTCCTTTCCCAACCTTAACCATACTCCCATATATTTTCTTCTTAAATTGTGAGTGCTCTCAATTGATGGTTGCAAATTCCCCATTTTCAGAAGAGTGAGTTTCAGGATAGCTCTGGCAATTTGGGCTTTGTTCTGCTCTACAGAAAAGGGTCTGTTTACAGCAAGGGTGCATATAATGAAAATATTTTGTGCTGCCAGCCTTGCCATCAATCATGCAGTTCCTCAGTGTAGTGAAGCAGGCTGTCTCTAGGAGGACAGTCACTGGGAAGTGAACACGGCAGCTCACAAGATGGTGGCTTGCTGAAAGAGGAGGGCAGAGAGGTGACAGTAAGGTTTAAATTTCAATTCACCTGTAGGGAGAAGGATGGTGAATAGCTGAGGTGACCAATTTGGATAGGGTCAGGCAAAGATTAATTATTATTATTTGCCTCTGCTACTGCTTAAAGAGAAGAGGTGATGAAAATTGCACAACAGTAACTGACACTGACTCATTCTGGAACAGGAGGAGGAAAAAGGGGAGATGGGCTCCAGTTTAGTGCTTTCTTGCATGAAAGAAATTGCAAAAAAAAACACAACTGAGTGAAGAGTGTTGTGTTACAAGCGTTAATCTCAATCTGGCAGTGGTGGCAACAGGCTTTGGTCCAGCAGCAGCTGGAGAGAATGACCATTTGAAAAATCTTTACTATACATGAACATAAATATAGAATTTTCCATTTCTCTTCCTTCTGCCTGGAAGCATATGGCATCTATTCCCTAAAGTTTCAAATAGCAGACACTGAAATGATCACTAGCTCTGTGGGCAAGGAATTATTTTTCCATCTAAAAGAATTTGTATTTTGGCCTTGAACATAATGAAATCCTGCAATACGAGATATGTTATCAGGTGATATGTAAATCAAATTAATTTTTAACCTCCTTGTCTGACAAACAGAGCACAGGAGCCCCCTATGAGTCCAGCTGTACATTTACAGCATTCATGACCACAGTTGCATTCAGTCCTTAGGGAGATACACTACAGGATGTACCAGCTACTGGTGGAGGTGAGCACTAGCACAGGTTGCATCCACACGTCTCTGTAAAGAACTTGCTATGCAAAGCTGGGCTATGTTCCGATGAGCAGCTCACGCCACTACTGCTACCATTTCAGGTTTCCTTTTGGCACTGGGCTCTGCTGAAACTCCTCAGAGACCACAAACCACACTTTAATAAACAAAACACATACACACAAAATAGAAATTCCACCACAACTAAAACAGCCATCCTTCTGCTCCCTCCATCTCCCAAAGTGAGCTTCAAACTTGCATTTAGAAAAATCCAAAGTGACCAGCTCTGTTCAAAGCATTACAACAGCTGGAACACAGACACATCAGCAGTTTTAGTCTTTGTACATAGCCGCTGGTAATATGTCTGCATAAACTCATTATAAGGGCTTTTATATTTGCTTCCATTTCTAGGCTGAGCAAAATGGGAAGATGCCACAGTAAGAAGCAATATTAGAGAACCCTAAAAGCTGGAGTGCTGTGCTCAGACACCTCAGCCCCAACAGGGCACCCCTCTGCTCTGCTCAACAGCTGAGATGGGATCAAAGAGGCCAAAGGGAGGACACGGAGATGGCTGCAAGGCATACCCTCACACCACAGTTCCCCAGAAACAAACAGTTTGAGCACCCCCCTCATTATGCACTGGAGAGCTTCACTGTAAACACACCCTTCCACTGAGGCAGAGAGCAGTAATATAAACCAGATGCTGCAGGGAATTTTTTCCCTCTTCGTCTGCACTAAATTTAAATACTGAGCTCTTCTTTTGCCAATTTATTCTTAAAGGGCCTGTATGCTACTCTTAATCTCTATCCCATTTGCTTGAACTTAACAGAGCACTCAGTAACCCTCCACTTCAACCGCCCTGAGAAACACACGTTCTTCACAAAGTCTTGAAGGCTGAGAACTGGCTTTCCAACTACTGGGCCAGGAGCCATCACAGCTTCTCTACCCTTTCACCTGAGAACAAATGGAATCTTGCAGATGAAATCACACCCCTAGAAAAGCTCCCTCCTCCTTGAGATAAATTGTACTTCAGGTCTTTATCTTCTGAGGAGTGATGTGCCACAATTAACACAGGACTTAATTCCCACTTAGCCAAAGTGTTTTGTACTTGATTTCAAAAGCAGTGCCAGACCCAACCAACACAAAGAAAGCCCCACCAAGAAGCTAGTTTAACTACAGTACCAAGGGCAATCTATCAGCCTCTTTGCCAGGGGACCAAAATGATAGTTATCCAACCACAGGCCTCCCAAGCAAAGGAATGGAAATCCATTGCTTCAGAACATACTGTCTCATGGCAAAAGGCAGGAGAGGACAACACCTAAAGAGCAGTGCCCCTCCAGACAATGGGCTCCATCTGCACTGCCATCATGGCACTCCAATGTACCGGCTACTGCAGCACGGCTTCAGTGACTGAACCTGCCACAGGCATGAAGCCAACGCCACCTTCCTAAGTGATCACGGCTATTCAGTAAGATGGAATCAAGCTGAAGCATCATGGAAGCTGTGGCCCTGGCTCCTCTTCCCTTTGCTGGGATATCAAAACCCACAGCTGCTTTGGTTATCAGTAGGGCTTTTTTTTCCAGGAAACTGCCTTAGCCAGTGACCACCTCCAAACAAAAAAGCTGTCCTTGGCAACTCAAAAAAATCACTAGTAACAAAACAAACAATGTGTGCCATTCTTGAAAGATGCAAAATAACGCTAGTGCACGTTTTCCTACATACTGTTGTACTCAATTCCCGACTGGTTTCAGCTCTCCTTGAAAAGCTATGCCTATCCTCAAAGTCAAATATTAACCTATTTATTCTTTGATAACGAGCAAAGAAGCAGCAGTGCTTCTGAATTCTGGCTCCCTATACTGCCCTGGTGTGCTGATGTCTAGGTAAGGAACAAACCTATCTGGCTCTTCACATCCTGCCACACCTCTAGAAACAAGATGCAGTTTGCACCTTTCCTCTTTGTTAACCAACTTTTGACTTATTTTCCCCATTGACATAATTAACTTATTTTCCCCATTGACATAATTAACTTTTCAGAGGGAAACAGCTCTTCTGGAATATAAACTAGCCAGAGGATGGAAAATAAAAGCATGAAATGGCCAGTCTTCACTGGGGAGAAGACTAAGTAAGAGGTTTCACAAAATCTCATACAAGCACAAATATCACCTGATGTAATTACCAGTGATGGAGAAAAAGATGATGATCAGTAAGGTGTAAACATATTTTGGTTTATAAAGCCTAGCTGTGAGGAATTAGATTTAATCGAAGACAGCTGAGTAACAATGACAACAAAAGTCATGGGTGATAATTCTCCATGGATTCAGCTGTATTGGAACTCCACAAACATCTTACTGGATCCTAAATTAACTCAAAATAAACTGGAACAAAACAGGGAAAAGGCACAAACTCATCCCCTTAACAAACAGGAATACCCAACACATGAGATTGCCAGTACAGGTGAGGAAATAACAGTATGAATAAGAATTATGGACATCACAGTAAAAGCACTCTGCTCATGCTGAGCCTGCATGCAGAGTGCGCTGAGATCCTGAACCTGCCCAATGAGACAGCAGGAACAAAACATTAATGTAAGCAACCTCCTTAAATCATCTGATGTTCAATGTACTTCTGTTTTACAGCTCAGTAGGAAAGAGTGGGATGGAATTATGCAGCAATTGTTCCATATATTTACAGCAGATTTTATGTAGAGTTTGACTTAAGTGAAGGTCAGATCAATATTCTGTGGCTTACAGTTAAGTTTGCTTAGCCCTTTTAAGGCGATACAAAGGAAATCTCTCCTTTCCTGCCCCTCCCTTGCCACTCTTAGAAAAGACATTGTCAAGGTACAGAAATAATAGTGGAAACCTAGACTTTCTGTGGACATTATGGTTGCATATTAACTACCAGTTACAATAACAGCTCTGCGGGCAGCATGGGGAGGTGCCCTTCTCTTATACACAGAAGTGAAACCATTCAAAGGATGAGGTACTTTTTTACCTTGCGTATTGCAAGTTCTGAAACAGTCTTACAAAGATACAAATTTTGGGTGGATATCAGAACTGGGCGACTTCAAAATGTAGCGCTTCAGCATCCCCCACAAAAGAGGGCATCAAAACCAGTGTGAACCATCACAATACATAATTTGCCTAGACTGAGTATGCATTCAGTCATATCTCTAACTCATACCCTTCCTAAGATTTTCTTTTCCTTCTAGTAAACTCTGATCTCATCTGAAATGTATGCTCTTCTAGCTGCAAGGTCCCCAGCTGGCATATGATGCCTTTGAAACTCTCAGATGTGGCTCCTGACCACAGGAAGCCATTTGCAGTCTGGCTTGTCAGGAAGAACAAAGTACAAGGATGCCCACTGCTTTATACTTGCAAATGAGTAGCTGGAACCACTACTTTTACCTAGGACAACAGGCACACCTTGTTTTCTGTGATGCACAGAGTCATAGAATAGTTTGGGTTGGAATGCACCTTTAATTTAATCCACCCTCCCTGCAATGAGTAGGGACATCCTCAACTACATCAGGTTGCTCAGAGCCCCATCCAATCTCATTTTAAATGTTTCCAGGTGAATGTTTCCATCCAACACCTCTCTGATCAACCTGTTCCAGTTTTTTATCACCTTCATTGTAAAAACCTCTCTTGTATCTAATTTAAACCAACCCTCTTGTCTGCACTGCTAAAGCCCTGGAAGCTATGCAGGGTGCCTGCTTACACACTCCCACCATTCACCTGTTAGACACCATTTCCTTTCCACCAGCTGCACGGCTTTTGGAAAAGCAGGTGTATCCAAGTAGCACTTCTTTTTCTTAGAACAGTCTTTTTTATTAATTGCAAGGAAAAGAGTCAGCAACAACAGCACAGGCTTCTTCAGTGTCTGCTAGCAGCACCTGCCTCCTCCAGTAGCTTTGGAGAATCCTCATGGCCTGTTTCACACTATGCATGGTGATAAAGGAGACACAGGAGGGATCAACTACAGCACTACTGTAACAGAGCAACACACCCCCCTTACTAAAATGACTGAAACCCCCCAGGTACTACAGGAAATGAGGTTGGAGATGCTCCCACCTTCTAAGGTGAAGGATAAACATGAGGTCTCTGCTCAGGGACAGGCAAATTATTCACACAAGACATTTCATTTGAGAATAGGATGAGGCAGCAGGGATTCTGCCTTTATTGGTAAGCTTGCAACAAAGAGTATTCCTGATAAGAGGACACAAAATGACATGGGGCAGACAGAATGACATAACTGCAAGTCCAAAGCACAGCAAGTGGCACATCAGTGCTCATACCAGATCTGCTGATACCCATCACAGTGATGGGTCCGCCCTCCACATCATTTCTGGTATCCTTCCATGAGAAGGGACAGGACTTGCAGAAATATCCTGGCCTTAAGTAGGAAGCAAATTTCAGAAAAAGATAACACCTTGCTGAGAACAGTTTCCTGCATGGGCTGGTTGAAACATGGAAGCTCTCGTATTGGACAGCTCCTGCTTGAGCTGCACTGCTACCCAAGAAAAACAGCAATTCCCCCTGACACATGATACACATTTTGAGACAGGCAAGGAAGAAAAAGCAGGTACTGAGGAGAGCAGACCCTGGTTCCAACTGAGCCCTAGCCTGTAAGGGCAATGGAAGCACTGTAAAAGTTCACTGCAACAGCAGGATACTGGGAAAAACAACACCTCTACTTCAAGACTGGGCAAGCAGTTTGGGCAGACTACTACTAAGCTGTACCTTGACTCTTTACATAACTTTTTAAATTTATTTTTTTTTTTTTGCACAGAATTTAATAATCAAGTAAAAACTAGTCTGTAGGACACATGCCAAGCACCCTCTCACATACAACCCAGTAGAAGGGCTCCGCCTCTGAGGCGCATCACATGTGCCAGTTCAAGGCAGGTTTTTTTTTTGCCTTTAATCATTGCTCCCATGAATAAGTAACACCTAATGAAAGTGCTCTTACCGTGACAGTATTTGTATTCTGATACCCAACTGCTACTCATATGCCTCTCCTAAGACAGCCTCTTGTTAAGATTACAGCAGTAAGGGCAGGAGGCATGTGAACACAGACACTGCTTAACATAAATGCTTAAAGCAGTTGTTTAGCTTAGTACCGATTTCTTATTTCAGACTTTATGCCCAAGAACTGCTGGATTAGCCCCCTTCAAGGAGGCTAATCTACACTTTAAACACAGTGTTCTCTATAATATGTGCATACCTATACATGACAAAATTAAAGCCTACTTCACTGTACATTCACCCTCTGGCTCCAGTACTACTGAACAAGGACTTCTGCAGGGACCATATGGGGTCATTCATCATTTTGCCCTGTCTTTAAGAGTGGTTTAAATTCATTTAGACTCATACTTACATCACCATTAACCTTGGTATAACCCCACAGAAGGGAAATCTCAAATACAGTATTGGTCATGATCCTCTCAGGCACATCATGTATTTTAGGGGAAAAGGTATGGTTTCATGATGGAGAATAACTAAGCCAACCAGCTTTCTTCAGTTACCATGGCTGGATGGTGACTTAAATTCTTCACTGCTGCCCAAGGATTGGTAGCAGAAGTTACCACCACGTCAAGCTCTCCAACCCTGATGCCTTTTATTGGTAAACTGCCTGCAAATATCTGTTACACACAGAAAGGCAGGCTAGCAAAAGCACTGGCAGACCTACGGGATTAGACTGAACTTGCTTTGATGCCTGTTCATAAACGCTCATATTCTTACATGTTTGTGTAAGAAAATGCCAAATCACTTAGTCACAGATTACAAATTAAAGTACAGCTCATCTCTCACAAAGAGTGCCTTCCATACTCACCATTCCTAATTTTGGTGTTGCCTGACAATTTTCCTTTGCAACAGTTGCTAAGCAAAACATTTTCAGTTCAGCTTAGTATCACAACTGACACTTGATGAGTGTCCTAATGGTTACACATAAAAAAAATGCATGGCTGTTCAGTCTGGTTCAAACCACTGACAAGAAATAGATCACTTCAATGGAGGGCATGCAGTTCATGTGCAGTCCTGTTTGCTGCCATTACGTTTACTGTTTTCTCAAATAAAGAATCTTCTGAGCAAGGCAAGGTACATGCAGATTACAGACAGCAGTGTTAAGTTACCCTGCAGAAGTCAAATTACATTGGTACAAACAGTCAAGGAATATTTATTGTCACTCGTTTCAGAAGACCTAAAAACCTTACTCCAGAAATGTCTGTACCAGGTCTGTCAAGATCTACTGAATACAGGTATCTTGCTAGCACTCTAAGACATCTACCACAAGTCTTCTAAATTAGAGGAATTTGACAGTATTTCTGCACGTTCAAGTAGCTTTTCTCTTTCTTTTACAATGGTGCAGTTCAGTGTACTATTAATACAAAATAAAAAAGATAATTCAAGATAGAATCAATGTGCTATATGTGGCTAAGAAACTGTACCATACATAAGCAGCCACAGCCAGCACTCAACAGAATAGAAAGCAGGTTTTTCCTCTTGAAGGACAAAGGAATAAAAAGTCACTGAGACTGACAAAAGAAAATGAGGGTCCTTCTGATACTGCTAGCAGACATACAGACAGGTTTATTTCAAGCTCATGCTTAGATCAGAAAACCTCTCCTAACTCTCTTCAGCCCCAGAGTTTCCTAAGCAGGTAGACTCCAATAACAAACAGGATGGTCAAAAGAAATTCTTTTTTCATTAGCATTGGATTCATCACAGGGAAGGGGGAAAAGCGCACACCATCCTTCCTCTCCCACATTTAATTTGTGTAAACTTCATCCACACGTGATGATGTGACTTTTCAGCCAAGACAGAAAGAAGGAGGATGGGAAAAGACCTTTAGAAGCATGGGGAAAAACAGACTTTCACAAGCTGTCTTCAGAAATGGCTGCAATGCAGGTTGCTGCCACGTGTTGAAGCTCTAAAGACAAAGCAGGTCTTTACAAATGAACTGCTACTACACCAGGGAAGGGAAAAGCCATGTGTTGCGTTATGTGTATGGGTAGAGATGAATTTCTTAGGAGAGACAAAGAGACAGAGAACTGCCTTGTGTAGAAGGAGTAGTAGAAAGGTAAATCACAACTTGCCTTGGGCCCCATGGAAGTTTGCTACAGGAATGCCCATGCTGATAGCAAGAATAGGGTATAGACTGTGATGTGAAATTATACCTTTCCTCTTATCCAAAACCACACCTCAAAAACTAACATGAATTTTATACTTAGTTCTCCACCACCACAGCTTGTACTCAGCACTGAATAATATCCATCCAAACCCTTATGCCAAGGGGCACAGTCTCATTTCCCAGACTGTCAATGTCGAGCTGGTGCTCAGACTAGGGTAAGGAAAGAACATCCTCTGGTAGAGATCAAGTTATTATGGTGTAAGTCAATTCCTGGCAAATTCCCCTGGCTTCAAGCTTACACTAAGATGAATGTAGTTCAGTCCAATTTTTGGCTCTCCCCATAGCTCCCTTTGAAGGCTGCAGGGAGAATCATGTCTCTGCAAGAGAAATGATGGCAGACTGCATAGCTTCAGAGGAATACAAACATGATATACATTGTTTCAGGGTCTTTGGTTAAGTGTTAATCATCTGGATTTGGATGCCAGTCCCGATTATGAGAAATATGTAGTAAACAGAATCGTGCCACGTGATATGCAGGCTTAACCCTCTTCCTGCTGGCAGCTGCATGTCAGCACAAAGCTGCAGTGGCAACAGCAAACCAGCCTCTACTAACCCACTGGCCTTTGTCCTCAGCTTGGTACTTGCTGCTGTCTCCTCTGAAGAGCCATATCCACACAACAGAAGGTTGCAGAAGGACGTATGCAATTTCTACCATAATCAGTCCCCTGGACGGCTGATGTTTGGCGATCTCCCCTGCTCTGACCCCAGCATATGGCTAGGCTATACTACATGCAGCTTCACAGGGAAAAGGGTATGGGTAATTAAGATGCTAGTGAGAGGCTCAAGCTGATCCTGTCTGTGGCCCATGAAGAAATAATCCCACTTCCAAAATGCTGAATAAGCAGTGGGTGGGCTTGAAGGGCAAGGGTATAGTTGTTCCAACCCTTTCCTCAGCAAGCAATCAGGCAATTGTTACACACTACAGTAGGTACCAGCCATCGCCCAGGGACACCACAGCTGCTGCACAAGCATCCGGCACAGGGCACCGCTTGCTGCGCTCCTGTTCCAACTACACTCACACAGCTATGGCCACACAACCCTACACCAGCACCCACCACACACTGGGAAAAGAAAGTGACCTGAACCAGCAGGCCAGAAGACAGTAAGAATTTCAGTCCTCTGCTCCCATGGGATTCTCTTCCCTTCCATGGGATCACATATGCTATTATCAAGGCACACAGGACCTAACCTTTGCAAGACTCTTACTTCCTCTTGTGCAGTCAGATGGCCACACAGCATTGTGCTTGTAAGGGAAATATTTTCTTCCTGCAGAAATCAGACAATCCAACTCAGAAAGAATTTTACAGATTAAATTTAACCTGATACATAAATAAGCCTAGCTACACTTATTAGTGGCCCAGGACCTCCTCACATGCTACCTCCTACATCCTATGCAGAATACTGGTACTGCCAGAGGAAGTTAGTCATTTCCACATTAGAAAGCCTCCCATGCCATGAGCAGCCAGCTCATTTCTGCATACAGGTAAGGTATTGTTAAGTGAATTGGAATTTATTTCTTCCCTTTTCAGCTGCCAAAACTGCTACGCCACTTACACTGCTTAGCAGGCTACTCCAGCACTTTTTTCCCCTGATTTCCTGAAGCTTAAGAACCCAACCCTGATAATTTAGAGCCTGTCCCCAGCTTTTTGTGTGGTTTGTCTGTATTTAGGACTGCTGTAGGCTGAGGTCTACCAAGAAAACTCAGAACAGAGCCCTGACATGTTCATGCTACTGACTTTGAACTACATTTGAAGCAACAGTTAGCAGAACAATAGATGTCCCTATGAACAGTGACAGGGCAGTAAAAGCAGATCAGAGCACTATGCATTACATAGGGGATAAAGAGCCAGGCACCCATCAGTGGAGCCACTACAGCAAAGCATCTCCCGGCTGACAGGGAACTCCCACTGCAGCAGCAACCAGCCCTGTGGTGTTAACCCAAAAGGGAAGCACCAGCTCCCAGGCATGAGGGGCCAACCCATAGCACAACAATAGCACAACCCTGTTCCCCAAGCTCCCTACAGCAGCCTGACCCCTCTTGAAATCAGACTACTGGTACCTGTTCATGGAAGAAGTCTGGTATTCTGTAGAGCAGCATGGCATAATCTTCAGGTTTTGAGCTTTCAAACTTGGAGGGCTGAAGACTGCACTTGCTGAGCAGCTTTGTTGCCTCAAAGCTTCAGCAACTGGGTTCACGAGAGTTGTACTGAGCTCTGGCAATCTGTGCAGGGCCTAACACGAGGCAGTTAATGTTCCTGCACAGGCAACAGCAGCAGTTTCTCTCCCAGCTCAGCAGCTGCTGTGCAGTTCTTTGAGCCATCAAGTCAAGACTGGGAAAGAGCTGGAGAGAGTCTAAGAAAAAATATTCTCTTGATGCTCCTTCACTGTGGAGAGCTGTCTAGGTTTAACTCTTCTTCCTCTTATTGTTTTGGTAAATTAATTTTAACACCAATTAAGATTTTTCATCTGGCTCACATTTCATGCCCACAAATAGTAAATGTGGGAGTAAATGTAGAGGCTGTGCCTTGCAAAGGAGGGAACAAACAGCTGTTTCTCAGGCAGCTATGGCTAGTTCAGCCCACTTACTCTGTCAAGCAGCAAGCAGTCTCACTGCTTCCAACATGACTTACTTGTGTCGGGCAGATTTCCATTCCCTACCTCAAAACCCCTCCTCAATCTCAGACATCTTGCATTGCTAGAGGCGGGCAGGTTTTAAGCTGCATTCCTACCTATGGAGAGCTGCCTGACACTTCATTCTTTTCACATGCAAACTAGAACTATTACCTGGACCAAGCTGCAAAAATTCAAGGAATTTGGGCAAGGTTTAAATAAAGTGGGAAAGCATTGCTTTGTTTTCCAACATAGCAAAAGGTACTCAGAAGCCTGGAATAAAGTACAAACCTCCAGCTCCTTCAGCTGCCAGGAGCCAGGTCCCCACACACCATTTGCTGCAGCTCCAAAGGGATTGATTTCATGACTAACACTGACCACTTCATTGACAAGTCACCACTTAAAGTGGGCAGTCCCACTCTGAACTTACCCTTCACTTCACCCACCCTGTTACCTCCTTCTCTCTACCTTAGGCTGAGCAGCGATCAACTCTGACCTGGCTGAAAACTCACTTTTCCATAGCACATTCAGGTACTGATCCTGAGTGCATCCAACTGAGAAAAAGTGTCAGACGAGCACTGTCAGACTGGACTAAAGACTGAAACAGCATCTGGAGCAAGTCTTGTCCCAAGTAAATGGATGAAGGGAGAACATTCAGCACTTGAATATGCCAAAGTTAAATAAATTAGGTGCGAAACAAGATTTTGGCGGGTATTTGGAATCATCAGGGTCTGTAAATTTGAATATACTTTATGTCACCCTCTGGCAAATTCTCTAGAATTCTCTTTACAGACAGCAATTACACAATACATTTATTCACCCCTTCTGTAAGGCTGCAGAAGTAGCAAAGTTTACAAGCCAAAAAGCAGATAAGCGCTATTTAAACTACATTAAGAGCTCTGGAGTGCATTATCCTGAATATACATATGTGAAATATTTTGCCCACTAATATCTTCTTGGGAAAGCAAAGCAAACAGCAAAAGGGGGTTAAATTAGATCCCAGTTAGCTTCACAGAAACAAGCATGTCTAGTTAATATTTTTATTCTATTATCTTCTATTAAGATCAGAAGGGTGGTAGTTGTTCTGGGCACTGCAGCTTCATGACAATTAAGTACCCTTAAACCGTGTTAAGAGTTCACGAGAACGTGACCTACCAATCCACCACACAGGAAGGTCAGAGTGGAACAGAAACCCGAGTGAGCTTTGCAGATGCCTCACTGTCCATGACAGCATGAGGACAGTACTCATTCCCAGAGGCATGCTTACCCAAAGGACACCTCTTACTGTACACTTGTGTGCTGTGTACAGCACTGCTGAGGAACTGTGCTCTTCGCCTAGAGAGCTGCTCCTTTGGGTGGGCTGTGCACCCTGAATACACACCTTCAATTCCACAGCCTGACTGTGCCCAGTACAAGCACTCCTCTGCCTCAAGTCTCCCATCTGCTGCCCCAATCAGAAGCAGAGCAATGCTTGCTCAGGGGCCACTGGAGCCCACTTCCAGTGGGGGGGGGTTTCCATATAACCTCTGAAATGACAGTGACACCCCCAAAATAGTCTCTAAATGAAAGAGATAAAGGTAATTATTAAAATCTTACTAACAAAAAGTTTCAAAAGCTCTCTCCAGCAGCATATCATTTTGTTAATGTATCAAACCATGAAAGCCAGCAACTCACCTAAGCAGAACAGCAATCTTCAATCCAAAGCACATGAGATCACTGAACACAATGGCAGAATAAGATGGGAACACATTTCCCTTCCCAGCGCCTGTTAACGAAGGTGAGGCAAGAAAAGAAAGGAAGAAGAGGAGGAGGTAGAATTTGGGATAGGGATATATAGGTAGAAAAAGATATCAAGGAGTAATATAAGACTGTTTTAAACTCAAAGCAAAATTTAACAAAAAATACTATGCTGTGATTTTATTCTCTGGTTACACTCACATCAGAAACACACTACCAAATATTGCTGTACTATCCTGGAAGAGTTGAAAGAGTGTGAAGAAAGGGATATATAACAGCAAATTTGTAGCAACATAATGAAAGCAAACATCTAAAGCTAAACATCACTGAAATACAGAAGAACCCCTTTGAGGTGGCCTACCACCAGACTCGGTCCTGAAGAGACACTTGGGAGCACCTAATCAGGGTGTGCTGACAGTGGCTGTACCAGCACCTAAAACCAACACGAAGTCAAACACATGGTGGTAGTGTAGAAGAACATGGAACTGAAAATAATTTCTTTGAATCAAGTGCATTACCTGCAAGTATCACAAACAGAATGTACTGAAATCAGCATAAGTGGTTTTAAGGTAATGTATAAAAGTAACAAAAATTAAGGTCAATTTAAAATCACTTCTTTTCAGTGCTTGTCATCTTGCATCATCTGGTAACCTTGTTCACACATCAGAGTTCTGTGGTGCAAGCAGGCTTATAAACAGGAGAAACAAGGTCCCTTTCCCCAGTTACCCTGCAGGATACAAGCCCAGCAAGAAAGCGCAGGAATATGCAGGCAGCTGCACAGGCAGAGTGCAAAAAAATAGGCAGACTCTGCTCAGGCCAGCAGGCAGAGATCTTGGCACATCACAGTGCCCACCACACAGATCTCTGGCCACTGGCACTCTAGGACTTCCTCCCCACCTTACTCACCACTCTGACCTGTATGGCAACAAGTACATTTCAACCTTTCACACAGCTCTAGGACAAGTTAAGTATATAGACAGCAGTGATGAAGGCTGACAAGAAGAACAGGGTCCAAAGGGATAAGAACATCTCTTCCCTCCTAAGTTAAATCCAGAGATTGGATTTAGCTTAGGAGCACATGGAAGAAATTCTCATCAGAAGTTCTTTTTCTCCATTTCACATGCCAGTGGCCATGGTGCAGACCTGCCTCTACTGCCCAGCACCACACAGGAATAAAGCTTGGAGACTGTACAACAATTGCTCAGGAGCAAAATAAAAACCCTGCAAGGGGAATGGGTTTTGGGTGAATGCGTTTTGTGTTATTTTGGGGGGAGAGGGGGGTTTGAGGGTGGAGGTAGTAGTTGTGTTTGTTTGATTTGGGTTTTGCTGTTGGTTTTTTTTTTTAAATCCTCCTCCTTAGGCCAAGAAAGACTTTTCATTTTTCTGACCCCACCACAGGCCAAACATTTCCAGTTAATAGCTGCCTCAGCTCTGAGTAGACCATGCCTGCCAGCTGGGCAATGAGGTATTTTACCACTGCACAGCCTTTGCTTGCTGTACTTGCATGTAGTCACCCACCCTCACTCCTCCTCATCCAGCAGGGCCCTCCACTTCAAAAGCTGCCCACACTTGATCCTCACCATGGCCCTCCTCCTTCCCAAGAAGGAAGAGCTCAAGTTACAAGAGGCTTCATCTCAGGAGGTAAACATGAGGAACAAAGGCCAGAGACATGCTGACACTCCCCTCCTGCCAGGGAATAAAGGGAAGAGCCGGTGAAGCCCTCAGGAAAGCTGTCTCATTGCTCCCAAGAGAAGAAGTGGCTGAAGAATACAGCGAGGAATACATCGGCCTGGAAACCCTGCAGGAATGAATTTGAAGGGCCAGAAGCTAAAGCGCCTTGGCCTTGCCTGTCAAGTTAGTGCTTTGGCAGGTGGAGGGAGAGCGTAGGCCATTGGGACAGCAGCGTACCCTGACAGCAGGGAGACATGGAGCCTGCTGCGACAATGATTTAAAATTTGTATAAACCAAACAAACGTTAAAGTACTACAACATCACACCTTCAATGCCACCAATGCCACCATCTTCTGCTGCAGCTTGCAAAAAGGCTCCTTTTTGACAGCAGATCACCACCCTAAGCTAGCACACCACCTCACATCCATGGGGCTCCGAGGCTGTGGAAAGGCCACATGGTGCCCACTGGGGCTTGGCACAAGAGCAGTGTGGCAGCTGTGCCAGGCTTGCCCTGTGTACCCTGCACCCACTTCTGGGCCATCAGCAGTAACTAGCTCTCAGAGAACTGCAGGCAGAAGTTGTTCCAAGCTCTGCAATCAGAGAATATTCTGCTTCAAGTGCTTTAATTACTGTAAGCAGTTCACTAATTACAGTAGTAATGATTGGATTATGGCCAGTTAACAGCTTTAAAGAAACAAGCCATTATAGGAAGGGGAGGGAAATATTCGTTTGGGTTAGGATAGAAACAGATTTCAGCAGTCCACCCTGTAGGAGGCTGTTAGTAGCTGGCTGGGTCAGACTATTTGCAACACGCTGCAACAGCAAGGAGTTGTGTAAAGTCTCACTAAATGGTATGTTGGCACATGGAAATTATCAGTGTTGGAGGAGGTGTGTTTGCAGGAACAGAAGATCTTCTGCTAATGTGTTGATCCCATGTCCTCCAACACCTCTCCATGACTGGACCCAAAAGACATGATGCAGGCAGGTGTGTGCATGCTAAATTACTGACATGGTATCATGCCTCAGATGCTTTGTTTCAGCATGCAAGTCATAAATACAGGCCTTCCAGAAAGTCTTAGAAGAGACCTGCTAGCTTGAACCAAACAGCTAAATGCAACCACTCACACTACCAAAAGCCAAAGGCACTCACCAAAAAGAACAGAAATTTCTTTTCACTAGCACTTGTTGTCGGCATTGGGAGGACCAGAAAACCATACAGGAAATGGGCAGGGAGGTTCCCTCCACACCTGACACCTACACCTCCTCACTCCTTCACAGTCTAACCACAGACCAGTCTGCAGAAAAAGCAACTGGACCAATGGATCTCTGCAAGAAGTCCTGTCCCAATGGAGACTGCAACAAGAAGGACTGCCAGCTCTGGAAGATGAAGTTTTTTGTGGCCATGCCTTTTCTGAGGAAGGCAAGAAGACTCCCAGATATGAGTACGGCAAGATTTACAGATACACAGCCTCCCCACCTTGAAGGGCACCTTCTACAAAAGAGGAAAGCAATATCCTACTTTACAGAAAAAAATCCCCAGTGTGTTGAAACTACAAGGCAACAATCCTCATTCACAGGTGACTACCCTGATGGTAGCCAGCAGTAGGCCACGGTCCTGTGGGTCAGTATCTCTTCCTAACCAAGAAATGCCAATCCCTTGCACCACAGCCGGCCAGTTTACATCTCTACCTGCCCTAGGAAAAGCAAGTCTCTGTACCTCTTGCCAGCCCTTGGTGGTAACACACCAACATTGTACCTCCTTACACAAGCTTTTCAGTTACTCCCCTTGCCCCCACCTCAGCAGTATCTTGCTCTGCTTGGCCTCCTTGTCCTCTTTTCCCTTCAGAGGTCTTCAGCTGAGGACTGGCAGAAACTGAGCTTGGTATCGCTGGCTGGAGGGCGAGGATTTCTGGCAAGAGAAAACCAGTGGATCTGGGCATCTTGCCCAGAGTGAGTTCACACTTGGCTCACCACAGCTGGAAATAGTCTCATCTTTGGCCAGAGTTCCCCAGCGGCCCAACAAAACCCTTGGGAAACAGCAAGTCTGCACATGCTGACCATTTTGAAACAGATTGAAACACTGGTGCTCATGACTGTACTACAGTGCTGCACCCAGCCAGCCTTGTCTGCACAGCACAGCCGCCGTCAAGTGCCACTCCCAAGGGGTGCCTGATGAGCAAGCACTGACGAAGCACAGGGTCTCTTCCCTTTGTGTGCAGAACCAGGTGGGGCCAAGACCAACGCTTCCTTTGCAGATGCTCCCCTTGGACAGCAATACTGCAAGCAGGGCTACAGGGGCAGGCAGAGGCTTGAACAAACATACCCCCACGCTCCTCTTACCAACAAATGGGGTGGTAAGAGCAGGGGCTACTGCTCTCCCCTACTTCATATGAGGGAGATGCCCACATCTCCCAAACCAGCTAACACACCTGGGAAAGATGAAGCATAAATATGGTTAAAATTTTGGAATCAATTTTGGCTGCAGTCAAAGTTTTCCTTAGGAAATTAAGTATTCTCCATTGCAATAAAGCCTGGCATAGATATGGTCTAAACAGCTTTAAAGAGCCTCCTTTTTTGGCACTGTTTAGCAGTTTAGAAATTAGCTTGCTTTTTTTTCAACCATGGAGTCACTTTTTACAGTTTTCTTGGGGATAATACATTTAAGTAACAGAACTAACTTACCATGTAGGTACTTGTGTAATCATGTTACTAACTGAAGGGTAGATTTAAATAAAGTGTGTGAGGGGGATTACAGGTAAGTAAGTACTTGAGTAGCAAAAGAAACTTGGTTGCTGTAGAGCCAAGGAATCTGGCCAGGAAACAGGGCTCTAGGACATACACATCATTTTCCATGATGAAGGAAAGAGCACTCAGCTGGGATGCAGAGACCATACATGGTTCTCTCACATCTCTCAAAGGCCTTTATGGACTAGCTCTTGCAGGGAAGATTTAACAGCACAACTTCCATTTACAGCAGCAGTGAAGTTCAAATGCTTAGCATCATAATATGCTGCAGTGAGAAGTAGCAAGTGCCCTGGCTGCCTGATCCAAAGGACATGGAAAGCAGAAGTCCCTCCTCTACTGCCAACTGGCCTTGGTTCAGCACTTCTGTAGGACATGAGAGTCATCCTCAGCATTATAAAAGGAAACATCAGTGTTCTGTGTGAAATTTCTCCAGCCACCCACTGTGTTCATGGAAGGAACAGAGAAAACAGTTGCCCATTCACACTATACTGTGAGACACATACCAGATTTCACAAGGGTCCCTCTGAAAAATGAGTGCCATGCATAGGACACATGAGCAGAGCCCACCTGTGCTATCCTGAAGTGCAGGCCCTACCCTGCAGCAATGCACAGTCACTGCCAAATCAAGTAGACTGACAAAGAAGCAATCAGCTGATCCACCAAGTCATTCCTTCCTTCCCACTGACCACATAAGCAATCTAGGAGGTTGTGGAAAAAGTTGCTGCTTAAGAAGCCTGCCTTGCAGCTTTACCTGTCTATGAACTATCCATACCGGCGCTCCCAGTAGCCCTGGATTGCTGGTATTCAGAGACCTGCTTGAAACCACTCCAATCTGACTGACAGACAGGTGATACAGAGACACGTGTTAGTGGTGTTCACAGTAGTGACTGTAGCCAAGACACAGTCTTTTCACTTGCCAACACTTCCCACCATAGCTCTGATACAATAGAAAAATGACAGGTTTGCTGCCATTTCTCACACCACAGAGTTGAACACAGTTCCAGTCTACATAGTTAGACTAACAAATCAAAGGCTCATCTGGATGAAAGACCAAAATCCCCTCTGTTTATGCATGCATACCCCAGCCCTGCCAATGGGAGCTGTTTCAGAACACTAGGGGTTGAGAAAGTCTCTGCAGAGTCTCATTCATATTGTAGTGCTTCAAAGCAGCCACGGATTTGGAAGCAAAGAGAGGGCAATGACAGGTAAAAGCATGAAGACAGCAAGCTGCAGTACATAGGAGAGTTGGCTCTTAAAGGCCTGACCCAGCCCTTACCAGTAAGATACACTCACTGCCAGCTGAATGGCAAAGACACAGTGACAGGAAACCAGCATGGGGAAAAAATGGTTCTCCTTTAGCGTCTAATAGGGAGCCAAGAGGTTAAACTGGCACCAGGCCACACCACATCCTATGACCAAGTTCTGCCCTCATACAAAAGGGGAATGAGAGCAGGGAAGGCAATGGCAGGAAGGGAACTGGAAGTAATTTAATTCATCATATTATTAATTAATTTTAATTAATCATATTAATGCCTTTGTCCACCTAAGCATTTTTTTGGATTGTCCCAAGAAGTCCCCGGTTCTCTCTCAGGGATCTGAGTGACTATTGGGAACCTCTATGTCAGTCTCATGTGCCGAGGTCAAAAAGAAGTGGTGGGTAGTTCTACAGACTTCAATAGAAGGCTTTTCTGGCACATAATACCAGACAGACAGTACCACTGCTGCTGACAAGTTTATCTCACCACTCTTCACCAACTCATGCCCACAGATTGAATCTCCTGAGTAACAATGCTTCAGCCCCAAAATCTCAGAGTAAGAGCAAATTGTATGCCTCTGTGAAGAAAAGGTGACTGCCTTTCTTGCTGAGGTTGTTTTTCCCACCCTGGCTGCTGTCAAGCATATTGCACCTGCTTTTTCCCCCTTCAGACACAGTTCACATATAGCCTTGATGGGTAACAGGGTTTTACATTGCTATAGAAGATTTGTAGAAGTCATGCTGAGCACATTCCTCGTGATAACCATCACGATTCCAACAGTCTCACATGGCAAGAAATCAGTTTTATATTCTCATACAGAAGAAGAGCAAACTGTTGCATCGTTTTCTGTCCTCCGCAAACACCATTTCTTAGACTGTACAAAACACCTCTAAAAATTACAGCAGCACATCCCAGCAAGCCCCTGGGGCTGACACAACACAGTAAAGTGAGACCAGTCCATTTTACGTCGCATTTCTGCAGCTTCCCAATGTTTCCCTAGACAGTTCTCCTGCCTCTTTTCTACACTGAATGCTTTCTGCACCTCATTGTCAGAAAGAGCACAGCCATTCTCCAATAGCGTAAGCGCACCCCAGAGAACAGCCTAAGTGTCAGGCACAACAGTGATAATCCACAGCCAGACAGAAAATACTCTCAGTCCTTCCCCAGCACAGCTTTTGTTTTCAACTTTTTGAAAACAAAAGTTTTCACCATTTCTTGTCACTGCTGTTTGTGCCAACCTTAAGAACTCCAGGTCGATGTTTTTAGTGGACTCCAGTGAGTCGGCACAGAAAAGCACACAGGCTGTTCTGGCTGGGGAGGCCACCTCAACCCTGCTCCTCCTCCACTTGACAGTGCATGAGAGCTGCACCTCTCACAGAGCACCCATGACAAGAGCAAAGTGCCTACAGGAGGAGCAGCTGGCACCTCAGGGCTAGGAAGAAAGGGGACCATTCACTGGGTTGCCACTGTAACATACACGGTTTCTAAAAGTGCGATTCCAGTGATCATGAACACTTTCACTGAACACATTTACTGTCCCACATTCTGAGTTACCACCCAGTTATACTTGAATTATACACAGACAGCACCATCTCATACAAAAGCATGCGCTTCCAAGGGGACAGGAGAGGACAAGTTCTCTCCTGATACACAATAAAACTGGTTTCCAAGCAGCTTCTACTTAAGGATGCCCTAAGTAGCATGCCACATGCCCCAAGCTTTGAGTACTGCAAGTGGTCAGGACAGAAAACAATGTTATCCTCTCTAGCCTTTGCACTCAATGCACTGAAAAAATGTCACTACTAAATCACATGCACAAGAATTTAAACTGGTTGCCTGAAGCAGTCAGCAAGAAATTCCCCAGACAGACATACTTTACATCACTGGGCTGGTAGCTGGATGCCTTTGAGGTGTTTCAAGCTTCCCTAGACGACTGGAAGGATAAGTTCAGTACAGATTGGTGAGTACCATGTTCTCATAAAATGATCCTTGGGATCTGTTACAGACTCCCCCTGAAAGAATCTGCAGTCTCCTTTTTAACCTATGCCTGCTTTCTCCTTAGACTTGCCCCTTACACAGGATTCTGAATAGGAGGGTAAGTCACAGCAAAACACACATGCCTCATTCATCATCCACCATGACGCTACAATGAATAATAATGTTCTTGTTAAAAAAACCAAACACGCACATCCTGATGAAACCTGCTCAGTATGAGGCAGCTCCCACACTCAAGGACAAATAACTGATCTACAAAGCCAGATACTTCCAGAGTTCCCTACAGCAACTTTTGAGTTTAATGTTTTGAAAAGCAAGTATCTGGCAACAAGTTACCTATGTTAAACAACAAAAGGTTGATCTGGAAGATAGGAGATATCTGGTGACCTATATTGCTTGCCCGCAAAAGAGCAGCTGAGCAAGCACCCTTACAAATTTCACCATTCTGCTGCTGTATCAATACTGGTCAGTGTGAAATAAAGCACATAGGATACTCAGATGCATCAGAGCCACCTTCTTGCAGCACACCCACACTGTGAAGAGTACTGTGCAGTGTCACAGAAGGAGCAAAGCAACCCAGTGCAGTGCATTCATCAACAATGCACATTTATTTACCTTATGGCTGAATCTATGATGGCACTGAAAGAAATGTTAGCAAACTTCTGTTTAGGAATGGTATCTGACCTTTTTGTGGGTCCACAGCAGCTACCACAACAACTTTCTGGAAGTCTAGATACCTTCCTCAAAATAGACCCTACCTGAACAAGAGAACACTCAATCCAAGTGAAAAGGAATCTGATTGTGGCTTTTGCATTTTGTCAGAGATAATAGTCACACTCATACCACCTGACCAGGTGTTTCCATGATGGCCCTATTTAATGGGTGCTTTCTATCATTAACAACCCCACCTCAGAGAAGTGATTAGAACAGCAAAATTCAAATCATAAGAGCAGTAAGGCCTGCAGGATGCAGACACAGTAGGGCCATGAGACCTGTGGCTTTTCTTCTTACCCTTGTATTTATGTGTATCTTCACATGCAGTACACGGCACAGAGTACTGAGAGAGGTTTAAGGAGATTTGGGTTTCTAACAGGAAAATTTCTGTAAGTTCAGGAACAACTGTACTTAGTAAGCACTTCCTTGCAGAAAAGGTGCTACTGAAGTCTGTGCTATCACTGCTTCTGCAGCACCATAAATCTGACCAGCCCAGTTCTCTAAGCCAGAGATATCATTTACTGCCACATTGTCAGAGATGCCAATATGGCAAGGAAGAGCAGCAGTGGATAAAGCACAAGATACATTAATTTAATCAATCTGGGTTTTTTCACATTTTTTACTTTTTTGTTTTTTAAAATAAAGACAAACAATATTATCACTCCTTAGAGAATTAAAGTTGCATATGGCTATATTCTACACAGTGCAAATGAACACTGCCTCCTACTCCTAAGAAAGGAGTTGTCAGGTCAAAAAACGATTTGGCATTTAAAGTTTCCCTGCCAGCTCTACAGATGAGAGTTGCTTCAGGCCAGATTTTAAAATAAACCTGAATGAGCTGTACCTTGAGCAACGAGCTCATTAACCGAGAATGGCCCATATGAGAGCCTGCTGTATGCAAGATCTGAAGGCTGATCCCTACCAGCACCCCCCAAATAAACCCAACTTCACCCCAGTGTTATTCCTGACGCTAAGGAGACAGGGGCCAGAGATTGTCCTCCTCACCATCACCCTTCACCTCATCTTTGAAGATAAGCCAGGCATGCTGAACACCAACTGGCTCACCTAGTCCCTCACACCCAACCCAGCTGCTTCACCAGCCCACCAGGAATAGTCGGAATGCTGCAGCTGGTAATTTGTCATCAGGAGGTAGAAATGTCCTTGTGGGCACAAGTGACAATCTCTTGGCCACTAAACACCCACGTATGTACTTTTTACTAGGCAAGCTTGTCCATCTTGACAGCTAGGTGAGTCCATTGCAATGGCTTTCAGCAAGTTTTGCTCTGCAAATCTGAGAAACTGCAGGATCAATCTTGTTATGCCTTGGCTAGTACTACTTTGAAGCTTGACTCCAGACAGGAAAGAAGAGAAGGCAGAGGGGACAAAAAAGGTTGTTAGAAGAAACTGCTGAGATGAGTTCAACAGTTCAAACTACTAAGATGCAGTTCAAAGGAGAAAATATTTTAATCCCCAGAATAGACCCACTGCTCCTGCACAAAACATTGTGCAGAGGCTTCTATCAGGTGAAAAGTAGCTGAATTTGTTCTGCACGGGTTTTTTTTGCTACTTAAGAATAGCAATGCTGTGACGAGCTCTTTTAAACCTCTTAGAGAGACACTTTACTGATAGACATGAAAAATTGGCTTCACATGGAAAGCTGCTTTCCTCCCAGGAACTGTCACTTTATCCCTACGCTGCAAAACAGCAGCTCCACAGGAAGGGGCAGGCAGGAAGAGGTGTGAAACCAGTGCTTCTCCTCTGTAGCGTATACAAAAGGCCAGCTTTCACCCTCCAAATATGAAATTAATTCTGCAATTTGCTTATTTACCCATTTCAAAGCACCATTCCAGACAGCAAAGATGTAACATCTGCCTCAACACAGGTAGGAAACCTGCAAACCAGCTCCCAGAAAACTTGTCTTTATAATGCTCCTGTAGAAGACATTACTAAAAGTCAGTAGATCTTCCCACTTCTGGTGTCTGCTGTGAGTTCTGCTGAGCCCATGCAGCCAGGAGAAGGGGAGCTGGACTTAATTCATATTTGAGTAACATTATTAGATTGCTTGCTTCCCAAGTCTCAATTAGTCCCAGCTGCACAAAGCCTGGCAGGACAGCAATGTGGCACAGCTATCCACAGCCTACAGAGCCTTACTGAGCTGGGACATGAGGGGCTGGGGTGGAAACAGCTGGCAAGACACAGACACTTCTTACATAGACATTTGCTCGCTGCATTTCTGGCCGTGCAACCACTTTAGACATGCTATCCCTGCTCCCAGAGAGGGCCCAAGATGCAAAGTTTCAAGTCTGTCTCACCAGCTGGCCTCAGTGTTATAAATAATAATAATGACAATAATTCAGTAGTACTTAAATCAGACTTAGGTGAAGAAAAACCTAAACATGTGAGTCAGCAAGAAAAGACTGAGCCTGAAAAGAATCTACAGGAATATTTGGTTGGTATGAATCTCTCCTGTTCATCTCAGTAGGCTATTAACTAACACGTACTGTACTGAACATTTAACTTTAATTACTGCAGTGATTTCACTTCACAGGTAAGAAGGACTGACAGTTTTACCTCACCACACTTTGCAGGTTTTTGACTGATAGATATTGTTACCTCCTTACATCTGAAGGAAGCAAGCCCCAAGACCCCAGCAGGGCTTTTGGTCACATTCAGACCCCCAGCAGAAGAGAAAGACTGTCTCTAAATATACGCACAGCCCGCCCAGGCTGGGGTCCGATCACCAATCGCTTAGGGGAGGGATAGGGGCTGCAACTGGAAAGAGCCATCACTCCCAGACCTGATCCTCCTAACTATAGACACCAGAGGGGTGGATCACCATAAAACTTTGAGCTTGCACCCACTGTAGAAGGGAACAGCTTCAGCTGTCCATCAGCATGAAGAGAAACAACAAAGTGATCCCACCACCAGTGACACATTTAACTACATAGAGTCCTCCAGTCCAGCAAGCTGGACAGTAACTCTCACCACATCAAATTCAACTGGTAGGTGTTGACCAGAACAAGAAGCTGGCTTTCATTCCTTAAAACTCCCTCTTGGCTTCTTCCCTCTGGACAAGTAACCCATGTTAACAGAACAGCTCTCTGTCACCCTCTTGTGATAGGACCAAGAGGACTTAAAATCTCCTGGAAGGAGGCAATTCTTCCTTTACAAGTACAAAAGAGCATGACATTTATAGCATGTACAACAACCTTCGGCTTAAGACTTCTGTGAAGTCCAAAGGTTCCACTCCTGCTTCTGACAACCAAATCAGTGTCCCCCTACATATAAAATATTTTACCTCTGCACCATAAAAGGCAAAAAAACCCACAGCATGATAATAATTTCCCTTCACAGCCTGTCAGCAAGGCTGGCGATCTCGCTCTGGGCCCCAAGAGCTGCTTCTAGATGTTTTGGCCAGATACAGGCATAGGACTGGAAATAGAGATTGCAGCTAGGCAGATCTTTTGAAAAGGAAGAAACTTCCCTCCTCAAAGGAATAGAGCTCTGACTTCCGATAAGCCATCCAGCACTCACAGCCCAGACCAAGACTGCATTCCTCGCTTTTCCTTTGCTGAAATATAACCTCACACGCTATCAACTCTCCCTCCAGTAAATGCCCTTGTTTGTATACTTTAGTTCTCATGCTGTCTACTCTCAGCACTCAAGTCCCTGAACAAGGAAATCACCGACAGCAGCTCTATAGCTATCACCTTCAATTAACTCATCAGACTCCAGGGGAAAAACTTCTCAGTGGCACCATTTCAGACAGCTCTGAACAGGAAAACCTGAAAACCTTTGATCTGGAAGTGGAGGAGGGGGAGAAGGGTTAAAGAGGAATAATCATCTTCTCTCTGTTGTGCTCTCCCTTCCCAACTGCTCCCAGCTTTCTTGTGAGAAAGCCCCACACCTCAGGCTACATTACACACGTTAATATATCATTTGTGCATAATAAAGCAGTATCATCCCCCCTCTCATGGAAGGTCTGGGATTCTTCTGCCCGCTCATAGGAAGGGGAGAGCAAGGCACGATCCAAAACACGAGCTCTAAGAGAATGAGTGACTGGCTGCGAAGTCCGTGGGAGCCTGCTGCACCCCGAAGTGCCCCTGCCATGCCAGCATGAGTGGTGTTCCAAATTCTGTTTTACTGTTGTCTGATGGAGTGACTAAAACGGAAATGTTTCAGGGATTAGGATTCCTGAGTGATCTAATACAGGATGCTTTTGGTTTAAAGGAGGAGGGAAAAAAAAAAATATAAGTAGCGAGCGGCGAGGCTGAAGCTCCTCCTGAGCTCCCCTCCCCACCGCCACCCTTTCGGTTTAAAAAAGGGCCGAATGTTACCATTTTTGGACATGAGCTCCGCGCAAGCCCTGCCCTAAACCACACCATTCAAACCAGAAGCCAGTTACTGTCCCGCCGCCGGGGTCGGAGCACTGGCG